>NC_058411.1:118340384-118347467 GCF_002201575.2 Neomonachus schauinslandi | reverse complement strand
CCCATGATTCATTGTTTAGGAGAAGGAAGGGAAAAATGAAGGGGGGGGAATTGGAGAGGGAGATGAACCATGAGAGATTATACGCAAACAATGAATCATGGAACACCACATCAAAAACTTATTTTGGGCTTCTTTCAAGATTTCTCTTTGTCTTTGAATTTCTGAAGTTTGATTATAATACATCTAGGTGTAAATGTTTTGGTATTTATCTGCGTGGCATACTCTGTGGTTTCTGGATCTGTGTTTTAGTGTCTATTTTGGCGACTCCTCAGCCATTATTACTTCAATCTTGTGTTTCTTTGTTTTTTCCTCCTGATATCCCTGCATATGTTATACATTTTGTAATTGTTTAACACTTCCTAGACATTCTGTTCTGTCTTTCAAATTCCTTTTTTCTCTTTCCATTTCAGTTTTGGAAGTTTCAATTGACATATTTTTCAAACTTACTAGTTCTTTCCTCAACCATGTCCACTTTATTGATGAGTTCAAGGCATTCTTCATTTCTGTTACAAAGGTTTTTTATTTCTTTTATTTCCTTTCAATTATCTCTTACAGTTTCCATCTCTCTGATTATATTACCATCTGTTCTTGCATATTGTCCACTTTTTCCCTTAGAGACCTTAGCATATTAATCACAGTTGTTTACATTCTCCGTTTGATTATTCCAATATTTGTGCCATATCTGAATCTGGTTCTAATGCTTGCTCTGTCTCTTCAAACAGTGTGTTTTGTCTTTTAGCATGTCTTGTAATTTGTTGTTGTTGTTGTTGTTGAAAGCTAGATGTGATGTACTAGGTAAAATGAACTGAGGTAAGTGTAGGCCATTGTGTGAGGTTTTATGTTTATCAAGCTAGGAATTAGCTGTGTTTGCTGTTTTCTGTAAGACTCAGAGGCTATAATTTCCTCCAGTCTCCTTGTTTTTGTCTTTCCTGTTGTCTTTTGGTATCCTAGAGACTTCTTCATTTTTCCTTTTTAAAGATTTGATTTATTTATTTGAGGAGAGAGAGAGTGAGCAAGAGAGAGCATGAGCAGAGGCAGAGGCAGAGGGAGAAGCAGGCTCCCCACTGAGCAGGGAACCTAATGTGGGGCTCAATCTCAGGACCCCAGGATCATGACCTGAGCTGAAGGCAGACACTTAACTGACTGAGCCACCCAGGTGCCCCTGGAGACTTCTTCTTAAGTAAGGTCTGTAATAGGCAATTCTTATACTTGTAATCCTCTGTTATTATACAAGGACCCTATTGATGTAGTGGCAGGTGTGAAGGAGGCATACTATAGTCCTACACTTACATCTCAGTCTTTTGGTGAGCTTGTGCCCCTGGAGTGTGATCTTCACAAGCACTTTTCCATGGTTCCCACATTAGGAGAGACAGAAAAGATCAAGTGCACTGGGGTTGGCTATTTCCCTTCCCTCAAGCCGGTTAGGTTCTGGAAAAAACAGTTTCTCTAAGGGCAGGCCTTGTAAGAAGAACAGAATGCTCTTGTCCTATTTTAAAGTTGCTACTTTCCCCTCCCTCTGCTGAAACCACAAGGGGATTTTTCTCCAATTCTCACTGTGAGAACCTGTTATGTCTCCTGGAACTAAAATTCATGAAGGTATGTCCCCTCTATCATAAAACTGAACCTTCTGAAGGGTATTTTTAATGAGGTATAATTGACATACAATATAATGTTAGGGGTGCCTGGGTGGCTCAGTTGGTTAAGCGACTGCCTTCGGCTCAGGTCATGATCCTGGAGTCCCGGGATCGAGTCCCGCATCGGGCTCTCTGCTCGGCAGGGAGTCTGCTTCTCTCTCTGACCCTTCCCCCGTCTCATGTGCTCTCTCTCTCTCAAATAAATAAATAAAATCTTTAAAAAAAATATAATGTTAGTTTCAGGTATACAACATAGTGATTTTACATTTGTATGCACTGCAAAATGATCACCACAATAAGTCTAACATCTGTCATTATACAAAATTAATACAATATTATTGACTATATTCCTCATGTTGTATATTACATATTCATAATTTATTTATTTTATAACTGGTAGTTTGTCCTTCTTGATCCCCTTCTCCTGTATTATACCCTAACAATGCCCCTTCCTTCTGGACCACCAATCTGTTCTCTGTATCTATGAGACTGGGTTTTGTTTTTCAGATTCCACATGAGTGAGATCATGTGGTATTTGTATTTATCTGTCTGACATATTTCTCTCAGCATTATGCCCTCAAGGTCCATCCATGTTGTTGCAATTGGCAGTATTTCATTCTTTTTATGGCTGAGTAATATTCCATTCTACATATATACCACATCTTCTTTATTCATTCATACATTGATGAACACATAGGTTGTTTCCATATGTGGGATATTGTAAATAATGTTGCAATGGACATAGGGGTGCATATGTCTTTTCAAATCAGTGGCTTTGTTTGGAGTGATCCTCAGTAGTGGTATTGCTGGATCATATGGTAATTCTATTTTTACTTTGTTGAGGAACCTCCAGACTATTCTACACAGTGGCTGCACCAATCTACATTCCCACTAACAATGCATAAGTCTCCCTTTTCTTCCTATCCTCAACAATACTTGTTATTTCTTGTCTTTTTGATACTAGCCATCCTGACAGGTATAAGGTAATATATCATTGTGGTTTTGATTTGCATTTTCCTGATACTGATGTTGAGCATCTTTTCATGTGCCTGTTGGCCTTCTCTATGTCCTCTTTGGAAAAATGTCTGTTTCACTCCTTTGCCCATTTTGTAATTGGATCATTTTTCTGTTGGTTTGTGTGTTATTGCAACATGCAAAAGAATGAAGCTGGACCACTACCTTAAATCATATACAAAAATTAACTCAAATTGACTTAAAGACTTAAATGGAAGACCTGAAACCATAAAACTCCTAGTAGAAAATATACATGATTAACTTCTTGACATAATTGTAGCATTTTTTTTATATGACTCCAAAGACAAGGGAAACAAAAGCAAAAATAAACAAGACTATATTGAACTAAAAGGCTTCTACATAGAGAGGGAATCCATCAACAAAATGAAAAGGCACCCTACAGAATGGGAGAAGATATTTGCAAATTATACATCCAATAGGGTGTTAATATCCAAATTATATGAAGAGCTCATTCAACTCAAGAACACACAAACAAAAAAATATATACAATGTGTGTTAATGACTTATATAAGCATAAACATTTATCAACACTAAGAAATTAATATAGGTAAAAACTAGTAACTGAGGTAAATTTGATTGTATTTCACCTAGTTTTTCCACTAATGTCTTTTTCTGTTCCAGATGCACCTAGAATATCACATTGCATTTAGTTGTCATGACTCTTTAGTCTTCTCTAATTTGGGATAATTTGTCCATTTCTCCTTGTCGTTCAGAACCTAGAAACTTGACACTCTTTTGAAAAGTACTGGATAGATATTTTGTAGAGTGTACCTCAATTTCGACTTTTCTGATATCTTCTCATGATTATATTGAGTTTATTAATTAATGGGAAGGATACCAACAACTGCTGTGCCCTTCTAGTACAGGGGGTCAGGGGATACATGATGTCAATTATTTATTTTTAGTTATATTAACCTTTATCACATGGCTAAGATAATATCCACCAGGTATCTCCAGTGTAAACGTACCATTCTCTTCCTTGCAATTACTAGATATTTGGATACAGATATTTAGAAAGTTATATATCTTCTGCTTAAAATTTGCCCATTATTTCGTATTTATCAATGGATTTTGCCTGTGGCAATTATATCTCTAGTATTCTAATAAGGATTTTCCTCATTTCTTCTTTTCATTTCTTCTGCGTTTTCTAATTGGAATTCTTTTTTTTTTCCTTTTTAAAAAATTTTTTTATTGTATTGTTAATCCCCATACATTACATCATTAGTTTTAGATGTAGTGTTCCATGATTCATTGTTTGTGCATAACACCCAGTGCTCCATGCAGAACGTGCCCTCTTTAATACCCATCACCAGGCCAACCCATCCTCCCACCCCCCTCCCCTCTAGAACCCTCAGTTTGTTTTCCAGAGTCCACCGTCTCTCATGATTCCTCTCCCCCTCTGATTTACCCCCCTTCATTCTTCCCCTCCTGCTATCTTTTTTTTTTCTTAACATATATTCCATTATTTGTTTCAGAGGTACAGATCTGAAATTCAACGGTCTTGCACAATTCACAGCGCTTACCAGAGCACATACCCTCCCCAGTGTCTATCACCCAGTCACCCCATCCCTCCCACCCCACCCCCCACTCCAGCAACCCTCAGTTTCTTTCCTGAGATTAAGAATTCCTCATATCAGTGAGGTCATATGATACATGTCTTTCTCTGTTTGACTTATTTCGCTCAGCATAATACGCTCCAGTTCCATCCATGTCGTTGCAAATGGCAAGATCTCATTCCTTTTGATGGCTGCATAATATTCCAATGTATATATATACCACTGCTTTATCCATTCATCTGTCAATGGAAATCTTGGCTCTTTCCACAGTTTGGCTATTGTGGACATTGCTGCTATAAACATCGGGGTGCATGTACCCCTTTGGATCCCTACATTTGTATCTTTGGGGTAAATACCCAGTAGTGCAATTGCTGGATCATATGGTAGCTCTATTTTCAACTTTTTGAGGAACCTCCATACTGTTTTCCAGAGTGGCTGCACCAACTTGCATTCCCACCAACAGTGTAGGAGAGTTCCCATTTCTCTGCATCCCCGCAGACATCTGTCGTTTCCTGACTTGTTATTTTTAGCCATTCTGACTACTGTGAGGTGGTATCTCATTGAGGTTTTGATTTGGATTTCCCTGATGCCGAACGATGTTGAGCACTTTTTCATGTGTCTGTTGGCCATTTCATGTCTTCTTTGGAAAAATGTCCGTTCATATCTTCTGCCCATTTCTTGATTGGATTCTTTGTTCTTTGGGTGTTGAGTTTGATAAGTTCTTTATACATTTTGGATACTAGCCCTTTATCTGATATGCCATTTGCAAATATCTTCTCCCATTCTGTTGATTGTCTTTTGGTTTTGTTGACTGCTTCCCTTGCTGTGCAAAAGCTTTTTATCTTGATGAAGTCCCAATAGTTCATTTTTGCCCTTGCTTCCCTGGACTTTGGCGATGTTTCTAGGAAGAAGTTGCTGTGGCTGAGGTCGAAGAGGTTGCTGCCTGTGTTCTCCTTTAGGATTTTGATGGACTCCTGTGTCACATTGAGGTCTTTCAACCACTTGGAGTCTATTTTTGTGTGTGGTGTAAGGAAATGGTCCAGTTGCATTCTTCTGCATGTGGCTATCCAATTTTCCCAACACCATTTGTTGAAGAGACTGTCTTTGTTCCATTGGACATTCTTTCCTGCTTTGTCAAAGATTAGTTGGGCATAGAGTTGAGGGTCCATTTCTGGGCTCTCTATTCTATTCCATTGATCTGTGTGTCTGTTTTTGTGCCAGTACCATACTGTCTGGATGATGACAGCTTTGTAATAGAGCTGGAAGTCCGGAATTGTGATGCCGCCAGCTTTGCTTTTCTTTTTCAACATTCCTCTGGCTATGCGGGGTCTTTTCTGGTTCCATACAAATTTTAGGATGATTTGTTGCATTTCTTTGAAAAAAGTGGATGGTATTTTGATGGGGATTGCATTGAAGGTGTAGATTGCTCTAGGTAGCATTGACATCTTCACAATATTTGTTCTTCCAATCCATGAGCATGGAACGTTTTTCCATTTCTTTGTGTCTTCCTCAATTTCTTTCATGAGTATTTTATAGTTTTCTGAGTACAGATCCTTTGCCTCTTTGGTTAGATTTATTCCTAGGTATCTTACGGTTTTTGGTGCAATTGTAAATGGGATCGACTCCTTCATTTCTCTTTCTTCTGTCTTGTTGTTCGTATATAGGAATGCCACTGATTTTTGTGCATTGATTTTCTATCCTGCCACTTGACTGAATTCCTGTATGAGTTCTAGCAGTTTTGGGGTGGAGTCTTTTGGGTTTTCCACATAAAGTATCATATCATCTGCAAAGAGTGAGAGTTTGACTTCTTTGCCAATTTGGATGCCTTTGATTTCTTTTTGTTGTCTGATTGCTGTGGCTAGGATTTCTAATACTATGGTGAATAGCAGTGGTGATAGTGGACATCCATGCCTCGTTCCTGACCTTAGGGGGAAAGCTCTCAGTTTTTCCCCATTGAGAATGATATTCACTGTAGGTTTTTCATAGATGGCTTTTATGATATTGAGGTATGTACCCTCTATCCCTATACTCTGAAGAGTTTTGATCAAGAAAGGATGCTGTACTTTGTCAAATGCATTTTCTGCATCTATTGAGAAGATCATATGATTCTTGTTCTTTCTTTTGTTAATGTATTGTAACACGTTGATTGAATTGAGGATGTTGAACCAACCTTGCAGCCCAGGGACAAATCCCACTTGGTCGTGGTGAATAATCCTTTTAATGTACTGTTGGATCCTATTGGCTAGTATTTTGGTGAGAATTTTTGCATCCATATTCATCAGGGATATTGGTCTGTAATTCTCCTTTTTGATGGGGTCTTTGTCTGGTTTTGGGTTCAAGTTAATGCTGGCCTCATAAAATGAGTTTGGGAGTTTTCCTTCCATTTCTATTTTTTGGAACAGTTTCAGAAGAATAGGTATTAATTCTTCTTGAAATGTTTGGTAGAATTCCCCTGGGAAGCCCTCTGGCCCTGGGCTTTTGTTTGTTGGGAGATTTTTGATGACTGCTTCAATTTCCTTAGTGGTTATAGGCCTGTTCAGGTTTTCTATTTCTTCCTGGTTCAGTTTTGGTAGTTGATACATCTCTAGGAATGTATCCATTTCTTCCAGGTTATCTAATTTGCTGGCATAGAGTTGCTCATAATATGTTCTTATAATTGTTTGTATTTCTTTGGTGTTGGTTGTGATCTCTCCTCTTTCATTCATGATTTTGTTGATTTGGGTCATTTCTCTTCTCTTTTTGATAAGTCTGGCCAGGGGTTTATCAATCTTGTTAATTCTTTCAAAGAACCAGCTCCTAGTTTCATTGATTTGTTCTACTGTTCTTTTGGTTTCTATTTCATTGATTTCTGCTCTGAT
>NC_058411.1:118328549-118339884 GCF_002201575.2 Neomonachus schauinslandi | reverse complement strand
TTCAGCTCTCATATTGCAAACAAGTGTCCTTTTTGTGGTTTATTCAGTGTTATTTTTTGTACTTTTGTGCTTTTTGGTAATTTCACTGCTTAAAATGTCCCCAGGTGTAATCCTGAAGTGCAAGAAAGCTGTGATGTGCCTTATAGAGAAAATCTAGATAAGCTTCCTTAAGGCATGAGTTATAGTGTTGTTGGCCATGGGTTCAATGTTAATGAATCAACAGTATGTATTTAATAAAGTGTCTTTAAACAGACACACACTATCTGTTTAATACATGGTTGTCTATTGATTATTAACAAAAACGTGACCAGAGGCTCATAGGAACCTCATCCTGCATTTCCCCTAGACACAGAAGTTCAGTATTCAGTTAATTCAGTGTCTGTGGCAAATTTATAGGCTGTAACTACTGTGAATAAGAATTGACTATATTATGTATTTTTCTTTGATTGGCTTTCAATCACTGATTAAATAAATATTTAAGAGCACTGCAGGCGGAGCAAGATGGCGGAGGAGTAGGAGACCTGGATTTCGTCTGGTCTCAGGAATTCAGCTGGATAAGGGTCAAACCATTCTGAACACCTACAAACTCAACAGGAGATCGAAGAAAAGAAGAACAACAACTCTCTCATCAGAAAAGCGACCACTTTCTGGAAGGTAGGACATGCGGAGAAGTGAATCCGAGGCAATATTCGGGAAGATAGACGGCGGGGGAGGGGCCTCCGGCGGCCACTTCTGGCAAGTGATAGAGCCGCGGAGCACAAAATCGGAACTTTTAAAAGTCTGCTCCACAGAGGGACGTCACTCTGGTGGCTAAGCGGGGGGTGGAACCCTCCGGGACAGTGTGGTCTCAGGACCCACGGGGTCACAGAAAGACCGGGGGTGCCTGAGTGTGGCAGAGCTCCCAGGTATCGGAGCAGGGAAGCCGGCTGCAGAGGCGGAGCCCAGGCGCGGGCTCTCAGCTCGGGGTTGCCATAAACCGTGATCCGCGGCACAGTCGGGCCACTGCTCCTCCAGCAGGGACCCAACAAGCGGCAGATCCGGGGAGACTCACCTTCCTCCCCTGGGAGGAGCCGCGCGGGAGCGTACGGCAAGGATCTGCTGGGTTTGGAGACTCCACCCGGGGTCGGGTGCCAGAGATAGAAATGCGCAGTCACAGGCCGCCGGAGACCGGGGAGACGGGAGTGACTGACGGCTTTTCTCTGGGGGCTCACTGAGAAGCAGGGCCCCGAGTTCTCGGCTCCTCCGCAGCAGAGATTGGGAGGCCGCCATTTTCACTCTCCGCCTCCAAAGCTGTACGGAAAGCTCGCAGGGAACAAAAGCCCCGGAGAGCAAACCTGAGCAGATTACTTAGCTGGGAGGGGGCAAGGGCGGGGCAATTCTGCCTCCGGCAAAGACATTTGGAAACCACGGCAACAGGCCCCTCCCCAGAAGATCAGCGAGAACAGCCAGCCAAGACCAAGTTTACCCATCAATGAGAACGGCAGAACTCCAGCTCTAGGGGACTACTGCACATAGAATTCATGGCTTTTTTACCATGATTCTGTAGTCTTTCAAAGTTAATTTTTTTAACTGTCTTTTTTTCTTTTTTTTTCTTTTCCCCTTTTTCAATCAACATCTTATCAATCCCTTTTTTTAAAAAAAAAAACATTTTTATTTTTCATTTTTAGAGTCCTATTCTATCCCTTCATAGTAGTTACCCGTATTTTTGACTTATATATATAAGTTGTTCTCTCTTTAAAATTTTGAGACAGTTTCTTCTAACAGATCAAAATATACCCTAAATCTCTAGTATATGGTGTTTTCTATTCCCCTGCCTGATAACATCCTCTCCCTTTTTTTTTTCTTTTTTTAAATCCTCTTCTTTCTTTTTTCAAACAACTTCTTATCAATGCCTTTTATAAAATTTTTTATAATTTCCATCTTTACAGTCATAATCCATCCCTTCATCATATCAACCCTTATTTTTGTACATATATAAGTTTTTCTTTCTTTACAATTTTGGGAGGCACTTTCTTCTAAAAGACCAAAATACACTCCAAATCTAGTGTGTAGCACTGATCTATATACCAGCCTGATCATATTTGATCACATTCTGGTTTTTTTGTTGTTGTTGTTTTGTTTTGTTTGTTTTTGTTTTTATCTTTTTCTTTTTCTTTTTTTTCTTTTTCTTTTTTCTCTCTTTCCCTTTCTTTTCCCACTGCTTCAGGTTTTTTCTGATTTGTTTAGAGTATATTTTCTGTGGACGTTGTTACTCTGCTAGCATTTTGTTCTCTCACTAATCTATTCTCCTCTGCACAAAATGACAAGATGGAAAAAATCACCTCAACAAAAAGAACAAGAGGTAGTACCGACTGCCAGGGACCTACTCAATACGGACATTAGTACAATGTCAGATCTAGAGTTCACAATCATCACTTTAAAGATACTAGCTGGGCTTGAAAAAAATATGGAAGTTATTAGAGAAACCCTTTCTGGAGAAGTAAAAGAACGAAAATCCAACCAAGTAGAAATCAAAAAGGCTATTAATGAGGTGCAATCAAAAATGGGGGCGCTAACTGCTAGAATAAATGAGGCAGAAGAGAGAATCAGTAATATAGAAGATGAAATGATGGAAAATAAAGAAGCTGAGAAAAAGAGAGATAAACAACTACTGGATCATGAGGGCAGAATTCGAGAGATAAGCGATACCATAAGACGAAAGAACATTAGAATAATTGGGATCCCAGAAGAAGAAGAAAGAGAGAGAGGGGCAGAAGGTATAATGGAGCAAATTATAGCAGAGAACTTCCCTAATTTGGGGAAGGAAACAGGCATGAAAATCCAGGAAGCACAGAGAACCCCTCTCAAAATCAATAAAAATAGGTCAACACCCCGACATCTAATAGTAAAACTTACGAGTCTCATAGACAAAGAGAAAATCCTGAAAGCAGCTCAGGAGAAGAGATATGTAACCTACAAGGGTAGAAACATTAGATTGGCAACAGACCTATCCACAGAGACCTGGCAGGCCAGAAAGGACTGGCAGGATATCTTCAGAGCACTAAATGAGAAAAATATGCAGCCAAGAATACTATATCCAGCTAGGCTGTCATTGAAAATTGAAGGAGAGATTAAAAGCTTCCAGGACAAACAAAAACTGAAGGAATTTGCAAACACAAAACCAGCCCTACAGGAAATCTTGAAAGGGGTCCTCTAAGCAAAGAGAGAGCCTAAAAGCAACATAGACCAGAAAGGAACACAGACAATATATGGTAACAGTCACCTTACAGGCAATACAATGGCACTAAATTCCTATCTTTCAATAGTTACCCTGAATGTAAATGGGCTCAATGCCCCAATCAAAAGACACAGGCTATCAGACTGGATTAAAAAACAAGACCCATCGATATGCTGTCTGCAAGAGACTCATTTTTGACCCAAAGACAGCCCCAGATTGAAAGTGAGGGGGTGGAAAACCATTTACCATGCTACTGGACACCAAAAGAAAGCTGGGGTGGCAATCCTTATATCAGACAAATTAGATTTTAAACCAAAGACTGTAATAAGAGATGAGGAAGGACACTATATCATACTTAAAGGATCTATCCAACAAGAAGATCTAACAATTGTAAATATCTATGCCCCTAACATGGGAGCAGCCAATTATATAAGCCAATTAATAACAAAAGCAAAGAAACACATTGACAACAATACAATAATAGTGGGGGACTTTAACAACCCTCTCACTGAAAGGGACAGATCGTCTAAGCAAAAGATCAACAAGGAAATAAAGACTTTAAATGACACACTGGACCAAATGGACTTTACAGATATATTCAGAACATTCCACCCCAAAGCAACGGAATACACATTCTTCTCTAGTGCCCATGGAACATTCTCCAGAATAGATCACATCCTAGGTTATAAATCAGGTCTCAACCGGTACCAAAAGATTGGAATCATTCCCTGCCTATTTTCGGACCACAATGCTTTGAAACTAGAGCTCAATCACAAGACAAAAGTCAGAAAGAACTCAAATACATGGAGGCTAAAGAGCATCCTACTGAAGAACGAATGGGTCAACCAGGAAATTAAAGAAGAATTAAAAAAATACATGGAAACCAATGAAAATGAAAACACAACTATTCAAAATCTTTGGGATGCAGCAAAGGTAGTCCTAAGAGGAAAGTATATAGCAATACAAGCCTTTCTCAAGAAGCAAGAAAGGTCTCAAGTACACACCCTAACCCTACACCTAAAGGAGCTAGAGAAAGAACAGCAAATAAAGCCTAAACCCAGCAGGAGAAGAGAAATTATAAAGATCAGAGCAGAAATCAATGAAATAGAAACTAAAAGAACAGTAGAACAGATCAACGAAACTAGGAGCTGGTTCTTTGGAAGAATTAACAAGATTGATAAACCCCTGGCCAGACTTATCAAAAAGAGAAGAGAAATGACCCAAATCAACAAAATCATGAATGAAAGAGGAGAGATCACAACCAACACCAAAGAAATACAAACAATTCTAAGAACATATTATGAGCAACTCTATGCCAGCAAATTAAATAACCTGGAAGAAATGGATGCATTCCTAGAGAGGTACCAACTACCAAAACTGAACCAGGATGAAATAGAAAACCTGAACAGACCTATAACCACTAAGGAAATTGAAGCAGTCATCAAAAATCTCCCAAAACACAAAATCCCAGGGCCAGATGGCTTCCCAGGGGAATTCTACCAAACATTTCAAAAAGAATTAATACCTATTCTTCTGAAACTGTTCCAAAAAATAGAAATGGAAGGAAAACTTCCAAACTCATTTTATGAGGCCAGCATTACCTTGATCCCAAAACCAGACAAAGACCCCATCAAAAAGGAGAATTACAGACCAATATCCCTGATGAACATGGATGCAAAAATTCTCACCAAAATACTAGCCAATAGGATCCAACAGTACATTAAAAGGATTATTCACCATGACCAAGTGGGATTTATCCCTGGGCTGCAAGGTTGGTTCAACATCCGCAAATCAATCAATGTGATACAATACATTAACAAAAGAAAGAACAAGAATCATATAATCCTCTCAATAGATGCAGAAAAAGCATTTGACAAAGTACAGCATCCTTTCTTGATCCAAACTCTTCAGAGTATAGGGATAGAGGGTACATACCTCAATATCATAAAAGCCATCTATGGAAAACCTACAGCAAATATCATTCTCAATGGGGAAAAACTGAGAGCTTTCCCCCTAAGGTCAGGAACGTGGCAGGGATGTCCACTATCACCACTGCTATTCAACATAGTATTGGAAGTCCTAGCCACAGGAATCAGACAACAAAAAGAAATAAAAGGCACCCAAATTGGCAAAGAAGTGGTCAAACTCTCCCTCAATGCAGATGATATGATACTTTATGTGGAAAACCCAAAGGACTCCACCCCAAAACTGCTAGAACTCATACAGGAATTCAGTAAAGTGGCAGGATATAAAATCAATGCACAGAAGTCAGTGGCATTCCTATACACCAACAACAAGACAGAAGAAAGAGAAATTAAGGAGTCAATCCCATTTACAATTGCACCCAAAACCATAAGATACCTAGGAATAAATCTAACCAAAGAGACAAAGGATCTGTACTCAGAAAACTATAAAATACTCATGAAAGAAATTGAGGAAGACACAAAGAAATGGAAAAACGTTCCATGCTCATGGATTGGAAGAACAAATATTGTGAAGATGTCAATGCTACCTAGAGCAATCTACACATTCAATGCAATCCCCATCAAAATACCATCCACTTTTTTCAAAGAAATGGAACAAATAATCCTAAAATTTGTATGGAACCAGAAAAGACCCTGAATAGCTAGAGGAATGTTGAAAAAGAAAAGCAAAGCCGGCGGCATCACAATTCCAGACTTCCAGCTCTATTACAAAGCTGTCATCATCAAGACAGCATGGTACTGTCACAAAAACAGACACATAGATCAGTGGAACAGAATAGAGAGCCCAGAAATGGACCCTCCACTCTATGGTCAACTCATCTTTGACAAAGCAGGAAAGAATGTCCAATGGAACAAAGACAGTCTCTTCAAGAAATGGTGTTGGGAAAATTGGACAGCCACATGCAGAAGAATGAAACTGGACCATTTCCTTACACCACACACAAAAATAGACTCCAAATGGTTGAAAGACCTCAATGTGAGACAGGAGTCCATCCAAATCCTAAAGGAGAACACAGGCAGCAACCTCTTTGACCTCATCCGAAGCAACTTCTTCCTAGAAACATCGCCAAAGGCAAGGGAGGCAAGGGCAAAAATGAACTATTGGGACTTCATCAAGATAAAAAGCTTTTGCAAAGCAAAGGAAACAGTCAACAAAACCAAAAGACAACCGACAGAATGGGAGAAGCTATTTGCAAATGACATATCAGATAAAGGGCTAGTATCCAAAATCTAGAAAGAACTCATCAAACTCAACACCCAAAGAACAAAGAATCCAATCAAGAAATGGGCAGAAGACATGAATAGACATTTTTCTAAAGAAGACATCCAAATGGCCAACAGACACATGAAAAAGTGCTCAATATCGCTCGGCATCAGGGAAATCCAAATCAAAACCTCCATGAGATACCACCTCACACCAGTCAGAATGGCTAAAATTAACAAGTCAGGAAACGACAGATGTTGGCGGGGATGCGGAGAAAGGGGAACCCTCCTACACTGTTGGTGGGAATGCAAGCTGGTGCAGCCACTGTGGAAAACTGTATGGAGGTTCCTCAAAAAGTTGAAAATAGAGCTACCATATGATCCAGCAATTGCACTACTGGGTATTTACCCCAAAGATACAAAAGTAGGGATCCGAAGGGGTACGTGCACCCCGATGTTTATAGCAGCAATGTCCACAATAGCCAAACTGTGGAAAGAGCCAAGATGTCCATCAACAGATGAATGGATAAAGAAGAAGTGGTATATATATACAATGGAATATTATGCAGCCATCAAAAGGAATGAGATCTTGCCATTTGCAACGACGTGGATGGAACTGGAGGGTATTATGTTGATTGAAATAAGTCAAACAGAGAAAGACATGTATCATATGACCTCACTGATATGAGGAATTCTTAATCTCAGGAAACAAACTGAGGGTTGCTGGAGTGGGGGGTGGGGTGGGAAGGATGGGGTGACTGGGTGATAGACACTGGGTGGTTATGTGCTCTGGTAAGCGCTGTGAATTGTGCAAGACTGTTGAATCTCAGATCTGTACCTCTGAAACAAATAATGCAATATATGTTAAGAAAAAAAAAAAAGAAGAAGAAGAAGAAGGTAGCGGGAGGGGAAGAATGAAGCGGGTGAAATCGGAGGGGTAGACGAACCATGAGAGACGATGGACTCTGAAAAACAAACAGGGTTCTAGAGGGGAGGGGGGTGGGAGGATGGGTTAGCCTGGTGGTGGGTATTGAGGAGGGCACATTCTTCATGGAGCACTGGGTGTTATGCACAAACAATGAATCATGGAACACTTCATCTAAAACTAATGATGTAATGTATGGGGATTAACATAAGAATAAAAAAAAAAAAGAGCACTGCATCAGGAAGTAAAGAATACACAGATGAACAAAATGTAGTATTGCCTTGAAACAGAAACAACAAAAGTAGTAAGAATACAACATAACAAGGGTTATTAATTCCTCACAGCAAGAAAAAAGTGAAAACCATGAATTGCTATCCATAACATGAATAGTCAGAAATTTTTATCAATACCAGTATTGTTGAGATACAGTACAACTATGTACAGTTCAACATGGGGATATGTAAATTTAAGATCTATTAATAGGGTAGATTACTGCCACATATGACCTGGGCAAGGTGCCTAGGGAGGGTTATAGGGAAGACTGAAAATTATCACAGTCATTTCCCATGGACAATAGTACTGTTCACTGTGGGAAGATCAAGAAACAGCTTTGGTGTGGTGCCTACTTGGTTTTTTTAACTGGTCTAAATAGCTTAAGAATTATGGGCTGCTCCTTTATCACTTCAAGTATGTACAAAGTAAAAAGAGAAAAGGAAACAAAGAGTGATTCTGCTTCCAAAAATTACAAAACAAATCATAAAAAAATTCTTAGTGTTATATTTTAAGGTAAAAAAATGGAAATATGCAAACAACAAGAAAAATGAGAATTTTCTTGCTTTCCAAACTTCATTCTGATCTAAACCAATTTTCTTTTGTTACTTTTTTCAGGTACATACATAGGCTTCCTTTCTATTTCTTTTTCTCTTTAACAATCTAGAGTCTAAAGTTATGAGTATTATTTTTTGTAGATACAATAAATTATCTTTGAAAGAAAGAATTAAAAACTTTTGAGTCCAAAATTTCATCAATTATTTGATGTACAATCAAGGTAATAAAACTTTTGGAGAAAAAAGATATCTTACATTAAATGTATTTTTAAAAGTCTGTGTAACAACAGTACACACTTTCCATACAATTACCTCCCACTTTCCTCATTTCCATATCAAAATTTGATTCTAAATTGTGCTTGTATTTGTAGACTCAAGGTTTTTCTGAATTACTTTTGGCCATTAGCAGTTATAAAGGGCATCATAAACACAATTTTCTTTCTTTATCTAGTGCTTGAGATTTTGACTTCTTTATAACTTTTAGGATTGACTGTATAATTTTCAAAGGGAAATCAAAGAATATCAGAGAAAATTCTGTACACATTTCTGTCAAGCTAAACCCATTTCCATTTTTTTTTCTTTAACTGAATAACATATTGCTAAAAATTAAACAGTTTCTCTTATATGTCAAGAACCATGAAGGGTCTGCAATTTCACCACACTTGCAAGCTTACATGTCAGCCTTTCATTGTTTCATGGGTGCTGGCAGAAGACACAAGACTCCTGGGTCAAAGATGAAGGACAGTGTATTACAACAATAGCAGTATCCAGGATATTAGCATTTCTGTGAACCCTAGTCCTACTTGGTAGCACTGAGAGCCAGAGGACACCTGCCCATGCAGTGGGTGGCCTTACAGGAAAGGAGCTCTGATTTTAAAAACTCAGAATATTTATAATGTGCAGTAAGAATGACTGCTCTTTGGTCCAAGGAGAGAGAGAGAAAAAGAGAGAGACTATTTCTGTCTTCCAAGGCTGCTGACTATATGAGCATTCCTAAAAGGGTAGTCCAGAAATGAAGGTAATCAGGGCAATCAGCACCTTGCTCACAATACATGAAGAAACATAAGAAACCTGTAAAGAATTGTCACCTAACAAAATGGACCCATCATTTCTACACCATCATGACTTGGCAAATTTTCCCATGACTACATCACTCTGTCAGCCACTCTGATTAATCTGATTGGCAGAGACTGGAACCAAATCTGTTCAATTTGTCTCATACAGCATTTAATTAAGGTTATAGCCAACAGGACTCCAAGTACAGGATGAGAACAACCTGCAATATGTGTCTCAGTCAAGTCCCCCATACCCCCCAGGATCCCAGAGTTAAGAGTTGAATAAGTCCCATAAGCTATCAGGGACACCTTAGAAAGATAGATGTCTTTCTCTGTAAGTTTCTGTATTGACCTTTCTATTCAGCAGAAACATTAGTTCAGATAAGGCAGGATGTAGTAGAAATTGCACAGACTCCATCTTAGCCTACATGAAGGAAGTCTAGTGGGCAATTCTATCATCTGTAATAACCATAGCCCATGAGTTAAGCCTGAGCTGAATGCTTTCCAGGGCTTAGTGGGCATCACAACTAAAGTCATAGAGAATTGTCATCCAATATTATATAGAATCACAATGTGAGCTTTTCAATGCTAGAATAATGATACACGAAGATAGAACTTCAACTAACTGTGAAATTTCTACAGTCTATTCCAAGAGCCTTGGCAATGTACACTGCTGAGTTTCATGGCTGGCAATATTATGCATGTCCAACTTTTTGTTTCGGTAAGGAATGAAAATATCATCTCCTGGAAAGCATTTTAAGCAATAGCAAGAGTTATAGAAACTCCACAAGTCAACTCCTTATGGAATTACCAATGAAGATCAACATGAAAACAACCCTCACCCTAGTGGCTGTTTTCACTTGGATAGAGATGGACTTGTCCCAGGGTATCACAACTTATTCCTCCCTTTACAGCACATGTTTTTCAACTTCAGAAATACTAAAACATGAAAATAAAAACATGCATCTTACAACTGGAGGAAATGAGGAATGTGTGATTATTAGAAGCCTATTGTTTAGAAACCAATGGGAACTAAAGACTTCAAAGGCAAAAGGGAATTTAAATAATCTCAACCAAATATAACTTGACACCATTTTCTTTTCTTTTCACAACCCTCATTATAAATACCTTTTTAGCCAAAATAACATCATGGCATTTGAAATAACCACATGTTGTTTTAGGTTTTAAAAGATTCTAAAAGCATTTAAAATCAAGGGCAGTTGAAGATT
This sequence comes from Neomonachus schauinslandi, assembly GCF_002201575.2. NCBI lineage: Eukaryota > Metazoa > Chordata > Mammalia > Carnivora > Phocidae > Neomonachus > Neomonachus schauinslandi. The sequence continues at coordinate 118,329,443 of NC_058411.1, read as the reverse complement.
TTCTGAATCTATGTGTGAGTCTTCAATATTATTCATGGCATTCTCAATTTCCTCTTATAGGATTTTGCCAGAGAACTAAATCTGTTAATAACTAGAGGATTCTGTTCTCCACCAACATAAAAGTACTAAATGAAGAAAAACAGTGTCTCTTATGCATTCATAACCCATGAATATATGCAAATGGTATTTTCTTTAAAGTGAAACAGATAAAATTCATGACTAAAAATATATTTATATCACCATTCAAATATTATCCATGCATTATACAGTGTGCTTTCTGTGTACCAATTACATATAAAAAACAAAAGGAGGGCTTCATATTATCAAAAACTACACAGACATATTTTTCCTTTTATGTGCAAACATATACATTGTAAAACCAGAGCACCAAACATTGTTCCTCCTTAAAAATAATTTTCATTTTTACAATAAGATTTAATTGCAGTTGGCATTTTTTAAGTCAATACTCATCAGAAGCAGCTATAATTAATTTTTCCATATTGGATGATACCAAAATCAAAGTGGTTCCAAGAAGCACATACTGTTTGGGGGAAAAGAGAAGAAAAATGATACAACTTTACATGTGAATACTAAAAATTAATTCTTTGATTCTTAATTTCTTTTCCTTTTTGAAATGTTTATATTTTATGAATTGTCTTTTAATAGAAATTACAAAATCTCTAGTGTGTAGATGGAAAAAGGGTTCCCTGAAAAACATCTATGTCCTAATCCCCTAATCCCTGGGGCCTGTTGGAAGTAGGAGAAGGAGAAGAAGGAGGAAGAAGAGGAAGAGGAGATGGAGAAGGAGGAAGAAGAGGAGGGGGAGGAGAAGGGGGAGGGAGGAAAGGAAAGAAAGAAAGAAAGAAAGAAAGAAAGAAAGAAAGAAAGAAAGAA
>NC_058411.1:118328309-118328539 GCF_002201575.2 Neomonachus schauinslandi | reverse complement strand
GAAAGAAAGAAAGAAAGAAAGAAAGAAAGAAAGAAAGAAAGAAAGAAAGAAAGAAAGAAAGAAAGAAAGAAAGAAAAAGGAAGAGAGAAGGGAAGGGGAGGGAAGGGGAGGAGAGGGAAGGGGAGGAGAGGGGAGAAGAGAAGAGAGGAGAGGCAAGGAGAGGAGAAGAAGAGAAGAGAAAGAAGAAGAGAAGAGAAGAGAAGAGAAGAGAAGAGAAGAGAAGAGAAGAG
>NC_058411.1:118305077-118328299 GCF_002201575.2 Neomonachus schauinslandi | reverse complement strand
AGAAGAGAAGAGAAGAGAAGAGAAGAGAAGAGAAGAGAAGAGAAGAGAAGAGAAGAGAAGAGAAAAGGTCTTTGCCAAAGTGATCAATTAAGGATCATGTGATGGAGAGATTATTATCCTGGGTTTTTTGGGTTGCTCCTAAAGGCAATCATTTGTATCTTTATAAAAGAGAGGAGGAGGGAAACTTGACACACATGTAGAGGGAAAGGTGAAAAGAAGATGAAACAGATGTGAATATTCAGGTCTTGAAGATCCAAGTGATGCAGCCAAAAGCCAGAGAATGTCAGCAGCCACCAGAAGCCTGAAGAGATAGGAAATAGTTCTCCCCTAGAACCTCTGGAGGGATTTTGGCCCCTTAGTGCTGATTTTGGATTTCTAGCCTCCAGAAAAAAAGAGAGAATACATTTCTGTTGTCTTAAACCACAAAGTCTGTGGTACTTTGTTACAAAACCACCAGAAACTATATATGGGAAAGGGTAAAACTTCTAAGCAAGTTCTCCTTAGAAATTAAGGCTACACTTAGTGGACACCTTGCTATCTCCTGTAGTTCTTCTCCTAAATGACAGTACAAAACTGGCTCATTTATAAACCAGAGGTTTTGAGTTTGGGAGAAGGCAGTGGACCGAGGTCTTAGGGGCTGGTGACGGGTCTTGGTCGGGGGAGGAGAGCTTTCTGGGTGTTACAGAAACATCACAGCCACCCTGACTCAGGCACTGATTTTATCATTCATGCTACTCACTGAGCACCTGTCACAGGGCTCGTCCCTACTCAGGACACTAGACACAGGTAACTGCAGTGGGCAAGCAAAGTCACTGCTCTGGTGGAGTTTGTGTTCTGGTGGGTGGGGACAATTAATTATATAAATAATCATAAATATGTTAGATAGGGATAGGTGTTATAAAGGATAAAAGAGGGAAAGAGAATAGGGGATCTGGGGTGGGGTGGGTGCAGGTTGATTGGGCATTCACACTGAGACTAGGGTAAGGAGTATTGGATAAGGAAACCTCAACGCAGTGACAAAATACTTACCCTGTGTGTGTCTGAGAGAGAACATTCCAGAAAGAGGTGATGGTAAATGCAGAGGACCTGAGGCTGGCACATGCTTGGCACCTCGTGCATCTGGAACACACTGAGTGAGGAGGAGGAAGGGGAGCAGGAGGACCGAGAGGTCACCAGGACTAGGTCCTGCCAGCCTTGAAGTCCATGACAGACCCTGGGTCTGGTCTCTACAGGCAGAATTTGTAACAGAGGAGTAGCATATCTGATAACTGTTTTGAGAGAGTGAGAAGGGCACATGTGGCCACCACACACATCAGTGATTCCTGCTTAGCCCTGACATGTCACGGATACTCTATAGCCCTTGATATTCCTTCTCCCACTACAGAGTCTGTCTTACAGGATGGAGTCATCTTCCTCTCCCTAGGGTAAATTCTCTTTTCTACTGGTTTAGAAGAAAGTAGAAGCTTTGCTCTCCTCCACAGCTTATGTTACCAAATGTGCCCTGCCAAGTCAGAGGGTCTGACACAAATTTGGGGCCTTTAACACACAGGCAACATCAAAGTCAAAGTCTGACATTTGACAATACAGTTGTCTTCTTCAGATCAGATTCCTGCAAGGCCAATAGATTACTTATTGGCTTATGTCATCTGGAAGGCAGGGGAAAGAGTGGACAAATCATGTCTATCTTCTCAAGAATTTTCTAATTTCAAAGCTGACTAGAAGAAAGGTACTTTCAATTTCTTTGTGCCTACAGGTTTTTGTGGGGGTTGTACATACTGACAAAGGCCTTCTTTAATTTAACAAGGTCGAGGGGCGCCTGGGTGGCTCAGTCGTTAAGCGTCTGCCTTCGGCTCAGGTCATGATCCCAGGGTCCTGGGATCGAGCCCCGCATCGGGCTCCCTGCTCCACGGGAAGCCTGCTTCCCCCTCTCCCACTCCCCCTGCTTGTGTTCCCTCTCTTGCTGTGTCTTTCTCTGTCAAATAAATAAATAAAATCTTAAAAAAAAATAATTTAACAAGGTCGAAGTGATTTTATAATCCTCTGGTGCAGGATTTCTCAAACTTTAACATGGACAGAAAACACCTGCATCTTGTTAAAACACAGATTCTGACTCAAACCTGGTGGGCCGAGACTCTGCATTTCTAACACACCTCCCAGGTGATGCTGATGCTGCTCCTGGTCCACATTGGAACAGCAAGGTCCCAGTGGTGGGCCAGGGTCCATTTCTGCATCAGTGGAAATTCTTTCTGAAAGTATAAGGATGCAAAGCCCTAGTCAAAATTAGGGTGGCTATTATTTTGTAACCTGTGTACTTCATGCTTTCACAATGTCTTTTGTTGTTGTTTCTTTCCCTTAGGGGCAGTTTTACTCTTTTATTGTAGGGTCTTTATTTTTATTTGTTTTGGTCAATTGTTTATATTTTTACCATGACTGCTCAAATTTGAAAAAAAATTGAAAACATTTCATTCAGCGATTAATTGAAATGAAAGAATAGGTGCTTTGACTAACATGGCCAATAACCTCTGATGTTTCTCAATGTTATATAAGTGAGAAATGTTTCAAGTGTTTATTCTCTAATACCAGGCATACTATATGTGGGGTCTACAAATATGTACATGTTTTAAAGCATCATAAAATATTTCAGTTTGTATTTCAATTTACAAAGTTATAAGTTAGATATTTGCCTTAATTGAACTGGTTAAGTGGTTTTAGGTCACACATTATTTTTTTTTTTAAGATTTATTTATTTATTTGAGAAAGCGAGAATGAGAGAGAGAGAGAGTACATGAGAGGGGGGAGGGTCAGAGGGAGAAGCAGGCTCCTCGCCGAGCAGGGAGCCCGATGCGGGACTCGATCCCGGGACTCCAGGATCATGACCTGAGCCGAAGGCAGTCGCTCAACCAACTGAGCCACCCAGGCACCCCAGGTCACACATTATTAACATTACACGCCACTATCAGCAGATGCAGCCCTTGTCAGCCTGGATCCCAGACAAATAGAGCTCTCCCCCAACTTCTCTTCCTCCATCCCTACTTTTCACAACTTCCATTGGACATGAGGCATAACCAAGAAATAAATTCTTGTTGCTTAAACCCACTGAGATTTGGGTCTTATTTGTTACATAGCATTATCTAATCTAATCTAATAATTTAATGAGAGCTTTAAGCGAAGGCTCTCATTATGCAGTGACAAAGCATTTGTTGAAATTCTCTTCTCTGATAACTTCAGAGGAAGTTGTGCCTAGTGACCACAGTGAACCATGTACCTAATAGATTTATAGCTCTAGAAGTTAATACAAATAACATTAGTAGTGTTGAATGCTGTCAGCTTTACCTGACAAGATATTACAAGATAAAGATGAGCTTAGGAAAGAGCAGTGTGCAAAGCAGAAGTAAAAAGAAATGTAAAGCATCCAAAAACTCAGAACCTGGCAAGGTAGACAATAATATTCTTGACCCCAAACAGTAAAAGATAAAATTAAGAAAGGCTTCCAGGTTCAAATGCTTAGTATAACCTTTCAACCATGTAAAATGCTTCAGGGAAAGGATCAGAAGTAGAGTGCAGCACCCAGTAGATTTTTCAATTGGATTAAAATCAGGTAGAGGATAAATCATAACTGTTGTGGTCTGCCCAACAGAAGCTAGATAGGTTCAAGGTCCTAGTCACTAAATTGAATAAAACTCTCCTTGAAGCCAAGAAACACACACACACACACAAAACCAAACAACAACAACAACAATAAAGAAAGCAGTTCTGGAGACCATCTCAAAAAAGAACATGAGTATGACTACTGGCACACACCACTCACTGGAATCAAACCGATAAGAAACTGGTCAAATTACTGATGAGGGCACCAGGAGGCTGAGATTATTCTAGGTGTAAAATGACCCTTGAGCACCTAACCACCTAGATAGGACATGTAGAAATTCTCACAAACCTTCCTTCCACTCCCTCCCCCTGACCAAGTTCATGCTCAGCACCTTCTTTACTGTGCGTGAAGAAGAAAATAGAAAAGGAAGACTCTACAAGCTGAAGGCAGAAAATGGAAAAACACGAACAATCTTTTTTGGAGAGTAGAACTGAGAATTCTTCCCAAGGAAAGGAATTAAGATATACTCTCCCTTTACAGCTCCAGGACTCTCACATCATCTGCCTAGTGGGGTTTCAGTGTTGCTCTGTACCAGTGACTATGTGTACCTATTGTTTTCCTCTCCAAAGAGGAGTGTTTGATGCAGAGGTCCTATCCTTGTTCCACCACTGTAGAGTGGTTCAGTGGGGAAAAAAAACAACCTGGCTTTTTGTTTGTTTGTTTGTTTTAGTCTTTGGTCAAAAGGATTAAAAGGAGTTGTATTCATACCCAATGAAGATATTTATATGCATCCTTGAGAACTTGATGATGTACTAAATGGGACTTTGGGTACTTTTGTAGAGAGGGGATGAGTGTTGGCTAGTTGTATGTGGAAAAGAAAGGTTGGATTATAGTAGACATTAGTAGGTGTCATTCATTACTGAGTCTTCCCTCTCCCAAGGCACATTCCAATCCCCTTGATGCTAGGAGTGATCTTATGGCTTGTTTTTATTAAGGCAATGTGAGGTGAAGAAATGTAGTCCTTCCAAGTGGATGTAGTTAAGAAGTGGCAACCAATTTCTAAGCTCTCTCCCCCAACCATGGCATACCCTGAAGTTTGAGTTCAGATAACAATGGAATCTTTGTTAGCCTGAGTACCCAGGTGACAGTGAAATGAGCAGAAACCTCCTGTGAAAACAAATAAAAATAACTATTTGTTGTAAGTGATTTGGATTTTGAGTTGTTTGCTACTGCAGCATGACCTCCCATCTTGACTAATACATCATTCATTCATTGTAGTATCATAATAACTTGTCAATGCACACACTAAATCTAGCTTAAAATATGAAATGTCAGAATCAGATATTTACTTCTGTAAGTCTTCACAGTCTGTGACATTCATTTGGTATTGATCCCATACAATTTTAATTTAGTTGAATTGTTCATTATGCACTCCATCTTCTTGATCATTGTGTATGTGTTTTCGGAGGATTTTCTACAGTGTGCTTAAGAAAAACTTCAATACCCAAAGATGTAAGCGTCATTCTCATGAAGAGAAAGGAATCAGGGGAATTGAATTTCCAAGGAAATCACACTTTTTTACAAAGATCTTCAAAATAGAGATAGAAACAAACAAAACAGGTATTTAAAACTGAGATGGAAAATTCCTCCACTGTATTCATGATTTTCCACATATTGAGGTTATTGGACATATGGGTCATGCTATAAATACTGCTTCATATATAACTTCCCCACAAGACTCTGAGCTTTTTGAGGGGCAGGAGAATGTTTATTCTTCTCCGTGCTTCCATCATGTAGTACATTCTTTATACATCACAGGCTGCCAATACTACAATAGAAACTAACATGTATTATTTTACTTGCTCCTTATCATCACCCCATTATGTAGGAATTGTTATCCATACATCATAAATACAGAAACCTGGGCTCTAGGAAGCTGAGGCACGTATCCAGATTTACACCATAATAAAGTGATGGAGCCAAGATTCTTATTCAGGAATATCTCACTTTAAATTCATATCATTTATTTATCTATGATTCAACATTGTTGTATAAATGATTAAGGTAGCTATAAAATATATTTCAATCTATATGAGAGCATGGAAAATGCAGGAGGCAATCCCTCTACTGTAAAGATTTTTAAAAGGACGTACTTCGGTTGAAAATTAAAGAATATTCCCATTAATACCAATTCTTTCATAATTTGACTTCTTCATTAATGGGTCTCTCAGCACAGGCAGAGTACAAGACCACTACTCTCTTGTGGCTCCCTCTTCATGACATCACCAGCTACCAACTTTGCCTCTGGGTCCTCACTGAGCATTCTTCCCTCAAGAGACATATCTTCTTAGGCAAGCAGAATGCCCTCCATCAAGGCATTTGGACATGCAAATGTTTAAATCACGGCATGTAGGTCACTTACAAAAAGAGGACGACTATTTCTGGTAACATTTTAAATTTATTGTGATGAGTCAAGGCTAATGCAAGGTGAACTCCTCCTTTTACCATCATCTGCACGGCTACATTAGCTCATCCATGTATTAAAAAATGGGCCTCTGGACAGTTAGTTGGCAATTTGGTAAATTGCTCATGTATAATGCAAGAGAAGAAAATCTCATTTCAACTCATACCGATTCCATCTCTAATTTTCGTGAATGATTTTGATTTTATCATAAAATGAGTCACATGTTTCTACAACAAAATGGGAATGAAAAAATACAGCAATATATTAATTTCCATTATCATCAGTTCAATCTGTTATAGTTGCAGTTTATGTAAAGGGTGCTTACCTTTCACTGGATAGATTTATAATGTTTTTTTTCCTGAGAAATAAGCACATTAATCTAAGATGTTGACTTTATTTTTCTCTTTTCATACTACATGCTTTATCAGTCTTTATATCTATGAAATGGATAAATTCTAAGTTCCTTGGGACAAAGAGTCTTTCTTAAGCTTTTGTGAAAAACACGTGGCTTATTTTCCATTCAGAACTCACATTTAAACCACTGCTTTGGTGAACTTTTATATTAGGTAATAAATTACATTTTCTTTTCTTGTAAAGTCGGGTTTCCTTTTCAGTTTCTTTCCTTCATTCATTATTTATTAGCAAACTTTTATTGAACACTTGCTTTGGGGCAGGTATGGTAATGGCATTGGGGCTACTATAGTCATAAATGATTCAGATCTATTCCTGCCTTTATGGATGATTCAGGATCACATATTCTTAACAAAATAACAGGGAGAAAATATATAGGGAGAAAGCCCCTATTTACCTTTCTAGAATGAAGTGAAATTAAATTTCCTCCTCAAGGTGTTACTAAAACCAAAATGTTTGCTTTGGTGCCTAAGTGAACACAAGGTCTACGCTGTATGAAGTTGACAAAGGGAGCATCTGGTACAAGACACGCAGCACCAGGGGCCCCTGGGTGGCTCATTCAGTTGTGTCTGACTCTTGATATTGGCTCAGATCATGATCTCCGGGTCATGAGATTGAGCCCTGTGTGGGACTCCGCACTCAATTCTCTCCCTCTTCCTCTCCTTCTGCCCCTCACTTGCTTGCTCTCTCTCTCTCTCCTTCAGTCTCTCAAATAAATAAATAAATCTTTAAAAAAAACCATGTGTAGCACCAAGTCTTTGGAAGTGAGCCTATAAGGAAGGAGGAGAGCTGAGTGGCTACATCTTTGGCACCTTGTTCTCTGTGAAATTAGTAATTGAACCACATTCGCTGTTCCCATCCATCTCCACAGACCCATCTCTAGAGAGTGCTGTGGTGATCATTTATCCCCCAGAATCATTGTCACATGATTGGAAGAATGAGGAGAGGCTTCACGGGGCTTCTAATTCACATGTGTATAGGATGAAGTCATACTTCTCTTTATTAAGGCCTCCCAGAAACAACAGCAATCAGCTTCTTCCTTGTTTATTGAAAGTCTTTTAAGGATGATGATGATCATGATGATACAAATAGGGAGGAAAGATCTATATTCACTTTAAGTCCTTTCTCTCTGGGAAGAAATTCCCAGAAAGATTAGTTTTCCTCTTTTTATTAAACATGAAAAAATGATTACAATAATTTCTATGACTATGTTCTTGGGTTCCTCTAAAATATTCAGAGAGAAATGCTCTGAATTCTTCCACAGGTAGAGGTAAGAAAGGGCTGGAGTGAACAATGGAGGTAATATTTTAGGAGGTGTGGATGAGATTGAGAAGGTGTGTTGTGTCTGTATGCACATACAAGCACACCTGCATGGAAGCAACTCCGTTATCAAGCTGCCTTATCAGGAAGCTGGAATGTGTCATCCAATTTGGGCATAATATCCACTTGGAAACAATCTCACATGCAAACTAGTGTTCTCAGGAGTCATCCTTATCCATTGGTACTGGCTCCTGAGTGCTTGTCAATGCCCTGATTCAAGTCTTCTCTGGTATCATTCTTGATTTTAGTTCACAGAGAACCTGGGCATTTTATTAGCTTTTTGAGCCTAATAAACATTATATATTCTGGGTACATTCCATAGTATTTAATACTTCAATGCTGATTCCATAAACTGCTTGAAGAAGCAGATAAGAAACTCATGCACAGATGCATATGTCTCTTCTAAGGGTACCTCTGGTCTTACCAATCTATCCTTCATTTCCCAAACATGCCATACATTCCTTCATTAGTAGTGTTTTGATTGCTCTTCCATCTACCTAGAATCCTCTTTTTCTTTCTTAGAGGTTATTATCCCAAAACCTACCAAGAACTGCTTACCCCCCTCAGAATTCGTTTCATCCAACTTTTAGTGGGCCAATAGTAAACATAGAGTAAGTATTAACTGTGATCCTCTGATCCCATTTCTGTTTCATTTTAGGTTGTTTGTTCTTTTTTTTTTTTTTGAAGATTTTATTTATTTATTTGACAGAAAGAGAGACACAGCAAGAAAGGGAACACAGCAGGGGCAGAGGAAGAGGGAGAAGCAGGATTCCCACAGAGCAGGGAGCCCGACGCAGGGCTCGATTCTAGGACCCTGGGATCATGACCTGAGCCGAAGGCAGACGCTTAACGACTGAGCCACCCCGGTGCCCCTAGGTTGTTTGTTCTTAATTGTGATGCAATTAGAATGATCAGGAAAAGTTTAAAATATACAATTGTCTGGGTCAAACCTAAGATCAAATAAATCAGATTCTCCGGAAGTGGGGACAAGGCAGCATATTGAAAACAAAAGGAGGGCGCCTGGGTGGCTCAGTTGGTTAAGCGACTGCCTTCGGCTCAGGTCATGATCCTGGAGTCCTGGGATCGAGTCCTGCATCGGACTCCCTGCTTGTCAGGGAGTCTGCTTCTCCCTCTGACCCTCCTCCCTCTCATGCTCTCTGTCTCTCATTCTCTCTCTCTCTCAAATAAATAAATAAAATCTTTAAAAAAAAAAAAAAAAGAAAACAAAAGGAAAAAATGCCAGATAACCTCCCTGCATGATATGTATAACTTGTAACATGTGTAACACATTGCAACGTGTTTCCAGGATCAAGATATTTCAGTCAAAATGTTAATAGGACAAATGCCAACACCCATGTAATCCATTTAGCTTTGAACAGAGACAATCTAACCAACCACTTCTTAAAAAAAAACCCTTACAACATAATCAACAATGAGTCATTTGTCACAAAGCAGAAGAGGCATATACAATATAATTTGTTAACATCCCTGTAATAAACATAACATAAAGTAAAGCTTTCACAATACCAGATTAGGATTCTTTTCAAGTATAAAGGTCGTCTGATCTACAAAATTGTACATCTGGACATTAGAGGTGTGCATCCGATTGTGGAAGGGCTAGAACTAGAAATCTAGGCAGAACTGAGGTTCATGAAAAATAGGTTATCTGAACACAGAAATGAGACTAAGGTTTGGTTGTGTTTGGGTCAGGCATTTAAATATCACTTAAGATCTGAAACTGGATGTTCAGCTTAGGGTGGGAAGGAAAAGTAGGGCATAGAGACCAATATCAGAAGACCCTGACTCAACCTGAGATCTGGGAGGGGCCACAGCAGGTGAGTAATAGAAACGTAAGGCAAAGATTCCAGGAAGGAGGAAATTTATGTTCAGGTAAGGTATGGAGCAGCTATAGAAGACGCAACTCCTCCCAGTCATGCAAAAATTGGCTTTAAGAGTAGGGTTACCAGATCAATTACAGCATGCCTAGTTAAATTTGAATTTCAGATAATCAGCACATTTTTTAATATAAGTATGTCCCAAATATTGCATAGGATCTGCTGCCAGGATTTGGGGGCTTGTGGGACAAAAGGAACTATTCATCTAATTCACTCCTAATGACCAATTCCTTCTTGCAGAGAATACCCTTCCTCTTCTTGTATGTCCCTCCAGATGGTTGTTACCATCACCCAGTTGACTCCCATTAAATCAACTGAAATATTATAGGAATGTTGCTAGTAACAGATGGGCTTGAACACTTAGTTGTGGGAGTCTAGATTCAGTTTCCCAGTGAAAGGAAGTCTGGATCTAAGCTTAAATCAGATCTGGCTGCATGTCTAAAATTTCCTTAGACAAATTTTTCTAATTCTGAAAAATATCCTAAAAATTCATTTGATTAATTTTTGTCCTGAATTTTCAATGTGTAAGTATGAAAAGATTACTTTGAATGATGTACTCATTATTCTAATAGTAGTTTAGCCTTTTAAACTTGAGGTCTCTTTAATCAATAGAAATTAACAGAAATGGCTTTTAACTTTCTATTGATTTAGCTATAAAATTGCCATCTTCAAAGCTCTAAGGAATCTAACTTTAACCTCTTCAGTCATTGATAATTAAATCACTAGCTCAATGGAGAAATGGTGTTACAAGGAACACAGGAAGGAACAAGGTGAATAAGGGATCTAGTGCCACAAAACAAGAAAGCATTTAAAGACTAATGAGGTCACATAAAAGGGATCCATATGTTTTATTATAGTAGATGGGAATACATTTAAGCAATGACATGCATGGGTTCATGGAATTCAGAAAAGAGAGTGCCGGAAAAAAATCATTAAAACCCATGCTATTGCTTTGAAAATTGGTGTCTTTATTTTGCCTTTTTAGTAGAAACTACAGATGAGGTAAACAAATAAACCTGATGAAGAAAGCTCTTTGTTATATGAGAAAGCAACTAATAATGATAGGAATGAGAGAAGTCATAGAGTTAGAAAAATCATCATTATGGCACCATATAATGTTCATGGGGAACTGGGTTTTCACAGAGTGTTAGCATAATCCCACATAGACTAGTTTCAAGGAGCAAGGGGGAAAAACCTAATTGTACAAGAAAGATCATATTGTCATCATCTTCATTCAGTTGATTTCCTATCCTAACCGCTGGTCAACCAGATGTCCTGCCTTCTGATGTCCTGCAATACAAAGTACACAGTATCTCAGAGAATGAACACTGGCTAATGATGTTTTGCCTGAATTTATCAAGCTTTCAGGTCTAGCTGTCAGTGTGTAGGAACTATAGGAGCTAGAGGGCTAAACTGAGAAAGACTATAGGGACATAATCAGATAAATCCAGCAGGCTGAATATTTTTCTCAGAATACCTAGCTTATGATTTTTTTTCTATAAGTTGGTGTCATGAATAAAGACAGGAAAAGGAGGTGTACTCTACCAAAGTAACAAAGATGTAAAAGTCACCACAACAAAATTCAATGCATAGCCATGGATTTGCAACCTGATTTGGACAAAGCAACTATAGAGATTTTTCAGACAACTGAAGAAATTTGATATTGCATAGAATAAAATTTTTGACATAACAAGACATACACTCTTATTTTACAAATATAATTTATGGTATGACCTCATTTTGGTAAAACTATAATGGTAGATGAACATGTACAAAGAAAAAGATCTAGAGACATCCACTGGGGGTAGATAGTGACACTTCTGGGTGACAGAGTATATCATCACTGTCTTACTTTTGCTGATCTCTATTTTCTAACTTTATATAGGCAGTAGACAGCTTTTGAAATGACAAAAAATATTTTTAATTAAAATAAATATTCTTGATAAATACACATATCCACATTTTGAAAAAAAGGTTAATTATTGGATTTTGCTTTCTAGAACTTTGACTTAGGGTTTAAGCTGAATGCATTCTACTTGGAGTTTCTGAAGGCCTCAAATAACATGTTTCTCCTCCTTTTGATTTCACATGGTTTTCCAACCTAGCCTGGAAGAAATCCTTTCTAAATTCCTTGAGAAAACTATTTTCACTGAACTCTGATCCTACCAGAAGTAATATTTGTAAAGAGAAGCCTGCTGCTTCTTTTTACAAATTCAGTCTGATGTTACATCAAAGAAATTCAGATAAACATTGAAGAAATAAGTTTCAAGTTCAAGATAAATCCATAATTTAAACTTCTAAAAAAGTGTTTGAAGTTTTTACATAACTATAACAAAAGCTTCAGGAAATAGAATAAAAGACAAGCTTAACAGTAACAGCAATAACATTAGTAAAATTATTAAAACCTTAATGAGCTTCATTAACATGTTTAACAATAAAGGGAAACTGAGGCAAAAAACCCCACCTGAATTGATTCAGAAACATGTGAAAGACTTACAGTTCTAAGATTTATGTAAAAATTTTCATGAGAGGTAATAGTTTTTTCTAGCATCTATGTAAACGAGTAATTTCGTTTTTCCAACAGTACCTGGCACAGAGCCTTGCAGGGAACGATATACTCAACACATATTAAATAAATATATGCGGGGTGCCTGGGTGGCTCAGTTGGTTGGGCGACTGCCTTTGGCTCGGGTCATGATCCTGGAGTCCCGGGATCGAGTCCCGCATGGGGCTCCCTGCTCAGCAGGGAGTCTGCTTCTCCCTCTGACCCTCCCCCCTCTCATGTGCTCTCTCTCTCTCTCAAATAAATAAATAAAATCTTTAAAAATAAATAAATAAATATATGCATTTCTTTCAACTGAACAAAGAGAATTTTCCTTGCTGCACATTAAAGCTGTTTTTACCCAAGTGTTTGAAAATGAAGAAGTGTAGTTGGGCTGTGCTCATGTCTGAAAACAACTTACAACTATTTTTACTTTTTTTTATTGATTTATTCACTATATTGAGTACTTCTTTCGGTAGCATGTAGATAGCATTTAAATGTAACCTTGCAAGTAAATCTTAATGTAAAGTATTCTTATCAGCTATATAAGTCCACAGTACCTTATACAAAACTACTATAGCCAGATATGTTTGGGAATTTAAAAATTTGGGACCTAAAAAGTCATTTGGTGCATATTACCATGTATATTGCAGCTTAGCAGCACCTGAGAGAACACTAGAGAATCAAACACATTAATATTTTGCAGTGAAATATAGAATCTCAGGAAACAAACAGGGTTGCTGGAGTGGGGGGTGGGAGGGATGGGGTGGCTGGGTGATAGACATTGGGGAGGGTATGTGCTATGGTGAGCGCTGTGATTTGTGCAAGACTGTTGAATCTTAGATCTGTACCTCTGAAACAAATAATACATTATATGTTAAAAAAAAGAAGATACTAGGAAGGGAAAAATGAAGGGGGGGAAATCAGAGGGGGAGACGAACCATGAGAGACGATGGACTCTGAGAAACAAACTGAGGGTTCTAGAGGGGAGGGAGGTGGGAGGATGGGTGATGCGTATTAAAGAGGGCACGTTCTGCATGGAGCACTGGGTGTTATACGCAAACAATGAATCATGGAACACTACATCAAAAACTAATGATGTAATGTATGGTGATTAACATAACATAATAAAATTTAAAAAATGTTAAAGAAAAGTATCCAAAAGTAGAATAAACAAGGTCTGCCAATAGCTTTCCATTAGTTCAGATCAGGTCATGCTGGCTGGTGAGTTTTGGTGCCAAATTTAACACAGATTTGGGTTTTCTGAACTTTGAGCATTGTTCAATTGCAGATAAGTACTAGTATTGTGGACTAGCACCATTAATCAATAATCTGTTATAAAGTAAATTCTATTCCTTTTCAGGCTAAAATATATTTCAGTGCTTAGGTAAAAATTGTTTTAAGACGTTTTTTAAATGTGTCATTGCCTTACTAATAAACAGATTCTCTCATACTTAATTTTTGCATATTATTTCTTGAGAAGGCTTAGAGAGATAGTGATTAGTGCAGATTCGGACCGAAGGATTCAAGAGAGCACAGGTAAACGCTAGGTGTTAGAACCTAGTAGGCAACCAGAGCTGCTCTCAGTCTCTAACAGAACACCTCACACACAGGCAGAGCTGGGCAGGTCTCTGGCCAGACCAATATGCCAATTGTCATATTTCACTGCCATTTGGGAATAAATGACTATCCCACGGGTAAGTGGACCATTTTGCCATTATTAATTAAAATAAACTACTGCCTCAAACAATGGCTTCCAATGTTTTTGAAGAATAAAATAACACTTAAAGAGAGTGCAGATAGTTATATTTTAAGTAAATATCATAGATATTATACTGGCTCTTGGGATCTGTAATCAGTGTAAAAAGTTTGCCACATGAAACAAATAGATTCACTCACTGAAATCCAAATTATATAAACATTTACCACTTTTAGAGGGAGTTAAATCTGATGTCATGTAATTCCTTGATATTGGAAATATAAAAGGAATTCCTTTTCCCAAGAGTAATCTATGGACAAGGTTATCACTACATTGTATTTCACTAATTTCAGCCTCGACTCCATACATGGGACAAAGGAAAGAGAAAGGTAAGACTCAACAGGGAACTGGAAATAGGACAAACAATGAATAGGTAAATTTATGGAGTTTAGTGGGGGAGAGGTGACTATCTTCACTCAGGGAGCAGATGGAGTGGGAGGCATTTCTCCTCCTTTCTACTTCAAGGCCTGACCTGAGTAAACACAAGGCAGATAAGCTACCCAACACCAGAGCAAATCATGCTTTCTGCTCCTCCTGGGTCATCTCTCTCTCTGCTGAAGCAAGGATGTCTCCCTTGAGGAGGACTCCTACTCCAAACACCCCTACAAGCTCAGAGGTCCCTGTGGTCTGCCACACCAGTTTTTTCTCCTTCCCTCCTATCCAGCCTCCTACCCTCACTTGGGGGCATGGAGATGTTGGAGGAGCAAGGAGGAGCAAGCCCTGTGTGTTTTCTACCTTAAAACCTTAGTGTAATGGACTGAATTATGTTCACCAGAATTCATACATTGAAATTCTAACCCCTAATTCCTCAAAATGTGACTGTATTTGGAGATAAGGCCTTTAAAGAGATTATGGAGTTACAATGAGGCCACTAAGGTGGACTGTAAACCAGTATGACTGGTGTCTTATAAAATGAAGAAATTTGGACAAAGACAGCAGGGATGTGCACACAAAGGAAAGACCCTGTGGCACAGCAAGAAGACATTTGCAAGATAAGAAGCCAGACCTGTTTGCACCTTGATCTTGGACATCTAGGTTCTAAAACTGTTAGAAAATAAATTTCTATTTTTTAAGGCACCCATTCTGTGGTATTTTGTTATGGCAGCCTGAGCTGAATAATATACTTAGTATAATAAAATTTACGCAGGAGCAGGATCAACTCCATTAAAAGAATTATTTGAATGGACAAGAAGCATAAGTCAGAGATTTCCTCAAGAATCTCGGAGAGTAGGGGCACCTGGGTGGCTCAGCCATTAAGCGTCTGCCCTTGGCTCAGGTCATGATCTCAGGGTCCTGGGATCGAGCCCCACATTGGGCTCCCTGCTCAGTGGGGAGCCTGCTTCTCCCTCTCCTTCTGCCTGCCACTCCCCCTGCTTGTGCTCTCTCTCTCTGTGTCAAATAAATAAATAAAAACTTAAAAAAAAAAAAAGAATCTCAGAGAGTAAAAAGAATTTACCTTTACTTAAAACAAGGTTTAAAAATCCTTTCTGTGGGGAGCAGAATAATACCCATCCAAAGATGTCCATACTCCAATGCCTGAAACCTGTAAATTTTAGCTTACGTGACAAAAAGGATTTAGCTGATCTGATTAAATTAAGGGCCTTGAGATGAAGATATTATCCTGATTATCCAGGATGGCCCAAAGTAATTACAAGGGTCCTAAAAAGCAGAGGACCTTGCCTGGCTGGTCAAAGACATGTATATGGTGACAGCAGGGTTGGAGACACCTTGTTTTTGAAGATGGAGGGGGAGTCAAGAGGCATGAAATATGGTCAGCCTTTGGAAGCTGGGAAGGGCAAGGGAACAACTTCTCTCCTAGAGTCTCCAGAAGAAATGCAGCCCTGCCAACATCATGATTTTAGCCCATTGAAAACCCATTTCAGACTTCTAACCTCCAGATCTATAAGATAATAAATTTGTGTTGTTTTAAGCCACTAGGTTTGTGGTGATTGATACAAAAGCAGTAACTAAACCACACATCTTCCAATCTGTCCCCCATATTTTGTGATTATTTATGGGGGGGGGTGGCTTTTGGTGGAGGGGGCTCATTTCTGCACAGGCAATCCTTCCCATTGTTGGATTATTCTTTCTGTTGGAAATCTCTTGTTCTCCATCCTTCCCAAATCGTCATGTCTTCTGGCATAATACAAAATTAATACAATTTCTTTTCTCAATGTGGTGCAGTGGACAGTTGTTGATCTTCAGTTAGAAGTGTTTTCTTTTTTGTGTGTTAGACTCTATATTTTAGTTTATTTTCAGCAGCTGTTGCCTGGGTAACTGGCTAAGTGACTACATTTCAGTTTTTTCTTCTGTAAAATGAGGTGATAACCATTTGAACCTCACAGGCTGTTTCAGATGACTAAATGAGTTAATATATATGAATACAGTTTGTAAACTTTTAAATGTTGAAAACTTCTGCTTATTTATCTATTGATGTATTATCTTTCCATGTGGCCTTTGAAATACATGAAAGCAGCCTCCTAATATCCTCTTTGTTCAAATATCTTCAACCTCTTCAACTATATCCAATCCACACTATTTTTTAGTCCATTTGCCAGTAAAACTCTTCTATTTAAGTATTAGCCAGTCTCTTCATGAAAAATTTTATACAAATTAAGGATCACAGAAAATGTAGAACTATATGTTCATTTTCATTTGAAACCCCTAGCCAAAGAGTTACCAAGGACAACAGCATCCAACTCTTCTTTTGAAGGCAGGGGTTATTCTAATGATGTTGTAGACCCTGAACAGAGGGCAGGCTCTGGTCCAGGCTAGTGCCTCTGTGTTTGTTGGCTTGTAGACCTAGAGAGGCAGAGGCTTTAGCCAGCTGGAGTTCTGAGCCTGATCACAGTGTTCCTCACTGTTTGGTCTTCTGTATCCATTCCTGACCCTTCTCTCTCTTTTGCTAAAGGTTTAAATCATTACAGTAGCAAAGACAAAATGTATGAATATTCACTGCAGGAAGTTTCTTTTCATGGTACCTTGTAAAAAATATGTAAGTATGACACGCACTTTTCACATCCATGCATTGTCAAAACCACTCCTTCCCGTATTTCTTCAAGGGCACACCAGTGAAAAAGTTAAGGATGGTAATGGTATCTATATATTCAGATGGGGGTGTCTGACACTGGTTACTCATATGTCCAGAAGATTGATTAATGTTGTTAGGAGCCAAAAAAAAAAAAAAAAGGCATTTGCTACTAGAGGGCTTTTCCAGGAAGTGGGGAGAGAACAAGACTGCTTAATAATTTTGAAGGTTGAGAAGATGCTATTTACTCCAGGAACACAGATACCTTTCTTAAGACCTCGGGCCTGTTTAGACAGTAGCAGCTCTAACAATGGCAGTTGACTTAAGACTGCAAAGATCACCAAAAATCTAGTGCTAATTAATTTGGAAAGGTTTCCAAGACTTCCAGCATTCCAGTCTTGACAAATGGCTTGTACCATTGTCCTCTGTAGCAGAATTAATGATTCTGAACATGGATAAAAGGGGAAAATTGAATAAAGAATAAATCAAGTAGAGAACATTTTCATTCACTGTATAAGCATCGAATATATTCCTTTGTTTGTAAAGTTATTTTAGTCAAATCCATTAGGTTAGAAGGAAAGAGTTGGCTTTTTTTTCCAAAGCTGTTCCAAAAGTGAAACATGATTTTAAATGCCTTTCTCAAAATAAGGTAAGACCACAGTTGGATATTCGATGGCACAGCATGAAGTCAGGGACTTCTGCATTTCAACAGCTTCACATTGAGTCACACAATGAGCCCTCCATATGGATGTGGACTGTTTGATTGTGTGCATGTTTCAACTCTCTCTTCATAGACTGAAGAAACAGTAATGAACATTCAAAGGGCACTGCATTAAATATAATAGGAGTTATAAAGGAGGGTTCAGTGTTGACTCCTTTCCTCAAAGAATGTAAACATTTACAAATTGAAAAGACAAGCAGAACAGTGTTAGAGAAGAGCAATGCAAGAAAGACCCCAAGGTGGTAATCACAAGACAGCTGCTGCAGGTGAGGAGGTGTGGGTGGGCTGACAAAGGATACAGATAGCCCATTTGGCTTAGCTCTTCACCATCACATAAAACAAATGGTTTCTGCATCTGTAGCAGTCTCTCCACCACAAGGCTCTGTGGGAACTTTGTGGAATCCACCCTGTTGGTTCAGGGTTAGAGTTAGTGCTCATGGCATTACTTGTTGCCTTCCACAATCTGGTTTGGATTACTCTGTTTATATCTACCTGTGAGCACATTCTCATGAGCTTGGTTCTTCAGTGTCTGTATATACTGGACTAATTCAGAGCCAGAATCTCTAGCAGCATCATACAGGAAATAGAGGGTTTGGGGTCTCAAGGTCTTCAGCAAACAAATGGTAACCATTATTGTGAAACCAGTACTTTATGTGTCGTCCTTAATGTTACCATTTCAGGACTTTACTCCTTGCCAAAGTTCCTCAAGATATGAGGAACACTCAAAATTTTAAATTAAGATTCTGTTATTTACTAATAATTTACATGTAAGAAGGAGAAGTGAAACAAAAGAGAGTCAGAGTGAAGGGGAGAAATACCAGCAAGTGCATGGCTTACTGTGTGACTCAGCGTGAAGCCACTCAGGAGATCTCCTCTTTCTCAACTACCCAGTACCTTGGAGTGACCCACAGCCATCCATACACCTTTATATAGAACTCATATGCGGAAGGTGCCTGGGTCTTTGCCCAAGAACTTTCTTTTAGTCTGATGGAGAAGAATGTGGCTTTTCTAGAAAATTTCTTTTTCTTTATACTGGACCCAGGGATCCTTTGTGACACAGGAGAGCTTTGGAGAGAGACATTTGTGGCAAGAGATGTTATGGACCTCTGACAAGGGAAGGGTGAGTTAACTCTTCATTAGATTTTGGGGGGAGGTTTGTGTTCACTTTGTGGGCACTTGTCTCTTTCAGGGGTGCTGGCCTTTTGACTAGGACTACCACTGCAGACAAGCTGTTGGCAAACTGAAATCCTTGATGTATCAAAACCACATGAGTCCAAACTAGAGCTCAGGACTTAGCCTCTCCAGAAGAAGGCATCCAGAAAGGGCCAGGAAATGTCTACAACACCAGGTCCAGTAGGTGGGGAAGCCAGCTCATATATTAATGCATTGGCTGCATGCAGTTTGAAGAGCATTCTGGAAGACAACAGTGTGGGACTTTCAGAGACAACCACAGAAACAGATAATGAGGAGAATATACCTGGTTCCAGGAAAGAGACCATTCCCTAGCTACACTTGGCTAACAGGTTTTTGTTGTTGCTTCTGCTATTTTTAATGATAAAAACAGAAATCAATATCAAAACCTCAGTGTAAAGTATTAAGGACTACAACACTTTTTTTAAATCTAGAAAATGATATGTAGTTCTCATTTCATAGGGTGAAGCCATCATTCCCAATGATTCCATTAATTGCCCCCATGGACTGGGTGGGCTCCACGGACTTTTACCATAGACCTTCTGTTACCCTGAAGGCTCCCTTGAAGCTTTGTCTGTGGTCAGACAAGGTGAAGGGCAATTTCTAACAAATGCTGCTTACAGAGGGGTATTTTTAAACCAGGATAATTCTTAGCTTCAAAAGCAAAGCTTGTCAAAGGAAAGGAACATTTCCCCCCCCAATATTCAGACTTGTTTCAGTAAACATTTGTTATGTCCTTCCCATATGCCACATGTAGAGGGAAGAGCAAAGAATGTCAGTTAGAGACATTCAGTGCCCTGGGACCTAAGATTGTTTTCCTCCAGTGAATAACACCCACACGGAAGTGCATAAGTACAAAGAAGCAGAATTGTGTGAGATAGTTCTTATGCTATCAAAACACAATGTTTCAGAGAAGGTGTTTACATGAGAATTGCATTCTCCACAGTATTACATTGCATAGCTGGAAGTGTGGCATTTTTTAGTGAGTAATATATTTTCAGGAGAATTCCTTAAGCATCAGGTAATAACTATATAGTGACCACAGTTGCAGGGGGCGCATAAGCAGTACTGGACTTTGCAGTGGCTACTGGAAATATCCAGCCTTTGCTGGACCATTTAAGCCTCTCATAACTGGGGCAAATATAACTGCCACATTCTGCAGCTGTGAATGTATTAATAAATTCTCAGGAGAGAATTGGGAGTAACAAACATCTTTCTCTCCTTTGAAGTAAAATCCCTGATATCTGAAAGTTTCATAAACACTCCTGTAGCTGCTTGCCTCCTCATGTGGCTACTTTAACATAACTATATGTCTTCCCACATTCTGGACCCTGTATGTTGGAAACTTACCTAGTAAGAAATGCAATTCTTCATACACATGAGGGAATAGAAAGGGATTTAAATGGTGTTGGTTTACTGGGTTTCAAATGACAAAATAGCAGTCTAGTCTAAGATTGCTAATTGGTCAAGCAAAAATAGACCATCCTGTCATCTGATTTCACAGAGATGTCTATTAACAAGTCTACATTCTGGGGTCTCCACACTTTCTCTTCAGAATCCCTCAACTCCTCTTACTTTTTATGGTAAATATTAATCCAAAATAGCAATAATTGTGGTGTCTGGCTCCGTTGGTAGAGTGTGCAACTCTTGATCTCTGAGTCTTGAGTTTGAGCCCCATGTTGGTCACAGAGGTTACCTAAAAAAAAAATAGCAATAATCACTTCATTTTTTTTTAAATTGACCTAAAACATTTTATTAGTTTCAGGTGTACAGTGTATTTGACATATGTGTATATTGCTAAAAGATTACCACAATAATTATAGTTAACGTCAATTATCACAAATAGTTACAAAATTTGTTTTCTTCAGATGAGAACTTTAAAGATCTACTCTTTTACTAACTTTAAAATGTACAATGCAATATTAATTGCGGCCACTTTGTACATCACATCCTCAGAAATTCTTTTTCTTTTTTTTAAATTTTATTTTAATTCCAGTGTTGTTAACATACAGTGTTCTATTAATTTCAGGTGTATGAACCACTCTCTGGAAGACAGTTTGCCCTTCATTAATAAGTGATCCCTGCTATTGGGGTGCCTGGCTGGCTCAGGTCATGGTCCCAGGGTCCTGGGATCAAGCCCTTCATCGGGCTCCCTGCTTGGCGGGAAGCCTGCTTCTCCCTCTCCCACTCCCCCTGCTCATGTTCCCTCTCTCACTGTGTCTCTCTCTGTCAAATAAATAAATAAAATCTTTAAAAAAAAAAAAAGTGATCCCTGCTGATAACAAGAAGTAGAAAGGGAACCGCCAATTCAGAGCACTCAAGTCACAGCTCCTCCATCAACATACAGACCCAAGCATAGCTCCCCTCAGAGGAAGTGCTGATGTCGCAGCCCCCACGTGGAACCCTGTTTCACGTGAAATAATTACTGGAAGGTTTATGTGTAAATGGAGTTTTCTAAACCTTCTCTACAGCTGGAAGGAGAAATTTCTAGGCCACTGACACAGATGTGGTTAAAAAGGCCACAGATAAAGAAGAACATAAGCAATAAGACCAGCAAGAAGAAGGAAACCATTTGCTTCAGGCAGTCATTCTTTCAGGAAAGTCAAACTGTGAAATCTCCCAAGCTGCACATAGATGAGAATTCTCTCCTTGCAAATCCCTAACTCTCGGCCTCCTTAGTTGCTGGCAACATATTCTCAATTTCCATCTCTATTTAAAACGTTTTTAAAAATCCTTCAGGAAATGGAGTATTCCCTACAGAAATGGCTTTACAAGTTTCTCATAAATGGAATCTTTCAAGCAAACCTGGGAATCCACAGAGAAACCTAAACTTTTAGTACTGAGCAGATTTCTGTCTGAAATATCCTGAGATGGCAATTCTCTGAAGGTTAAGTTAACTTGGTCTAGTCTTGGCTATGCCACACAATCTTAATGTATTTTTCTTCATAAAAAGTTTGATCTTTAGATACACAATGTGCATTTTTTAAGATTACTATTCTTATACAACGGGCAAATTCTACAATAAAATAAATATATTAGAATGTGTGTCTAAGAAAAAGCAAGTGTGAGGCATTTTTTTCTGTCATTATATATGATGGCCAACAGACATCTAAACCCTTCCCTTTCAATATACTCCATTTTCACAAAGAATCCTTTCAGCTAACAGGTACACTCTCTATTTAAATGCACCCCAAGGGGGCGGAGCAAGATGGCGGAGGAGAAGGAGACCTGGATTTCGTCTGGTCTCAGGAATTCAGCTGGATAGGGATCAAACCATTCTGAACACCTACAAACTCAACAGGAGATCGAAGAAAAGAAGAGCAACAACTCTCTCATCAGAAAAGCGACCACTTTCTGGAAGGTAGGACGTGCGGAGAAGTGAATCCGAGGCGATATTTGGGAGGATAGACGGCGGGGGAGGGGCCTCCGGCAGCCACTTCTGACAAGTGATAGAGCCGCGGAGCACAAAATTGGAACTTTTAAAAGTCTGCTCCGCTGAGGGACGTCACTCTGGTGGCTAAGCGGGGGGTTAGTTCCCTCAACCACCTCCGGGACAGTGTGGTCTCAAGACCCTTGGGGTCACAGAAAGACCGGGGGTGCCTGAGTGTGGCAGAGCTCCCAGGTATCGGAGCAGGGAAGCCGGCTGCAGAGGCGGAGCCCAGGCGCGGGCTCTCAGCTCGGGGTTGCCATAAACCGTGATCCGCGGCACAGTCGGGCCACTGCTCCTCCAGCAGGGACCCAACAAGCGGCAGATCCAGGGAGACTCCCCTTCCGACCCCGGGAGGAGCCGCGCGGGAGCGCACTGCAGGGATCTGCTGGGTTTGGAGACTCCACCCGGGGTCGGGTGCCAGAGATAGAAACACACGGTCACAGGCCGGGTGAGCACGGAGTGCGGCTGGAGACCGGGGAGACGGGAGTGACTGACGGCTTTTCTCTGGGGGCTCACTGAGAAGCGGGGCCCCGAGTTCTCGGCTCCTCCGCGGCGGAGATTGGGAGGCCGCCATTTTCACTCTCCGCCTCCAAAGCTGTACGGAAAGCTCGCAGGGAACAAAAACCCCGGAGAGCAAACCTGAGCGGATTACTTAGCTGGGAGGGGGCAAGGGTGGGGCAATTCTGCCTCCGGCAAAGACATTTGGAAACCACGGCAACAGGCCCCTCCCCAGAAGATCAGCGAGAACAGCCAGCCAAGACCAAGTTTACCCATCAATGAGAACGGCAGAACTCCAGCTCTAGGGGACTACTGCACATAGAATTCATGGCTTTTTTACCATGATTCTGTAGTCTTTCAAAGTTAATTTTTTT
>NC_058411.1:118211560-118305067 GCF_002201575.2 Neomonachus schauinslandi | reverse complement strand
AGCCACATGCAGAAGAATGAAACTGGACCATTTCCTTACACCACACACAAAAATAGACTCCAAATGGTTGAAAGACCTCAATGTGAGACAGGAGTCCATCCAAATCCTAAAGGAGAACACAGGCAGCAACCTCTTTGACCTCATCCGAAGCAACTTCTTCCTAGAAACATCGCCAAAGGCAAGGGAGGCAAGGGCAAAAATGAACTATTGGGACTTCATCAAGATAAAAAGCTTTTGCAAAGCAAAGGAAACAGTCAACAAAACCAAAAGACAACCGACAGAATGGGAGAAGATATTTGCAAATGACATATCAGATAAAGGGCTAGTATCCAAAATCTAGAAAGAACTCATCAAACTCAACACCCAAAGAACAAAGAATCCAATCAAGAAATGGGCAGAAGACATGAACAGACATTTTTCCAAAGAAGACATCCAAATGGCCAACAGACACATGAAAAAGTGCTCAATATCGCTCGGCATCAGGGAAATCCAAATCAAAACCTCCATGAGATACCACCTCACACCAGTCAGAATGGCTAAAATTAACAAGTCAGGAAATGACAGATGTTGGCGGGGATGCGGAGAAAGGGGAACCCTCCTACACTGTTGGTGGGAATGCAAGCTGGTGCAGCCACTCTGGAAAACTGTATGGAGGTTCCTCAAAAAGTTGAAAATAGAGCTACCATATGATCCAGCAATTGCACTACTGGGTATTTACCCCAAAGATACAAAAGTAGGGATCCGAAGGGGTACGTGCACCCCGATGTTTATAGCAGCAATGTCCACAATAGCCAAACTGTGGAAAGAGCCAAGATGTCCATCAACAGATGAATGGATAAAGAAGAAGTGGTATATATATACAATGGAATATTATGCAGCCATCAAAAGGAATGAGATCTTGCCATTTGCAACGACGTGGATGGAACTGGAGGGTATTATGTTGATTGAAATAAGTCAAACAGAGAAAGACATGTATCATATGACCTCACTGATATGAGGAATTCTTAATCTCAGGAAACAAACTGAGGGTTGCTGGAGTGGGGGGTGGGGTGGGAAGGATGGGGTGACTGGGTGATAGACACTGGGCAGGGTATGTGCTCTGGTAAGCACTGTGAATTGTGCAAGACTGTTGAATCTCAGATCTGTACCTCTGAAACAAATAATGCAATATATGTTAAGAAAAAAAAAAGAAGAAGAAGAAGAAGATAGCGGGAGGGGAAGAATGAAGCGGGGGAAATCGGAGGGGTAGACCAACCATGAGAGACAATGGACTCTGAAAAACAAACAGGGTTCTAGAGGGGAGGGGGGTGGGAGGATGGGTTAGCCTGGTGGTGGGTATTGAGGAGGGCACATTCTGCATGGAGCACTGGGTGTTATGCACAAACAATGAATCATGGAACACTTCATCTAAAACTAATGATGTAATGTATGGGGATTAACATAAGAATAAAAAAAAATGAAAAAAAAAATAAATAAATGCTCCCCAAGAAAAGCCTACAATTATAATTTTCAGCCTGGCAGTCTATTATTGTTTAAATATCAATATTTCTCCTCTTTCCTGTTGAGTAAGCAGCAATCACCTCAGAATCAGTGAGAAAGTATACACAAGCAAGGAGATACAATGCCAGGAAACAGCAGAAATAAGTGCTGCATATTGGAAGCAAACAAGATGTTTTCATTCCTTATAATTACAGCATGGTTTGAGGGCTCATACTATGTTTGTGATGAAATAAAGTGTGATTGAATTGTAGTCATACCAATAGTCTTTGCTGATATGGGTCTGAATAAGACAGAGCACCAGGGGAAAACTTATCTGAGACATGGTAACTCTGAGAAAGATGCTGGAAACCCGAAAACATGGTTTTTGGAGATAGAGTCAGCCTTTTGCAGAAACTCCAGCATCGAAAATAAACCCTCTGAAAAGATGAAGGATGCTGACCCATTTGTTTTTGCATGAAACTGACATAAATCTCTATAACTAAGAGCTGCTAAGACAGGGGGCTCTATTGGCTGGTTGCTTAGGCAAAGAGGAGTTGTTAATGAAGGAGCTGTGTGGGATAAATCCTAGGCTGGCATTGACAGGAATCAGTGACTAAGGGGGTGTATTTTCAATGTGTCACTGGGAAGTGCCAAGAAAGAACTTGCAGAGAGAATGCAATGAAAGAGAGAGTGCCAAAGATCCAAAGCAGGTACCTCTTGAGTCTCCAGCTGAGTAAAGCACAAGTATGTGAGGAAGCTATCAGAAATTGAGGAAATAACTACTCAACAGGAATAGAGGGGCAGTTTCTAACAATCAAGATGAATAGCTCTAGCTTTGTCTGGGGTGTGGAGGTAATGAGAAACCAGTGATAGAAGTGGAGCAACTGTTAAAACCTCATTCCTCAGCCATCCAGCATGCGGTGACTTGAACAGTATGGGCTGTGCCCCTATAATTATATCTTCTCCATAGATAGACCACCCCAAATAAATTGTGGTCTAATAATTTTGTATAAGATGGCTGTTTGTAAGAAGCAACATTGGGGGACACCCGGGTGGGTCAGTTGGTTAAGCGGCTGCCTTCGGCTCAGGTCATGATTCTAGGGTCCTGGGATCAAGTCCCACATCAGGCTCCTTGCTCAGCAGGGAACCTGCTTCTCCCTCTGCCTGCCTCTCCCCCTGCTTATACTCTCTCTCTCTAGGAAAGAAAGAAAGAAAGAAAAGAAAGAAAAGAAAGAAAGAAGGAAGGAAGGAAGGAAGGAAGGAAGGAAGGAAGGAAGGAAGGAAGGAAGGAAGGAAGGAAGAAAGAAAAAGAAAGAAAGAAAGAAAGAAAGAAAAGAAAATCTTTGGAAATAAAAAAAGCAACAATGGGTTGTGATGGCGACTATACTTGTGGGATTTCTCTTTTTTGTGTGTTGAGTGGCCTTATAACTTATGTGCCACGGACCAGACCATCTGCTGAGAAAAGAGCCCAATGCAGGACTTGATCCAGGACCCTGGGATCATGGCCTGAGCTGAAGACAGATGTTTAACCAACTGAGCCACCCAGGTGTCCCAATTTGTTTCAATTCTAAGAGAGAGAAAGTGAGAGAACAAGAGTAAGAGGGAGGTAGGATAATTTAGAGAGAAAAATGACCCGGAAAGAACTTTGGATACCTAGAAATGAGATCTCGGTATAGGATGGAACTAACTGGTTGCCATTTCTGCACATTTGGTCTATTATAATCCAACATCCAAATATCCATGTTAGATGTCTTATTATAATACATGTATTATTTTATACATTAAATGAATCATTTGCTTCCGTTTCTGATCAAGATGGAGTAAAGGGATTGGATTTAATTGCCTATAAAAAACAATGAAACAAGACAAAATATATGGAACAATAGTTTTCAGATATTGGACATTGTGCAGTAAAGGTATATTGTTCCCTAAAAACAAAAACAAGTGAGTTTACCATGATCACCCAGTTTACTGCCTGGAGAAAGTTTCTAGGCTTCAACACAAGATGGGAAGCCCAGGTCATCTGCAACAGTCTCTGAGTTGAAAAGTTGGAATTGGGAGTCTGAGAAGGCCACAGCAGCCATGATTCCCAGAAGAGAGGAAGAGAGATGAGAGAATGCAGAGAAAGAGAGAGTGCCAAGGATCCAAAGCAGGTACCGCTTGAGTTTCCAGCTAGTAAAGCACAAGTATGTGAGGAAGCTATCAGAAATTGAGGAAGGAACTACTCAACAGAAATAGAGGGGCAGTTGCTATTTCTGATATACAAAAGCTGAGACAGTTCATCACCTGCAGACCCATACCACAAAATAAATCAAAGGGAATCCTTTAGACAGAAGAAAAAGGATACCAGACAGAAATCTGATCTATACAAAGGCATGAAGAGCAACCAAACTGGTAAATTTAAAGAAATTTTTGTCTTATTTTTAAACTCTTTAAAAGATAATCAACTGTTTAAAGTAAAAATAATAATGTATTATGGAAATATGTAATATAATACATGATAGCAAAATCTGAGCAAGGGCATTGGAAGTATAAGATTCTTATACTCTATCTGAAGTGGTACAACATTACATGAAGTTGGACCATGATAAATTTAAGATATATGCATTATAAATCCTAAAGCAAGTACTGTTTAAAAGTTACAGCTAGAAAGCCAACAAAGAAGATGGAATGGAATCACCAAAAAAAAAAAAAAAAGTCCAAATAAACAAAAAACTAACTCAATCTGAAGGAAGGTAGAAAAGGCAGAAACAGGAACAAAGAAGAGATAGAACAAAGAGAACACACATAGCAACATGGTACAATTAAACCTGACCCCATCAATGATCACATTAAATGTAAATGATGTAAACATCCCAATCATCAGAGAGATTTTTAAATTGTTTGAAAAAACAAGACCCAGCTATATGTTATCTACAAGAAATTCACTTTAAATAGAAAACGCAAAGAAGTTAAAAGTGAAAAGATGGAAAATAATAGATCAGGTCAATATCATGAACAGGTATCTTAATATTAGACAAAGTAGATTTCAGTGCAAAGAATACCATCAGAGACAAAAAGGGTCATTTTATAATGATAAAGTGGTCCATTTTTGAAGAGAACACAAAAATCTTAAAGGTTTTTATATACTGAATGACAAAACTTCCAAGTACATTCAAGCAAAATCTGATAGAACTGCAGAAGAAATAGACAAATCCATAATTGCAATTGTGAATTTCAACACTCCTTTCCCAATAATTTGTAGAACAAGTAGACAAACAGCAGCACACTGCATATTTTTTTCAAGTGCACAGACAACATTTACATTTAGAACATTTACCAAGATAGACCAAAAAATAAGTTCAGCAAAATTTAAAAGCATTCATATCATACAGAGTACATTTTCTGACTACAATGGAATTAAATTTGAAATCACTAACAGAAAGATAGCTGAAAAATCCTCAAATACTAAAAACCCAACACATTTCTAAATAAACTATGTGTCAAAGAAGAAACCAAAAGTGAAGTTAGAATGTATTTTGAATTAAACAAAAATGAAAACACAGCATATCAAATCTTGTGTGTGTGATGCAGTTAAAGTATTTTTTGTGGGGGGGAAATTGATAGCATTAAACACCTATGTTAAAAAAAAAAGAGAGACTTCAATGAACTTAGTGTCCACCTTATGAAACTAGAAACAGAAAAGCAAATTTAATCCAAAAACATCAGAAGAAAGGAAATAAAGTTTCTTTCTACTTTTATGTTGTCAGAGTCAGAATGAGTAATTCAATGGGATGAGTATCCTGAAAGATGCTACTCAATTAAGAAATGAGACACTATTGAGGCAAGGTTTAGTGAGGGCTTACTTCAAATTTCAGTCTTTGAAGAGGTGATCCCTAATGTTCATATTGCTGCTGTCTGGTTGACTGCCACTGATGAATGAGTCAACAATTTTCAGGGCCAGAGTGGGACTGAATGTACCCTTTATTCTGCCACTTATGAATTGAGAACTCCTTCTCAACCTGTCAGGTTGCAGCTAGGTGCACACAATGTCCTGACATCAGACATTGCCTGAGATGTGTTCAGTGTCAGGAATCTCCACCCAAAATTAAAAACTCAGCAGTCACCTCTCATTCTCTCACTTATTCAGTTGGTTGGCCTGCTTTTTCCTTAGGTCACTGGAATGATATTTAGATGATCTAGTGGTTCTTCCCTTTTCTCTTTTTGTCGTTATTTAGACTCCTTAATTTTAGGCAATGCTTAGCTCCCTGCTCCCCACCAGCATCATTTTTTTTTTTTAATAATGGCTGATGCATACAGTCTCATGACTGCTTTTGCCATTACCTGAGCAGTTATGCTTCCTGAACTGGGAGTTGTGTTGTTATTTCATTTTTTGTTTTTTAGTTTTTGAGTTCTAGATACTTTCTCCATCTGAGGCAAGTTTCTCAGCCCCATGGACTGGCCCTGATTTCTAATGCCATCTTGTGGTCAGGAGGAGTTTGAAACCATCAGGAACCCCTTTGACACCTCCCGTATAAGAAGTGACATCTGTAAAATGCAAGTAGATAAATATATCTCAGTCCTAAAAAATGAATCCAGGTTTCAAACATTTTCAGAGTTAGAAAGGATAGTAAAGGTTATATAGACAGTTTTATTTTCCCTGATTTATCTCATCATACCCATGATTTTAATCCTACATGCAGAAAATAATGATCGCAAACACTCACATAGCCATGCTAGAAACAATTCTAAATGGTTTGCATTTAATACATTTAATCCATACAGCTTTATAAAAATGGGAGCTATTGTGATTTCCATGTTACAGATAAGCAAACTGAGGTATAGAGAGAGGAAATAACTTCCCCAACAGCTAGTGGGTTGAGTCTGGTTCCCAAAACCCACCACCCTCTTTCTCCAGACACTGCTGACATCTCTGTTAGGGAAGGATTAAGATTTCCTATGGTCAGATCTCTACCACATTAAATCAGAGGGAGTGAGTAATATTTCAAACCTACCTCCAAACATGGCACCCTCCCACCTCCAAAAGTTCCCAAGTGGAAATGTGAACAAAGGCAACAGGAAATAGGAAATCCAACCTCTACTACATATCTACTACTAAGTGTATCTTCCAAACTCCAATACATAGAACTGTCAAACTGGATTGAAGTGTGAGACACAAACCCTAGGTCCAACCAGAACTCTTTCAGTCCAAAGCCCAGACTCAAAATCTTGCCACCTATTGCTGCCCTATGTTGAAAGGGTGAGATGCCCACATGTGTTTATGAGAAACATTAAAGAAAAATAAAGCTAAATAGCTGCACCCCTCCTGCCTTATTATAATCTTATTCTAGGCACAGAGATCAAAAGGAATGAAATCTTGCCAATTGCAACAATGTGGATGGAACTGGAGGGTATTATGCTGAGCGAAATGAGTCAATCAGAGAAAGACATGTATCATGATCTCACTGATATGAGGAATTCTTAATCTCAGGAAACAAACTGAGGGTTGCTGGAGTGGTGGGGGGTGGGAGGGATGGGGTGGCTGCGTGATAGACATTGGGGTGGGTATGTGCTATGGTGAGCACTGTGAATTGTGTAGGACTGTTGAATCACAGACCTGTACCTCTGAAACAAATAATACATTATATGTTAAAAAAAAAAAAAAAGGTAGTAGGAAGGGAAAAATGAAGAGGGGGAAATCGGAGGGGGAGATGAACCATGAGACACTATGGACTCTGAGAAACAAACTGAGGGTTCTAGAGGGGAGAGGGGTGGGGGGATGGGTTAGCCTGGTGATGGGTATTAAAGAGGGCATGTACTGAATGGAGCACTGGGTGTTATACTCAAACAATGAATCATGGAACACTACATCAAAAACTAATGATGTAATGTATGGTGATTAACATAACATAATAATAATAATAATAATAAAGTAGGGAAGCACCAGAGAGAGAATGGGAGATGAGTAGATGGCAGGACAATTGCTCGGTGGGTATATAGTCTGAAAGAAGAAGAGACAACCACACTCAACCATGTGAACTTTTTAATAATCAGAAATGTCACTGGGGCGCCTGGGTGGCTCAGTCGGTTAAGCGACTGCCTTCGGCTCAGGTCATGATCCTGGAGTCCCTGGATCGAGTCCCGCATCGGGCTCCCTGCTCGGCGGGGAGTCTGCTTCTCCCTCTGACCCTCCCCCCTCTCATGTGCTCTCTCTCAAATAAATAAGTAAATCTTTAAAAAAAAAAAAAAAAAAAAAAAAAGAAATGTCACTGATTCCTCCTATGACCTGCTCTGATGACAGACTCCTTTTCCTGGTGGTAAAAGAGGTGGGTTCATATAGAAGTTGTGAGGAGAGGAAAATAATTTTTTTCCCCAAAAGAGGCTCACAGACAACAATGTATACATTTGCAGCTTGTCCTCTCTTCTGAATTCTATCTCCATATAGCCTCAGCAGGGGGCATTAGAAATACTTTCTTCACCCCACCTTCCACACAAAATAATTTAATTGGATCTGAACTCATTTCCTTTGCTGCATGGCAAAGGGAAACCCACTGATGTCTGGTGTTCCTTGCAACTCAGGAAAGCGTAAAATGCTAATTGCCACAGAAAGCAGAGGTTTTTCTTGCATTACAGAGCAAAGTCTAGGTCATGCTCACAGAAGGAATACGTTCTCATGAGACTATTCTGTTTCTGAGACACAGCACTTCTTGGTGATGTGTGCCAGCTTCTTAGTTTACACTTAGTTTTCAATAGCTGAAGTTCTCACTCTGGGAGACCAAAATGTGGCATCAAGGAGAAAGCTTTGGTGTAGCCTCCAGCTGAAACCTGAGGAATGTGAATTTCACATACCATGACTCTCATCCGAATTGTATTGTCTTAGGTGAAAGGCACTTAGGGAAACAATAACCACCTTTACAACCATGCCTTCCCTCTGACAGCAGTGTGCAACTGGAGACCTGAAAAGCTTAACTTCCATCCTCCCCACACCCCATGATTCCTAACCTAGAGACCACTCCCCTGTACTTGAATGTCCCAGAAGTATTTCAAATTTAATATCTACAAAGCTGAACTCACGCTCTTGAATCTAACTTCAAAATATATTCCTAAAACCACCACCTCCAGTATTACCATTGTGCTACAAAGTTACCTTGTCTAGGTTGTTGAACTAGTTTTCCTACTTTCTCTCTTCAGCCTATTCTCAGAACAGCTTGGAGATATCTTATTGACATGTAAATCAAGTATGTTTACTCCCTGCTCAAAACCTTTCATTAGTTGGGGCGCCTGGGTGGCTCAGTTGGTTAAGCAACTGCCTTTGGCTCAGGTCATGATTCTGGAGTCCCGGGATCGAGTCCCAAATCGGACTCCCTGGCTCAGCGGGGCGTCTGCTTCTCCCTCTGACCCTTCCCCTCTCATGCTCTCTGTCTCCCATTCTCTCTCTCAGATAAATAAATAAAATCTTAAAAAAAAAAAAAAACACCTTTCATTAGTCAGGTTAAGTATGTTGTATTAACAAACAAACTCTGAAATCTCAGTGGTATCAGGTATAGTGATTATTACTTGAGCTAGTCTAGAGGGCCTGTGCATTTCAATATAAATTTTTAGGTAAGCTTGTCCATATCCACAAAAAAAAAAAAAAAAAATTCGAGGCCTTTGATAGAAATTGCATTAAACCTATAAATCAATAGGGAGAGAATTGATATCTTTGCTTTGTTGGGTCCTCTGATTTATAAACATGGTATGTCTCTCCATTTACTTAAGTGCTTTGATTTCTTTCATCAGAATTTTGTAGTTTCAGCATACAAGTCCTCTTCATGATTTATTTGATTTACACCTATGTATTTCATTTTTTGAGAGATTGAAAATGGAATTGTATTTTTAATGTCAGTGTCCATGTGTTCATTGCTAGTATATAGAAATGCAAATTGGTTTTTATAGGTTAAACCATACCCTGAGAACTTAATGGAATTCTGTCTTAGTTCTAGGAGTTTGCTTTGCCTTTTCTGGTTAGATTCCTGGAATTTTCTACTTAGATAATATCACGTCATTTCTGCAAATAGGGACAGTTATATTTCTTTCTTTCTGGTATGTATGACTTTTATTTCCTTTCTTACCTTATTGCACTGGCTAGAACTTCCAGCAGTATATTAAGAGTGGTGAGAGGAAACACATCCTTGCTGAGTTCTTGATCTTAGGGGAAAACATTCAGTCTTTCAGCAATGAGTATGATGTGAACTATATATATATATACATATATATATATTTTTTTAATTCACTTTTTACCAAGTTGAGGTAATAGTCCCCCATTCTCAACTTGTTAAAAATTTTTATAATGGGGCGCCTGGGTGGCTCAGTTGGTTAAGCGACTGCCTTCGGCTCAGGTCATGATCCTGGAGTCCCTGGATCGAGTCCCGCATTGGGCTCCCTGCTCGGCAGGGAGTCTGCTTCTCCCTCTGACCCTCCTCCCTCTCATGCTCTCTGTATCTCATTCTCTCTGTCTCAAATAAATAAATAAAATCTTTAAAAAAAAATTTTTATAATGAATGGGTGTTAGATTTTGTCAAATACTATTGTGTCAATTGATGTGATTACATGATTTCTCTTTTTTAATATGTTGATATGATGGATGGCATTGATTGATTTTTGAATGTCGAGCTTGTCTTTTAGAACTGGAATAATTCCTACTGGGTATACACAGTTGGATTTTACTGCTAATATTTTGTTGAGAATTTTTTCATCAAAGTTAATAAATACT
Organism: Neomonachus schauinslandi; assembly: GCF_002201575.2. Classification (NCBI taxonomy): domain Eukaryota; kingdom Metazoa; phylum Chordata; class Mammalia; order Carnivora; family Phocidae; genus Neomonachus; species Neomonachus schauinslandi. Next base: position 118,294,857 of record NC_058411.1, on the reverse strand, counting down.
GATCTCTAGTTTTCTCTGTTTCTGTCTTTCTGTCTCTCTCAAGTCTTTCTGGTTTTGCTCATGGTAATAATGTCTTGAAATAATGAGTTGTAAATTTTCTCTTCTATCATCTGTAAAAGTGTTTAATCTAATTTTGAAATGAAATCAAGTGGGCCTCTCCTGATTTCTTTTTCAGGAGATTTTAAATTACAAATTCAATTTCTTTAAAGGTAGCAAGACTATTCAAATTCTATTACATCTTAATTGAGTTTTGGTAGCTTGTAGATTTTGAGGAGCTGGTCCATTTCTTCTTATTTGTCAGATTTATGAGTGTAAATTTGTTTGTAGGATTCCCTTATTGTCTTTTTAATGGCTATAAAATCTGTGGTTGTATACCCTATTACTTCCTAAAATTGGTGATGTGTATCTTTTCTCTTTTTATGTTTTGTCAGTCGCTAGAGGCTTACTGATTTTATTGATTTTTGGAAGAAGCAGCTTTTTTCCTTTCTTTCTTTCTTTCTTTTTTTTTTTTTTGGTAATCCTATTTTGCATATCCTTGGATTCTACATTTACCTTTGCTCTTTCCTTCTTTTGCTTCTTTGAGTTTATTTCTTCCTCTAAAAAAAAAAAATTCTTGATGGAGGGATTTGGATTGTTGATTGGAGACATTTTCCTGTTTCTAATGTAAACTCCTAGGCTTAGATGTCTTCTCATCACTATTTTAGCTGCATTCCACATATTTCAATATGTTGTATTTTCATTTTCATTCATTTGTATGTCCTCTGAGACTTCCTCTTTGATCCATGCATTATTTACAGGTATGTTGTTTAATTTCCATGTGTATAAAGATTTTCCTATTATCTTTCTGTTGTTGATGTCTACTTTGATGCCAACCAGTATGGTCAGAAACACAGTCTTTATTACTTAATTATCTTACTTTTGTTGTGGTTGTATTATGTTTCAGGAGGTGGTCTATCTTGTTTAATGTTGCATGGACACTTGAATAAAACATGTATTTTGCTGTGGTTGGGTGAAGTGTTCCTTAGATTTCAGTTAGGTCCTGTTGAATGATTGTGTTCTTTAGGTCTTCCCTATTCTTTGTAACTGGTGGTCTAATAGTTCTATCAGTTGGTGAGAAGGGAGTGTTGAAGTCCACACTATAATTGTAGATTTCTCTGTTTCTCTTTTCAGTGCTATTAGTTTTTTGCTTCCCATAATTTGTGTTTTTGTTTTTGTTATATTCTGTTGTCACACGTGTTTTGTTGTTTGGTGCATATACATCTAGGATTACTATGCCTTCCTAATGGAATGATCATTTTATAATTGTGAGTAATATCCCACTTCCTTTGATAGTGTCTTTACTCTGAAGTCTATTTTATCTGGTATTAATAGAGTCACTCCTGAGTTTTTAAAACTAATGTTTGCATGGTATATCTTTTTCCATCCTTTTATTTTCAACCTGTGTGTGTCATTGGATTATTAGTTGAGTTATGCTTCATTACACATGTTTCATTATACATTGTGGCAATTTCTGTCTTTTGATTGTTGAATCAAGCTACATTTAAAATAATTATTGCCATGTTAGGACTTAAGTCTGCCACTGTGCAATTTATTTTTTATATGTTTATTCTGTTTCTCATTCCTGTTTCTTTTTTCTTGTATTCCTGTGGATTACTGAATATATTTTTTCAGGATTTTACCTGATTTACTTACAAGGTTTTTCAGTGTATCTCTTGGCATAGTTTCCATAGTGGTGCTTTGGGTATTGCCATACATATACGTGACTTATTACAGTTTACTGGTATCATCATTTTATCTCTTCAAATGAGGAAAACTCACATCCATTTAGTACCCTTTATTTTCTTCACTTTTAAATATTGTTTTGAGCATCACATTGCGCTATAACTTTTGTTTCAGTCATCAATTATGATTTGTAAATTTCATGAAGAACAGGATAGTCTACCATATGTATCCATATTTCTGCTCTTTCTTCTGGTCCTTCTTCCTTTCCAGTACTCCAAGATGCCTTCTTTTATCATTTCCTTTCTATTGAAGAGCTTCTTTAGTTTATCTTCGAGGGCAGGTGTTTTAGTAACAAATTATTTTAGTTTACCTCTAAGAATATCTTTATTTCCCTTTCTTTCTTAAAGATGGTTTTGCTTGGCATAGAATTCACTTTTAGAGGTTGTTTTCTGACCTATAACCACTAAGGAAATTGAAGCAGTAATCAAAAATCTCCCAACAAACAAAAGCCCAGGGCCAGATGGCTTCCCAGGGGAATTCTACCAAACATTTCAAGAAGAATTAATACCTATTCTTCTGAAACTGTTGCAAAAAATAGAAATGGAAGGAAAATTTCCAAACTCGTTTTATGAGGCCACCGTTACCTTGATCCCAAAACCAGACAAAGGCCCCATCAAAAAGGAAAATTACAGACCAATATCCTTGATGAACATGGATGCAAAAATTCTCACCAAAATACTGGCCAGTAGGATCCAACAGTCCATTAAAAGGATTATTCACCACGACCAAGTGGGATTTATCCCTGGGTTGCAAGGTTGGTTCAACATCTGCAAATCAATCAACGTGATACAATACCTTAACAAAAGAAAGAACAAGAATCATATGATCCTCTCAATAGATGCAGAAAAAGCATTTGACAAAGTACAGCATCCTTTCTTGATCAAAACTCTTCAGAGTATAGGCATAGAGGGTACATACCTCAATATCATAAAAGCCACCTATGAAAAACCCACAGCGAATATCATTCTCAATGGGGAAAAACTGAAAGCTTTCCCCCTAAGGTCAGGAACATGACAGGGATGTCCACTATCACCACTGCCATTCAGCACAGTATTAGAAGTCCTAGGCACAGCAATCAGACAACAAAAAGAAATAAAAGGCACCCAAATTGGCAAAGAAGAAGTCAAACTCTCCCTCTTTGCAAATGATATGATACTTTATGTGGAAAACCCAAAAGACTCCACCCCAAAGCTGCTAGAACTCATACAGGAATAGAGTCAAGTGGCAGGTATATAAAATCAATGCACAGAAACCAGTGGCATTCCTATACACCAACAACAAGACAGAAGAAAGAGAAATTAAGGAGTCAATCCCATTTACAATTGCACCCAAACCATAAGATACCTAGGAATAAATCTAACCAAAGAGACAAAGGATCTGTACTCAGAAAACTATAAAATACTCATGAAAGAAATTGAGGAAGACACAAAGAAATGGAAAAACGTTCCATGCTCATGGATTGGAAGAACAAATATTGTGAAGATGTCAATGCTACCTAGAGCAATCTACACATTCAATGCAATCCCCATCAAAATACCATCCACTTTTTTCAAAGAAATGGAACAAATAATCCTAAAATTTGTATGGAACCAGAAAAGACCCCAAATAGCCAGAGGAAAGTTGAAAAAGAAAAGCAAAGCTGGTGGCATCACAATTCTGGACTTCAAAATCTATTACAAAGATGTCATCATCAAGACAGTATGGTATGGGCACAAAACCAGACACATAGATCAATGGAACAGAGTAGAGAGCCCAGAAATGGACCCTCAACTCTATGGTCAACTCTTCTTTGACAAAGCAGGAAAGAATGTCCAATGGAAGAAAGTCTCTTCAACAACTGGTGTTGGAAAAATTGGACAGCCACATGCAGAAGAATGAAACTGGACCATTTCCTTACACCACACACAAAAATAGACTCCAAATGGTTGAAAGACCTATATGTGAGACAGGAGTCCATCAAAATCCTAAAGGAGAACACAGGCAGCAACCTCTTCGACCTCAGCCACAGCAACTTCTTCCTAGACACATCACCAAAGGCAAGGGAAGCAAGGGCAAAAATGAACTATTGGGACTTCATCAAGATAAGAAGCTTTTGCACAGCAAAAAAAACAGTCAACAAAACCAAAAGACAACTGACAGAATGGGAGAAGATATTTGCAAATGACATATCAGTTAAAGGGCTAGTATCCAAAATCTATAAAGAACTTCTTAAACTCAACACCCAAAGAACAAAAAATCCAGTCAAGAAATGGGCAGAAGGCATGAACAGACATTTTTCCAAAGAAGACACCCAAATGGCCAAAAGACACATGAAAAAGTGCTCAGCATCGCTCAGCATCAGGGAAATCCAGATCAAAACCTCAATGAGATACCACCTCACACCAGTCAGAATGGCTAAAATTAACAAGCCCGGAAACGACAGATGTTGGTGGGGATGTGGAGAAAGGGGAACCCTCCTACACTCTTGGTGGGAAGGCAAGCTGGTGCAGCCAGTCTGGAAAACAGTATGGAGGTTCCTCAAAAAGTTAAAAATAGAGCTACCATAGGATCCAGCAATTGCACTACTGGGTATTTACCCCAAAGATACAAATGTAGGGATCCGAAAGGGTACATGAACCCCAATGTTTATAGCAGCAATGTCCACAATAGCCAAACTGTGGAAAGAGCCAAGATGTCCATCAACAGGTGAATGGATAAAGAAGGTGTGGTGTATATATACAGTGGAATATTATGCAGTCATCAAAAGGAATGAAATCTTGCCTTTTGCAATGATGTGGATGGAACTGGAGGGTATTATGCTGAGTGAAATAAGTCAATCAGAGAAAGACATGTATCATATGACCTCACTGATATGAGGAATTCTTAATTGCAGGAAACAAACTGAGGGTTGCTGGAGTGGTGGGGGCTGGGAGGGATGGGGTGGCTGGGTGATAGACATTGGGGAGGTTATGTGCTATGGTGAGTGCTGTGAATTGTGTAGGACTGTTGAATGACAGACCTGTACCTCTGAAACAAATAATACATTATATGTTAAAAACAACAACAACAACAACAACAACAAGATAGCAGGAAGGAAAGAATGAAGGGGGGGAAATTGGAGGGGGAGATGAACTACGAGAGACTATGGACTCTGAAAAACAAACTGAGGCTTCTAGAGGGGAGGGGGGTAGGAGAATGGGTTAACCTGGTGATGGGTATTAAAGAGGGCATGTTCTGCATGGAGCACTGGGTGTTATATGCAAACAATGAATCATGGAACACTACATCAAAAACTAATGATGTAATATATGGTGATTAACATAACATAATAAAAAATAAAAAATTAAAAAAATTAAAAAATAAAGGTTGCTTTCTTTCAGCACTTGAAAAGTGTTGAGCCACATCTGCCTGGCTTCGATGGTTTCACATGAGAAATCCACTGTCATTTGAATGTCTGTTTTCCTATAAGTGATGCATCATGCATCTCTTTAGCTGCTTTCAATATTTTTTTCTTTGTCTTTAGTTTTCATTATTTTAATTAGTATGGGCATGAATTTCTTTGGGTTTATTCTGTGTTTTACTTCTTAAATCTGTAGATTAGGATATAAGGATGGATGGATGGATGGATGGATGTCTTAAAATCCTTGTGAGAAAATTCCAACATCTGGTTCATCTTGGTGCTGGTAGCAACTGATTGTCTTTTCTTACTCAAATTATGATTTTCTTGGTTCTTGGCACAGCAAGTGATATTTTGCTACACCCAGGACTTTTGTCCAGGATATACTGAGTCCTAACAAACCTTTTATTTTAGTGGGAAGTCACCCTGTTTAGGTTTAGTACTCAGATCTTGGCCTATTTTTGTGAGCTGTGGTTTCATTGATGGCTTAATTTTGAGCGCCTTTGCAGTACTGTTTTTGTCTGCTTGGTTTATATGGTACCTTTGGTGGCCCCACTAATCCTTGTTGGTCCTGCTTACAGGGTGTGCACGGTTTCCTCCAAGCTGGGTCACGGACTGTCTCTCATGTGGTAGCAGCAACTAGGGTCTATGGAGTCAAGGAGGCTTTCCAGGTTGGGCTGCTTATTGTGGCTCTCTTTTGTAGGTTCCACCTGGAATCACCCAGTAGCAAAATGGGTCTTGGGTCTGCAAAGACAAAGGACTTCCCAGACCAGGCTGGTAGTGTGCAGTGAGCCTGCCTGGGCTGCTTCTTTTTGCTAGGCTGTGTGTTGAGGAATGTCAGGTCTGGGTGGCCCAGTTCTGTTGGGTGGGGGATGTAAGATTCTGCCACTGTGCTGTTCCTACAGTCCTGGAGTCCCAAACAAGATCACCTTTTTCTAACTACCTTCCAGAGTTCTTCTTTGGTGGACTCTTCTTTTATTTCCAAGTTTTATAGTTGTGCTTAGAGCAGCAGTGAGAAAAGAGTTACATCATCTTGTCCAGATGTATTTACTGTTTACACTCTACCTCTAACCCCAACAAACATATAAGCTCCACGAGGGAAGGAATTTGTGCCCCTTTTGTTTGCTATTTCATCCCAAAGTGAAATAAATTGTATCTAGCACTACTGAATGGATTACTAGGCAGAATTTTCTCTGGCTAATAGCACAGCAGAGAAATCACTTGCTTACAGCTGAAGCAAAACTACTTCCAGGCACAAAACAGTAAAAAGAACTCTTAGATTTTCCATGATGCATTAAAACAAATGCTATTAGAAACAGAAAACAAAATGTCTTGCCACATGCAACTTATACAAATTGGCCAGCAGACATTTCTTTGGGGAGGACCACAGATATATCAAAGTTAATTAACCTTTTCTTCCAAATCTTTTCTTTGTTGTCCAATATCTATTTGAGACTTAGATAAAAATACTCACCCAACTAACTATAAATTATCCTAGACATATTTTTCCTTATCACCAACATGCAACCCGTCACCAAGTCTTGTTGAATTTTATCATAAACATATGGATGTAATATTTTTCTTTTATATCTATTTTCTGTTCTCACTTCTCCATTCTACTTTGCTCAGGTTTTCCAAAATAGGAAAGACTCAGAGATTATGACTTATGACTTACGTAATTTCTTTCCTGGTAAACTTCAATGCCCCCTTCTAATCTCCGAGCCTCCTGTCTTGCTCCTCCTCCACCCATCCCCCCCAAATACTGTCTCCTTGATGATCTTCCTGAAGTCTGTATAAGGTTTTTACTCTGTGCACAGCAACCTTAAATATAAAAATATCAACTGTTAAGTCTAGGATGCTACTTCATACTTCAGAGGTGGCTAGTCTAAACAGAGATGCACAAAGTGCAAACTACACACCAGATTTCAATGACTTCATACAAAAGAAGGAAATAAAATATCTCACTAGTAATTTTATACTGAATGTAAATTGAAATGATAGTATTTTGAATATCTGTATTACAAATATTACTAAAGTTAATTTTACCTGTTTATTTTTATCTTTTAATGTATATTAAAAATTCTTAATTACACCATGGTCTGCATTCTGTTTCTATTCATTATATTTCCATTGGATATTCATTATATGCTTCCTGCTCTAGAGCCTAAGGCCCTTTCTTTTTCTCTAATCCAGTCTTTGCCATTTTTCTACAGGATTCTGAATTTGAGTTTTGCAGAACTTAACTTCCATGAGTCTCTTCCCTCATTTAAAAATTGAGCATAGGTGGGGGGGAGAAGATGGCGAAGGAGTAGGGGACCCTATTCCAACCGGTTCTCAGAATTGAGCTGGATATCTACCAAACCACTCTGAATACCCACAAAATCAGCCTGAGATGTAAGAAGATAGATCTGGATCTCTACAAACAGAATATCACAGGCAGTTGGTTTCAAGGTATGAAGCAGGGCACCATGATTCTGGGGGCAGATATCCAAGGATAAATGGAAGGGGGAAGGAGCCTGGCCGTGGGAATCCTACACTGCTGGTGTGCGATAGCCTCCTGTGCTGGGGACCAGGCACAGTCTCGCAGACCGGTAGCGGCAGGAAAGGACTTTAGGGCAGTCCTCCAGACGGAAACCCAGAGCATCGGGGCCGCGCGTGGGAACTGGGAGTGGCTGGTGGTTTTAGAAGCACAAAGGGCAGAGACAGCCCCAACCTGGAGGCGAGGACTGGGAGTGCTGCTGAGGGGCACACAACCCAGGATGCTGCAGTTTATAGCAGCACAGACAGAAATGGAGATAGTGTGGCCTGGAGAGCTCACTGAAGAACAGACTGCGATCTCTCTGTTCTGAGGCAGAGGGTTGCAAATGGTCTCTTCTGCTCTGACTCTCAGAGGAAATGCAGAAAGCCTCCAGGGAAAGCCACCAGAGAACAAAAGCCCCCAAAAAACCGGTTTTCACTGAGCCCATTCCCTGCCACAGGGAGCAAGGCAACTCTGCCCAAACAGGGTTGCCAGAGTAACAGTGCAACAGGCCCTTCCCCCAGAAGACAGGCTGGGAAAATGAGATCAGCAACCCTAAAGTCCCTAGAAAACAGGTGCATCTTGCTTGGGTTGTGGTCAATAATTTGGACTCTGTACATTCCCTCAACCACCATCAACAGAATAACTAGGACCACCTCCCCTCTAAAACCCTGTTTGTTTCTCAGGTCCATAGGTTCTCATGATTCATCTCTCCCTCCAATTCCACCCCCCCATTTTTCCCTTCCTTCTTCTAATGTCCTTCATGTTATTCCTTATGTTCCACAAATAAGTGAAACCATATGATAATTGACTTTTTCTGCTTGACTTCTTTCACTTAACATAATCTCCTCCAGTCCCATCCATGTTGATGTAAAAGTTGGGTATCATCCTTTCTGATGGCTGAGTAATATTCCATTGTATATATGGACCACCTCTTCTTTATCCATTCATCTGTTGAAGGGCATCTCGGCTCTTTCCACAGTTTGGCTATTGCAGACATGGCTGCTATGAACATTGGGGTGCATATGGCCCTTCTTTTCACTACATCTGTGTCTTTGGGGTAAATACCCAGGAGTGCAATTGCTGGGTCATAGGGTAGCTCTATTTTTAAATTTTTGAGGCACCTCCACACTGTTTTCCAAAGTGGCTGTACCAACTTGCATTCCCGCCAACAGTGTAAGAGGGTTCCCCTTTCTCACAACCTCTCCAAACTTTGTTGTTTCTTTCCCTGTCCATTTTTGCCATTCTAATGGTGTAAGGTGGTATCTCGCTGTGGATTTGATTTGGATTTCCCTGGTGGCTAATGATGATAAACATGTTTTCATATGTCTGTTAGCCATTTGTATGTCTTCCTCAGAGAAGTGTCTGTTCATATCTTCTGCCCACTTTTTGACTTGATTATTTGTTTTTGGGTGTTGAGTTTGAGAAGTTCTTTATAGATCTTGGATACCAGCCCTTTATCTGTAGTGTCATTTGCAAATATCTTCTCCCATTCTGTGGGTTGCCTCTTTGTTTTGTTGACTGTTTCCTTTGCTGTGCAGAAGCTTTTTACCTTGATGAAGTCCCAAAAGTTCATTTTTGCTTTTGTTTCACTAGCCTTTGGAGATGTATCTTGAAAGAAGTTGCTATGGGCGATGTCAAAGAGGTTAATGCCTATGTTCTGCTCTAGGATTTGGATGGATTCCTGTCTCACATTGAGGTCTTTCATCCACTTTGAGTTTATCTTTGTGAATGGTGTTAGAGAATGGTCGAGTTTCATTCTTCTGCATGTGGCTGTCCAATTTTCCCAGCACCATTTATTGAAGAGACTGTCTTTTTTCCATTGCATGTTTTTTCCTGCTTTGTCAAAGATTATTTGACCATAGAGTTGAGGGTCCATATCTGGGTTCTCTATTCTGTTCCATTGGTCTGTATGTCTGTTTTCGTGCCAGTACCATGCTGTCTTGGTGATCACAGCTTTGTAATATAACTTGAAATCAGGCAACGTGATGCCCCCAGCTTTGTTTTTCTTTTTCAACATTTCCTTGGTGATTCGGGGTCTTTTCTGATTCCATACAAATTTTAGGATTGTTTGTTCCATCACTTTGAAAAATGTCATTGGGATTTTGATCGGGATGGCATTGAAGGTATAGATTGCTCTGGCTAGCATAGACATTTTAACAATGTTTATAATTCCAATCCATAAGCATGGAATATTTTTCCATCTTTTTGTGTCTTTTTCAATTTCTTTCATGACTGTTTTGTAGTTCCTAGAGTATAGATCCTTTACCTCTTTTGTTAGGTTTATTCCGAGGTATCTTATGGTTTTTGGTGCTATTGTAAATGGAATCGTTTCTCTAATTTCTCTTTCTACAGTTGCGTTGTTAGTGTATAAGAAAGCAACTGATTTCTGTGCATTGATCTTGTATCCTGCCACATTACTGAATTGCTGGATGAGTTCCAGTAGTTTGGGGGTGGAGTCTTTTGGGTTTTCCACATAAAGTATCATGTCGTCTGCAAAAAGAGAGAGTTTGACTTCTTCTTTGCCAATTTGAATACGTTTTATTTCTTTTTGTTGTCTGATTGCTGTTGCTAGGACTTCTAGTACTATGTTGAACAACAGTGGTGAGAGTGGGCACCCTTGACGTTTCCCTGATCTTAAGGGAAAGGCTCTCAGCTTTTCCCATTGAGGATGATATTCACTGTGGGTTTTTCATTGATGGATTTTATGAGCTTGAGGAATGTTCCTTCTATCCCTATACTCTGGAGAGTTTTAATCAGGAAAGGATGCTATATTTTGTCAAATGCTTTTTCTGCATCAATTGAAAGGACCATATGGTTCTTCTCCCTCCTCTTATTAATGTATTCTATCACATTGATTGATTTGCGAATGGTGAACCACCCTTGCGTCCCAGGGATAAATCCCACTTGGTCGTGGTAGATGATCCTTTTAATGTATTGTTGGATCCTATTAGCTAGGATTTTGTTGAGGATTTTGGAATCCATATTCATCAGGGATATTGGTCTGAAATTCTCCATTTTGATGGGGTCTTTGCTTGGTTTGGGGATTAAGGTAATGCTGGCCTCATAGAATGAGTTTGGAAGTTTTCCTTCTGTTTCTATTTTTTGAAACAGCTTCAGTAGAATAGGTATTATTTCTTCTTTGAATGTTTGGTAGAATTCCCCAGGGAATCCATCAGGCCCTGGGCTCTTGTTTTTTGGCAGGTTTTTGATCACTGCTTCAATCTCGTTACTGGTTATTGGCCTATTCAGGTCGTCAATTTCTTCCTGTTTCAGTCTTGGCAGCTTATAGGTTTCCAGGAAGGCCTCCATTTCATCCAGATTGCTCAGTTTATTGGCATATAGTTGTTGATAATAATTTCTAATAATTGTTTCTATTTCCTTGGTGTTAGTCGTGATCTCTCCCCTTTCATACATTAATTTGGGTTCTTTCTCTTTTCTTTTGGATAAGTCTGGCCAGTGGTTTATCAGTCTTATTAATTTTTTCAAAGAACCAACTTCTAGTTTCATTGATCTGATCTACTGTGTTTCTGGTTTCTAATTAATTGATCTCTGCTCTAATTTTAATTATTTATCTTCTAATGCGTGGCTTAGGTGTTGTTTGTTGTTTTTTCTCTAGTTCTTTAAGGTGTAGAGTTAGTTGGTGAATTCGGGATTTTTCTATTTTTTTGACTGAGGCTTGGATAGCTATGTATTTCCCCTTAGGACCGCCTTTGCAGTATCCCATAGGTTTTGGACCAATGTGTTTTCGTTCTCATTGATTTCCATGAATTGTTTAAGTTCTTTGATTTCCTGGTTGACCCAAACGTTCTTGAGCAGAGTGGTCTTTAGCTTCCAAGTGTTTGAATTTCTGCCAAATATTTTCTTGTGATTGAGTTCCAGTTTTAGAGCATTGTGGTCTAAGAATATGCAGGGAATAATCTCAATCTTTTGGTATCGGTTGACCTGATTTGTGACCCAGTATGTGGTCTATTCTGGAGAAAGTTCCATGTGCGCTGGATAAGAATGAGTATTGTGTTGTTTTAGGGTGGAATGTTCTGTAAATATCTATGAGGTCCATCTGGTCCAATGTATCATTCAAAGCTCTTGTTTCCTTGTTGATTTTCTGCTTAGATGATCTGTCCATTGCTGAGAGTGGAGTATTGAGGCCTCCTACAATATGACTCTTTATTTTGGTTAACAGTTTGCTTATATAGATGGCTGCTCCCATGTTGGGAGCATAGATATTTACAATTGTTATATCTTCTTGTTGGATAGACCCTTTAAGAATGATATAGTGTCCTTCTGTGTCTCTTATTACAGACTTTAGTTTAAAATCGAATTTGTCTGATATAAGAATTGCTACCCCAGCTTTCTTTTGAGGTCCGCCTGCATGGAAGATGGATCTCCATCCCTTCACTTCCAGTCTGGATGTATCTTTAGGTTCAAAATGAGTCTCTTCTAGGCAGCATATGGATGGGTCCTATCTTTTTATCCAATCTGCAACCCTGTGCCGTTTTATGGGAATGTATAGGCCATTCATGTTGAGAGTGATTATTGAAAGATATGAATTTATTGTCATCATGTTGCCTGCGAAGATGTTGTTTTTATAGATTGTCCCTGTAAATTTCTGTTGTATATCACTCTTGGGGTCTTTCTCCTTTTATAGAACCCCCCTTAATATTTCTTGCAGGCCGGTTTAGTGTTCACATATTCTTTCAGCTTCTGCCAGTCGTGGAAGCTCTGCATCTCTCCATCCATTCTAAATAAAACCTTGCTGGATAAAGTATTCTTGGCTGCATGTTCTTCTCATTTAGTACCCTGAATATGACTTGCCAGGCCTTTCTGGCTTGCCAGGTCTCTGTGGATAGGTCTGACGTTATTCTGATGTTCCTCCCTCTGTACGTAAGGAATCTCTTCCCCCTAACTGCCCTTAAGATGGTTTCCTTGGTTCTAAGATTTGCAAGTTTTACTATTACATGCTGGGGTGTTGGCCTGTTTTCCTTGATCTTGGGAGGCGTCCTCTCTGCCTCTTGGACACGAATGTTTGTTTCATTCCCCAGATTAGGGAAGTTCTCAGCTACGATTTGCTCAAATACATCTTCTAGTCCTCTCTCTCTCTGCACTCCCTCTGGGACTCCAATTATTCTGACATTGGAACACTTCATGGTGTCACTTATTTCTCTGTTTCTATTTTCATGGATTCTGAGTTGTTTTTCCCTGGCCTCTTCTTTTCCCTTTTTATCTATTATATTGTCTGCCAGGTCACTTATTCGCTCTTCTGTCTCAGTTACCTTGGCTGTTAGATTATCTAGATTGGATTGGATCTCACTGATAGCATTTTTAAGTTCTGCCAATTCAGCTTTTATTTTTGCCCTTAGAGACTCTATGTTCCCATTAATTGATTTCTCCATTCTAGCCATTGTCTTCACAATTGCTAGCCTGAATTCCATCTCCGACATCTTGGTTATATCTGCATCCATTTGTAAATGTGCATCATAAGTCATAATCTCTGAGTCTTTTCTATTTTGGGGGTTCCTCCTCCTAGTCCTTCTGTTGATGGGTGTTTGAGGAAATATATAGAGTCCAAATTATTGACCAGAACCCAAGCAAGATGCACCTGTTTTCTAGGGACATTAGGGTTGCTGGCCTCTTGTTTTCCCAGCCTGTCTTCTGTGGGAGGGGCCTGCTGTGCTGTTACTCAGGTAACCGTGTTTGGGCAGAATTGCCCTGCGCCCCTGTGGTGGGGGATGGGCTCAGTGGGAATCAGTTTTTGGGGCTTTTGTTCTCTGGTGCCTTTCTCTGGTGTCTTTCCACGTCTCTTCCGCGAGTCAGAGCAGAAGAGATCATTTCCAACCCTCTGCCTCAGAGCAGAGAGACCGCAGTCTGTTCTTCAGTGAGCCCTCCAGGCCACACTGTCTCCGTTTCTGTCTGTGCTGCTATAAACTGCAGCATCCTGGGTTGTGCGCCCCTCCGCAGCGCTCCCAGTCCTGCCTCCAGGTCAGGGCACAAATCTGCCCTTTGTGCTTCTAAAACCACCAGCCACTCACATTCTGTGTGTGCACGACTCTGCCGCTTCGGTTTCCTTCCGGGAGCTGCAGTTCGCGTGAGCGCGACCCGGCACTCTGGGTTTCCGTCCCGGGGGGTGCAATTTGCGTCTGCGCGACTCCACCCGTCTGGGTTTCCGTCTGGGGGGGTTGCGGTTCACGTGCGCATGATCCTGCCACTCTGGGTTTCAGTCCCAGGGGCTGCCCTAAAGTCCTTTCCACGACGCTACCGGTCTGCGAGTCTGTGCCCATGCGCAGCACGCAAGGCTGTCACTCACCAGCGGTGTAGGATCTCCATGTACAGGCACCCTCCCACTGCCATTTATCCTCTGATATCTGCCCGCAGAATCATGGCTCTCTGCTTCATAACTCAAAACCAACTGCCTGCGATATTCTGTTTGTAGAGATCCAGATCTTCTTACATCTCAGGCTGGTTCCATGGGTGCTCAGAGTGGTCTGGTAGATATCCAGCTCAATTCCAGGGACCAGCTGAAATAGGGTCCCCTCCTCCTCCGCCATCTTTCCCCCCTCCCAAATCTCTTAATCTAGATAATCTAACAGAGAGGGTAAGCGAGGCAGAAGAACAAATTAGTAACCTGGAAGACCATGTAATAGATAAAAAGGAAAAGAGGAGGCCAAGGAAAAACAACTCAGAATCCATGAAAATAGAATCAGAGAAATAAGTGACACCATGAAAATTTCCAATGTCAGAATTACTGGAATCCCTGAGGGAGTGGAGAGAGAGGACTAGAAAATATAGAGCAAATCATAGCTGAGAACTTCCCTAATCTGGGGAATGAAACAAACATTCGTGTCCTAGAGGCAGAGAAGACTCCACCCAAGATCAAGGAAAACAGACTAACGCCCAGGCATGTAATAGTAAAACTCGCAAATCTTAGAACCAAGGAAACCCTCTTTTTTTTTTTAAAGATTTTATTTATTTATTTGACAGAGAGAGACACAGAGAGAGAGGGAACACAAGCAGGGGGAGTGGGAGAGGGAGAAGCAGGCTTCCTGTGGAGCAGGGAGCCCGATGCGGGGCTCGATCCCAGGACCCTGGGATCATGACCTGAGCCGAAGGCAGACACTTAACGACTGAGCCACCCAGGTGCCCCCAATGAAACCCTCTTAAGGGCAGTTAGAGGGAAGAGATTCCTTATGTACAGAGGGAGGAACATCAGAATAACGTCAGACCTATCCACAGAAACCTGGCAAGCCAGAAAGGCCTGGTAAGACATTTTCAGGGTACTAAATGAGAAAAACATGCAGCCAGGCATACTTTATCTGGCAAGGCTGTCATTTAGAATGGATGGAGAGATGCAGAGCTTCCACGACCGGCAGAAACTGAAAGAATATGTGACCACTAAGCCAGCCCTTCAAGAAATATTAAGGGGGGGGTTCTATAAAAGGAGAAAGACCCCAAGAGTGATATACAACAGAAATTTACAGGGACAATTAATAAAAACAATGTCTTCACAGGTAACATGATGACAATAAATTCATATCTTTCAACAATCACTCTCAACGTAAACAGCTTAAATGCTCCCATAAAACGGCACAGGGTTGCAGATTGGATAAAAAGACAGGACCCATCCATATGCTGCCTAGAAGAGACTCATTTTGAACCTAAAGATACATCCATACAGAAAGTGAAGGGATGGAGATCCATCTTCCATGCAGGCGGACCTCAAAAGAAAGCTGGGGTAGCAATTCTTATATCAGACAAATTAGATTTTAAACTAAAGACTATAGTTAGAGACATAGAAGGACACTATATCATACTTAAAGGGTCTATCCAACAAGAAGATCAAACAATTGTAAATATCTATACCCCCCACATGGGAGCAGCCATCTATATAAGCCAACTGTTAACCAAAATAAAGAGTCATATTGATAACAATATGTTAATTGTAGGAGGCCTCAATACTCCATTCTCAGCAATAGACAGATCATCAAAGCAGAAAATCAACAAGGAAACAAGAGCTTTGAATGACACACTGGACCAGATGGACCTCATAGATGTATACAGAACATTCCACCCTAAAACAACACAATACTCATTCTTATCCAGCACACATGGAACTTTCTCTAGAATAGACCACATACTGGGTCACAAATCAGGTCTCAACCAATACCAAAAGACTGAGATTATTCCCTGCATATTCTCAGACCACAATGCTTTAAAACTGGAATTCAATAACAAGAAAAAATTTGGCAGAAATTCAAACACTTGGAAGCTAAAGACCACTCTGCTCAAGAAAGTTTGGGTCAACCAGAAAATCAAAGAAGAACTTAACCAATTCATGGAAGTCAATGAGAATGAGAACACATCGGTCCAAAACCTATAGGATACTGCAAAGGTGGTCCTAAGGGGGAAATACATAGACATCCAAGCCTCACTCAAAAAAATAGAAAAATCCCGAATTCACCAACTAACTCTACACCTTAGAGAACTAGAGAAAAAGCAATAAACGACGCCTAAGCCACGTATTAGAAGAGAAATAATTAGGATCAGAGCAGAGATCAATGAATTAGAAACCAGAAACACAGTAGATCAGAGCAATGAAATTAGAAGCTGGTTCTTTGAAAGAATTAATAAGATCGATAAATCACTGGCCAGACTTATCCAAAAAAAGAGAGAAAGGACCCAAATTAATAAAATTATGAATGAAAGGGGAGAGATCACGACTAACACCAAGGAAATAGAAACAATTATTAGAAATTATTATCAACAACTATATGCCAATAAACTGAGCAATCTGGATGAAATGGAGGCCTTCCTGGAAACCTATAAGCTGCCAAGACTGAAACAGGAAGAAATTGAAAACTTGAATAGGTCAATAACCAGTAACGAGGTTGAAGCAGTGATCAAAAACCTCCCAAAAGACAAGAGTCCAGGGCCAGATGAACTCCCTGGGGAATTCTACCAAACATTCAAAGAAGAAATAATACCTATTCTCCTGAAGCTGTTTCAAAAATAGAAACAGAAGGAAAGCTTCTAGACTCATTCTATGAAGCCAACATTACCTTAACCCCCAAACTAGGCAAAGACCCCATCAAAAAGGAGAAATTCAGACCAATATCCCTGATGAATATGGATTCCAAAATCCTCAACAAAATCCTAGCTAATAGGATCCAACAATACTTTAAAAGGATCGTCCACCACAACCAAGTAGGATGTATCCCCAAGATGCAAGAGTGGTTCAACATTTGCCAATCAATCAATGTGATAAAACACATTAATAAGAGGAGAGAGAAGAACCATATGGTCCTCTCAATTGATGCAGAAAAAGCATTTGACAAAATACAGCATCCTTTCCTGATTAAAACTCTTCAGAGTATAGGGATAGAGGGAACATACCTCAAGTTCATAAAGTCAATCTATGAAAAATTCTTCAGAGTATAGGGATAGAGGGAACATTCTTCAAATTCATAAAATCCATCTATGAAAAACCCACAGTGAATATCATCCTCAATGGGAAAAAGCTGAGAGCCTTTCCCTTAAGATCAGGAACACATCAAGGATGCCCACTCTCACCACTATTGTTCAACATAGTACTAGAAGTCCTAGCAATAGCAATCAGACAACAAAAAGAAATAAAACGTATTCAAATTGGCAAAGAAGAAGTCAAACTCTCTCTTTTTGCAGACGACATGATACTTTATGTGGAAAACCCAAAAGACTCCACCCCCAAATTACTAGAACTCATCCAGCAATTCAGTGATGTGGCAGGATACAAAATCAATGCACAGAAATCAGTTGCTTTATTATACACTAACAATGCAACTGTAGAACGAGAAATTAGAGAAAGGATTCCATTTACAATAGCACCAAAAAACATAAGATACCTCGGAATAAACCTAACCAAAGAGGGGATCTATACTCTAGGAACTACAGAACACTCATGAAAGAAATTGAAGAAGACACAAAAAGATGGAAAAACATTCCATGCTCATGGATCAGAAGAATAAACATTGTTAAAATGTTTATGCTACCCAGAGCAATCTATACCTTCAATGCCATCCCATTCAAAATTCCAGTGACATTTTTCAATAATGTCCAGTGACATTTTGAAATAAACAATCCTAGGGCACCTGGGTGGCTCAGATGGTTAAGCGTCTGCCTTCGGCTCAGGTCATGATCCCAGGGTCCTGGGATCGAGTCCCGCATCGGGCTCCCGGCTCAGCGGGGAGCCTGCTTCTCCCTCTGACCCTCTCCCCTCTCATGCTGTTTCTCTCTTGCTCGCTCTCTAAAAAATAAATAAAATCTTTAAAAAAAAAAAAAAAGAAATAAACAATCCTAAAATTTGTATGGAATCAGAAAAGACCCCAAATTGCCAAGGAAATGTTGAAAAAGAAAAACAAAGTTGGTGGCATCACCTTGCCTGATTTCAAGCTATATTACAAAGCAGTGATCAACAAGACAGCATGGTACTGGCACAAAAACAGACATATAGACCAATGGAACAGAATAGAGAGCCCAGATATGGGCTCAACCCTATGGTCAAATAATCTTCAAGAAAGCAGGAAAAAACATGCAATGGAAAAAAGACAGTCTCTTCAATAAATGGTGCTGGGGAAATTGGACAGCCACATGCAGAAGAATGAAACTCGACCATTCTCTAACACCATTCACAAAAGATAAACTAAAATGGATGAAAGACCTCAATGTGAGACAGGAATCCATCAAAATCCTAGAGAAGAACATAGGCAGTAACCTCTTTGACATTGCCCACAGCAACTTCTTTCAAGATACATCTCCAAAGGCTAGTGAAACAAAAGCAAAAATGAACTTTTGGGACTTCATTAAGATAAAAAGCTTCTGCACAGCAAAGGAAACAGTCAACAAAACAAAGAGGCAACCCACAGAATGGGAGAAGATATCTTTAAATGACACTACAGATAAAGAGCTGGTATCCAAGATTTATAAAGAACTTCTCAAACTCAACACCCAAAAAACAAATAATCAAGTCAAAAAATGGGCAGAAGACATGAACAGACACTTCTCTGAAGAAGACATACAAATGGCTAACAGACACATGAAAATATGTTCATCATCATTAGCCACCAGGGAAATTCAAATCAAAACCACAGTGAGATACCACCTTACACCATTAGAATGGCAAAAATGGACAGGGAAAGAAACAAATGCTGGAGAGGTTGGGGAGAAGGGGGATCCCTCTTACACTGTTGGTGGGAAAGCAAGTTGGTACAGCCACTTTGGAAAACAGTGTGGAGGTGCCTCAAAAATTTAAAAATAGAGCTACCCTATGACCCAGCAATTGCACTCCTGAGTATTTACCCCAAAGACAGATGTAGTGAAAGAAGGGCCATATGCACCCCAATGTTCATAGCAGCCATGTCTGCAATAGCCAAACTGTGGAAAGAGCCGAGATGCCCTTCAACAGATGAATGGATAAAGAAGAGGTGGTCCATATATACAATGGAATATTACTCAGCCATCAGAAAGGATGAATACCGAACTTTTACATCAACATGGATGGGACTGGAGGAGATTATGCTAAGTGAAATAAGTCAAGCAGAGAAAGTCAATTATCATATGGTTTCACTTATTTGTGGAACATAAGGAATAACATGGAGGACCTTAGGAGAAGGAAGGGAAAAATGAAGGTGGCAAAATCGGAGGGAGAGACTATGGGCTCTGAGAAACAAATTGAGGGTTTTAGAGAAGAGGGGGCCGGGAGATGTGCTAGCTCAGTGATGGGTATTAAGGAGGGCATGTACTGCATGAAGCACTGGGTGTTATATGAAAACCATGAATCATGGATCACTACATCAAAAACTAGTGATGTATTGTATGGTGACTAACATAACATAATAAAATAAAATTTTAAAAAAGTTGAACATAATAATGAAACCTACTTCATATGGTATTTGCATAGGAAGGGTGTTTTAATACCTTCTTCAGTGGCATTAAATGAGGTAACAGATATAAAAACTTTGAGGAGTTTCCAGCTTCAGCACTCAACAAATATTGGCAATAAATGTCATTAAGAATAAACCTACTGAGGGTGACTGGGTTGCTGCCTTTGGCTCAGGTCATGATCCCGGGGTCCTGGGATTGAGCCCTGCATCAGACTTCCTCCTTAGTGGGGAGCCTGCTTGTCCCTCTCCCTCTGCTCCCTCCCACCCCCACTCAAGCTCTGTCTTGCTATCTCTCTCAACTAAATAAATAAAATCTTAAAAAAAAAAAAAAAAAGAAGAGACCTACTGAATTCCAGTTCTGGAATGGCAGGGTAAGGAGCTCTGCAGAACTGCTTTTCAGTAAAACAGGTATAACTAGTGAAAATGATCTATTTAAAAAAGTTTAAGTTTCTGGAGGATTCCAGTTTCAGGGGTCCACCACGTAATGAGCTTGGAAGGCATATTCCTATCCTTATTACAAAAGAAAAAGCTGAACAACTTGAAAAATCAATGACTTTTCTTGGTACCACCAGAGAACTACAATCACAGGGCAAACCACCATACTGAAATGTGGAGAGACAGAAGGAAACAAAGAGCCACAGTTGAGATCTGCTTACCTGGAACAGAAGCCACTGGAGCCATAAACTGGTAGGAACATTGGAAGGATAATTTTGATTTATTTTATTTTATTAATTCCTGTGTAGTTAACATATAGTGTTATATTAGTTTCAGGTGTACAGTTTAGTGATTCAACACTTACATACAACACCCAGTGCACATCGCAAGTGTGCTCCTTTTTTTTTTTTAAAGATTTTATTTATTTATTTGACAGAGAGAGAGAGAGACACCAAGAGGGAGGGAACACAAGCAGGAGGAGTGGGAGAGGGAGAAGCAGGCTTCTTGCAGAGCAGGAAGCCCAACATGGGACTCGATTCCAGGACCCTGGGATCATGAGCTGAGCCGAAGGCAGACACTTAACGACTGAACCACCCAGGCACCCACAAGTGTGCTCTTTAATCCCCATCACCTATTTCACCCAACCCCCTGCCCACCTCCCCTCTGCTTACTATCAGTTTGTTCTCTTGGTTTTCCGTTTTTTTTTTTTTTTTGTCCCCCTCCCTCCTATGGTTGTTTGTTTTGCTTCTTAAATTCCACATGTGAGTGAAATCATATGGTATTTGTCTTTCTCTGACTGACTTATTTCACTTAGCATAATACTCTCTAGTTCCATCCATGGCATTGCAAATAGCAAGATTTCATTCTTTTTTTATGACTGAGTAATATTCCATTTTGTGTGTGTGTGTGTGTGTGTATGTGTATCACATCTTTATCCATTCATCAGTTCATGGATGTTCAGGCTATTTCCATAATTTGGCTATTGTTGATAATGCTGCTATAAACATTGGGGTGCATGTATTTCTTCAAATTAGTATTTCTATATTCTTTGGGTAAATACCAGTAATATGATTATAGGATCATAGGGTAGTTTTATTTTTAACTTTTTGAAGAACTATGCCATACTATCTTCCACAGTAGCTGCACCATTTTGCATTCCCACCAACAGTGCATGAGGGTTCCTTTATTCAAAAGGTAATTTTGATGAATTACTGGAGGCTGAATGCATTGGTCTCCAAAGAAACAGAACCAATAGAATATATATATGTACATATACATATGCATACATATATATGGGGAGGGAGAGAGAGAGATTTTAAAGAATCAATTCACACAATTGTGGAGGCTGATAGAGGAAGGCCATCAACTGGAAGTCATGGGAAGAGTTGATGTTGCAGCTCAAGTTCAAAGACAGTCTGGAAGCAGAATTCCTTCTTACTCAGGGGAGGTCAATGTTTTTCTCCTAAGGCCTTCAACTGATTGAATGAGGCCCACCCACATCATGGAAGGTAATTTGCATTACTGGAAGTCTGCCAATTTAAGTGTTACTATCATCTAAAAATACCTTTACAGCAACATCTAGATGTGTGTTTAACAAAACAACTGGGTACCATATCCTAGCCAAGTTGATACATAAAATGAAACAGCATACTGAGTCTGAAATATCCTGTGAGAGGGAAAGTTTGGAGGTCCCAGGGTTAGGGAAGCTGCCACCTACCAATTTGTGTGTTCTACCTCCAGGAATTCCACCAAGTTCTCATTATGAAGAATCAAGGAAGATCCCTTCAGTGCTCTAGCGTAGGGAGAGGAAAAGTAATCTTTGGGATGTATACCCAGGGTGGAGTATTCTTTATATCAAAAAGCCTACTCTCTAGGGGAAAATATTTTACTAGAGCCTTATCTATCATAGGAGAGGGCTCCTCCTGCCTTCCTGTCTCATGTAAGTGGGTGGAGGGAGCTAAGGGTGATTGGTGGGTCAGAGCAGCTTCTGGGCACGTGTGTCTCTGCTCCTTAACCATAAACAGCAAGATTTAGGATTCTAAGGATCAAAGATAATACAGACAATTCTGAGCTTCCCATGAACTTCAGTCATCCCACTATGTAAATTTAGAACAAGCCTGACATTCACACACTGCAGGAGAACACTGGCTGTTCCTTTGTGAGAACTTCAATGCTCCTTGGACTTCTGAGCAGCATCTGAACAACTAGAGGGGCCCCTAGTCACCTAGGCCTTTCATCTCACCAGCCCCCCTCCCTTGCCAGTGAATCCTTTTATTATGTTAAAACAGGACATCATTACTGGAATCAGAAAGGAAAATACCAGCTGTTTTTGTCCTCCAGGAAGCACTAATTAGCCAGCAGCCACCCAGATCTCAGGCGACAATGAAGCGTGCCCAGGCTAATTACAAGCTGGCTGCCTCCTCACACTGGGTGGCTCAGGCTGCAACACCTGCCCTTCGGAGCTGAAATATTTTTAGGATTTGGAATTTCCCCCTGGCCCTTATCTTGCTTTTGATGTCTTCATTACACATCTCCTTCTGCAATAGCTTTCCCACTGGTCTCTGAATTCTAGCCAACCCATCTTACACAAAACAGCCAAACTTGCCCTCCTAAAACACAGCTCCAATCATATAATTTTCCTACCCCAAATTTGTCAGCATGAGCCCCGTGCTGCATGTAAATTACAGTCTGGCCCTCAGTGCTTTATATAAAGGATTCCAAGCCCAATTTGCCAGCCTCCTGCAAGCCCCTGCCTTCCACAACCCTTCTCACCTAGTGACAGGGTTCCCCACCTAGGTTCCCCCAACCCTACTTTTCACCTCTAGCATGCTCACACAATTGCCATGGGAGCTTTAAAGACAAAAACAAAAACTGCACCCAGACCAATAAAGTATCTTGAGGTGTGGGGAAAGGGTATGGGTAGCATGCTAAAAGCTGTCCAGGGGATTCCAGTGCTCAGCTAGGACGGAGGACTACTGCATGAAGCCAATGCTGACACAAGCAGGAAGTTCAGGAAGGGTTGGGATCCGATGTATGAGTAGTAGGTCTTCAGCCACAGCCTGAAACACACACCTGTCTATCCATCATTGCCATGACTGGGGCTTTGTCTTCTCACCTGTTAAGACTTACATCCTCCCTTTAACTCTGACCACATAGGTGGGACCTGATGTCCTGCTGCCCTCATTCCTGGATTTGTGTAGTCCTGCCCACCATTGTGCAGTATGCTTTGCCCACACTGAGCCCTAGTTTGTTATACCCCCTTGGACACTGTCTGCACTGCATTCCAACCTGCAGCCTCAATCTCCCCCCAACCTGACCCAACTCCCACCTTCTCTCTGCTCAGGCCTCTTAGCTGAGTCTACTACATGAAAATACTTGTAACAGTATGCTAAAATGCAAGTTTCCTATAAGCATTGAGATACAGTTGAAGTGTGATGGCAAAGTGATGTGTCAGACCATCTCATGCAGTATCTACAGTAGAAAAATCTTACAGGTTTAAAACCCTCTCCAGGTTGAGAATAAAACCTGGAGAAGAGAGAGAGAGCAGAAACAGAGGGGACTGGAGGGGTAATCTTCCTGGGGTAAGCACAGCTGCCATTCAGTGGATCCCCATTCCTCCCACACACCCAAAGCTATGTGTAGCTCTCTGCTTTCTCTCACAGAATTAGGGAGAAGCCTTCTAAGATACCTCTGGAAGTTTGGAGCCAGGAGACATCTCCACCTGGGTCCGATGGTCCCTGGGAGTCCTAGAGGCTGGGATGGCAGCTGATGGCTCCGGTGAGGCAGGAATGTGAGTGGCCTGGCCCAGCCCCTCTCTCAATCGGTCAGTGTTGGGATGCTGATGCTTCCCATGGATCAGAGGGGAGAGGAGGACCCACTCTGGGGATGGCTGGGAGGGGTGACCACAGAGATCAAGAAACACCCCCCACCCCCAGATAATATGCCTGTCATAGGAATTATAGCTAAACAGTTCCTTAGGCATGGGAATCTCTCAAGAAAACCCCTAGAAGAGCCAGTCTCCATCACTTGTAGGTCTTGAGGCACATAGGACTGCCCTTTGTGGCCAGCTGGCCCAGGGAGGGGCGGGGGCAGATCCTCCCTGAGCAGGTCCCCTTCCTGGTTCTGGCTGCAATGCAGCTGGCCCAGGCTGGTATTCTCCCCACGGTCCTTTTCTAGGTTGAGAAAAACAGATTTTTCAAAACCACAATCAGTCTGAAATTAAACAGAAGAGAACAATCATCAAAAATGAAAGGTGAAAGGAAAAGAGGAGAAGAAAGAGAAGGGACAAGAAAGGAAAAGAACAGAAAAGAGAAGGGAAAGGAAGGAGAGGGGAGAGGAGAGGAGAGGAGAGGAGAGGAGAGGAGAGGAGAGAGAGAGGAGAGGTACAATTCCTCCATCTCCTTATATTATCTCCCAAATTCCATTTCCACCAGCAGGGCCTAGTGACAGCTGAAGAGAGGAAAGAGGCCCCACCAGCTGCAGGCTTCATCTGTGGATTGAAGTCCTGATGAGTACCTTCTAGGCAGGGCTGCCACTACCTGGGATTGTGAAGTCAGGTCAGAAACCAGCCCAGCTTCTCGTGTTGATTCAGAAAGAGGTTCCCTCCACTGCATAAATCTCAAAGGGACAGTGATGCTTTCTCCCTGTTTGTCTCTCAAGTCCCAAGGATGCGAAGCTGCCACCTCAATTCTGGCCCCTTCATAAGGCTCTCTCCATGTCGCCAAAGCCTTGCTTAATTGTTTTTCCTTCCTCACAGGGTTTTACATTTTTACCTTTTTTGTTTGGCACTTGTGTCCTACCTGGTATATATGTCAGTGTGCACATCTTATTTCCCCCACCACCCTCTGGTCTAGACGGAGACTAGAGCACTGACCTGCTGGAACAGCATCATGCTTGCATTTGCTTGGCACCTATCCTGCACCAGGCACTGTGCTAAACCCTACACCCACCTTGTTGCTGGATCCATACAACCTCTGAGGTCTGCTCTTACTATAGCCATTTTATGGATGAGAAGGCTGAGGCTTAGAGAGGTCAATAACCCCAGGAGGTAGCATGGCTAGGATTCCAATGGATATTCTGTTCATTGCAGCACCTGGCACATTTTGAGGCTCTGTAAAGTTTTGTTGAGTGAATAAATGTTGTCTGGCTCCTCATCTACACCAATTAAGTGAACATGCTAAAGTCTCTTCTAGCACCAGTTAGTTGCATCCTTTTAAAAAATAAGCAACCATTTAAATTGATTTTGCGCTTCATCTATTGCTTTATCAGAAATAAACTAAATTAAGGTTATCATGCCACCTCTTCCAAAAACTTAGTTTTAATTTCTTTGAAGTGTTAGTTTCAGGTTAACATTATAGTTTTGCCTTAAAGAATTTTCTTTTTTTTAAGATTTTATTTATTGGGGCGCCTGGGTGGCTCAGTCGTTAAGCGTCTGCCTTCGGCTCAGGTCATGATCCCAGGGTCCTAGGATCGAGTCCCACATCGGGCTCCCTGCTCAGCGGGAAGCCTGCTTCTCCCTCTCCCACTCCCCCTGCTTGTGTTCCTGCTCTCGCTATGTCTCTCTCTGTCAAATAAATAAATAAAAAATCTTTAAAAAAAAAAAAAAGATTTTATTTATTTATTTGACAGAGAGAGAGAGAGTGAGAGCAGGAACACAAGCAGGGGGAGTGGGAGAGGGAGAAGCAGGCTTCCTGCAGAGCAGGGAGCCCGATGCAGGGCTCGATCCCAGGACCCTGGGATCATGACCTGACCCAAAGGCAGATGCTTAACAACTGAGCTAGCCAGGCACTCCATTCTTAAAGAATTTTCTATTCATTTCTGACAAGGTGAATTAAAACTGTCTTTCAAATTTTGATGTGCAAAAAAATCTCTTGGGGGATCTTGTTAAAAATGCAGGTACTGACTCAGTGAGTTAGGGGTGGAGCCTGAAATTTGGCATTTCTTGGAAGCCCCCGGGGGATACCAATGCTGTTGGTCTGAGGACTACCCTTTGAGAAGCAAGAGACTAAACTCTACCTAGGGTTTGACTCAATTTATTTATAGAAATATAGTGTAAGTTACACTCTCCTTACTCTCAAGTTAGGAGGACTATCTTTCCTTAGACAAAGAGCACTATTATGGGTTGAGTTTTCTAATTTTAATTACCATATAATTAACATACAGTGTTATATTAGTTTCAGGCGTACAATTCAGTGATTCAACACTTCCATACATCATGCAGTGTTCATCACAAGTTCACTCCTTAATGCCCATCACCTATTTCACCTGTCCCTCCCCCTCCCCTCTGGTAACCATCAGCTTGTTCTCCATAGTTAAGAGTCTGTTTCTTGGTTTGTCTGTCTCTTTTTTTTTCTTGGCTTGTTTGTTTTGTTTCTCAAATTCTACATGTGAGTGAAATCATATGGTATTTGTCTGTCTCTGTTTTATTTCACTTAGAATTACACTCTCTAGCTCCATCCATGATCTTGCAAATGGCAAGATTTAATTTATTTTATGGCTGAATAATATTCCATTATATATATATATATATATATATATATATATATATACACCACATCTTCTTTATATATTCATCAATCAATGGACACTTGGGCTGCTTCCATAATTTGGCTGTTGTAAATAATGCTGCAATAAACATAGGGATGCATGTATCCCTTTGAATTAGTGCTTTTACGTTTTTTGAATGACTACTATAGGTTGAATTCTGTCCCCCAATAACTCATATGTTGAAGTTTTAACCCCCAGGACCTCAGAATGTGACCCTTTTTTGAAATATGGTCACTGTAGATGTAATTAGTTAAGATCCAACTGGAATACAATGGACCCTAACCCAATATGATTGGTATTCTTATATAAAGGGGGAAATCAAACAGAGACAGATGTGCAAACAAGAGAATACCATGTGGAAATGAAGGCAGAGAT
The DNA here is from genome assembly GCF_002201575.2 of Neomonachus schauinslandi. Taxonomy (NCBI): domain Eukaryota; kingdom Metazoa; phylum Chordata; class Mammalia; order Carnivora; family Phocidae; genus Neomonachus; species Neomonachus schauinslandi. Next base: position 118,267,913 of record NC_058411.1, on the reverse strand, counting down.
TGGGATGTTGGTGCTACAAGCAAGGAATACCAAAGCTGGCCAGCAAACCCCAGAAGCTACGGGAGAGACCTGGAACAGATTCCCACTCATAGCCCCCAGAAGGAACCAACCCTTCATTTCAGACTTAGGCCTCCAGACTATAAATTTCTGGGTGGTGTGAGTCACCCAATTTCTGCTACTTTGTTACGGCAGCCCTAAGAAACTCACATAAGCATGATGCATTTTCACATTAAAGCAACATTACAAAATTCCCCCATGAAAAGGAGACCTTGGAGCTCCCTGCCTCATTTTGTTAATTAGAGGCTTAGTTGTGAAGGAGCAGGTGCATGTGTATCTTTTAAATGGCAGGTGGTATTGGGAGCATCACTCACTATTCCTTAATTAATACTTGCCTTGTCACCTTTTCTTTTAAATAATTTTACTTGGGTCTGCTCCCTTACAGCCCCATCACCATCACCATCATTTCTGTTCATGGGCAACAGCACACACTGATCACTGGCTTGCAGTGCCTGCTTGCTCTTCTGTCAGGGGATACACCTGCACCTTTCCTTACCTGCACCCCAAAGCCTCCCAGTTTTTCCCACAATAGCCTTCTCCCCCATGCAGTCTTCTTTGGCTGTGTGTGTGTGTGTGTGTGTGTGCGTGTGTTTACATTCTTGGTTTACACCCTCTTGTGTTCATCATGGTATCCTGGGGACTGTCTTACATCTCTTCAATGGATACAATTCTGAGGATGACCCCAAGATCCTGTCTCCTGGTTATTCAATCAGATGCTAATGTAGGGGCTGCTGTGAAAAGGTTTTCTAGATGCAACTGATATTCCAACTCAGTTGACCTTAAACTATGATACAAATGTGGCCTTGAACCAATCAGGAAAACCCTTTAAAAGTAGTGTTTTCTCAAGCTGGTAGCAGAAGAGGAAGTCAGCCTGTAAGCATGAGAAGGATTTGACATACTCTTGCTGGCTTGATTATTTAGGGTGGGTTGGGGAGAGGTGGTGTACTTATCAAAGAATGCAAATGGCCCCTAGAAGTCGAGAGCAACCCCTGGCTGGCAGCCCACAAGGAAACAGGGACCTCAGTACTACAGCCGCAAGAAACTAAATCCTGCCATGCACTTGGATGAGCTTCGAAGCAGATTGTTTCCAGTCTCCAGATAAGAGCCCCATCCAAACAACACTTCGATTTAGATTTGCAAGACCCAGAGCAGAGAACCCAGATGAGGCCACTTGAACTTCTGCCCTACAGAACTCTGAGATAATGAATGGGTTTTGTTTTATGTTGCTTCATTTGTGTTAATTTGTTACAGAGCAATCAATAACTAATACACTCCCCAACCTGACACAGCCTCAGAGGGCATTGACTGTTTCCTCCCACCTTCTCCACAACAGAGCAGGCAGACCACTGAACACCAAGCTGGACCTTTTCACTGACTGAAGGAGCTTCTCGGTAACCTCGTGTTCTGCTGTGTGCTGATGGTTGCTATGGTTTTTCTGTGTTTGCTGTTGAAAACCTACCACACAGACAGATATGATGTTTTCTGTAACAAGGTCTCCTATCAGTTGAAAATAAGTGAGACCCTGTGAATACCTATAATTTGAAAATAGTTCAACTGTAGTCAAATTAAATGACTTGAATAATTAACATCAACTCTTAGATGTGAAAACAATCTGAGTGGAAGAAAAATAATAACAAGAAAATCATCTTGCTGCTGCTAAAATCAAAGCTCATCTGCTGATTTTTATACAGCTATATGTTCCCTCCCAGAAAATAAGTGTTACTGCTTTGAGATGGACACCAGTGGAAAAATCAACTAGCTCAGTCCACCCCCACCTGATTAGGGGCTGAGGCTCTACTTCCCTGACCTGATTCACAAGCAAAGTCTCCAAGCCTCCCACCCTTTGTTGAGGGGCACACATGTCCAGAGCTGCAGATTGGCAGACTATAGGTGAGGGGTCCCAGGGGATGCACTGTTACATCCAGACTTGAAGAGTTTTCCTCTTCTGAGTCCTGTCTTCCCTGCTTCTGCTTTTGTTGGCTGCAAGTTTCGGGCTCCCTGCCCTTCTTCCACCCCTCTCCTTTTAATCTCTTTGTTCTTATTCTGCTTTCCCTGTGCTTTTCAGACTTCCTGTCTCTACAGGCATGCTTTGGAGAATATGGGATGGTCACTAGGCTCCATATTTCTTTGACTGCTTGTTTCTGCTCAGTGGGCTGGGAGAGGAAATGGCAAGTGAGATGGGGGGGCCTGGGGGAGGAAATCACAGCCACCAGCTGGTGAGACATGACCCGCCAAAGAATGTGTGTAACGTAGGCCTACCCTTGCCCACAATGCCACCTTGAGCAATTTGGCACTTTTCCTCTTTTTAATATTGAGTTATTCACACTTAAAATTAGGGTAATACTAGCACTCACTTCACAGGCTTATTGTAAGAGATTGACAAAGCAATACAAGTACTCGATCATCATATTTTATGATGGGTATATGGTAAGTAGTAAGCAAACATTAGCCATTTTAACCATTAAACATGTCACAAAAATAATGTGACTTCAAAAAAATAATGTGACTTCATTGTATAAACGTTTAAAATATTTTTTTTCCCAAATCACTGTCCTTTTTTCGTCTTATTTTATTTGGACTATTTTGAGAGCAATGAAGTGCAGGGACCCCTGGGCATAAGTCAAAGATAGTAGAATGAAGTCTCAGCGCTGCCTTTTGCTATTTGTGTGATGGGGGGCTCCCTCATTCTCCTGCTTTGATTCTCTCTGTCCCCAGATCAATTATAGTGGACTTGTTGATCCCACAATGCCCATGAAAGCAAACTTTACCCTGCAAAGGGCTGCCCCAAGCAAGGTTCCCTTGCCTAGACAGAGGAGGTGAGGGAGCTGTCTGAGGTCACAATCTGTCAATGAATTTGGTTAAACACTGCATGGCTCCTGAGCTAGAGCACTTTGGTATTTTTTTGTTTTATTTTGTTTTGTTTTTTACTTACCTTGGCATGCATCACATGAAGGGAGGTGGCAGGTTTCTAAAAACTGCAAACATTCTAAAAACAGAAGAAGAAGGGTTTTTTTCAGTGTGGCCTTTCATATGGTTAGTTTATTACCTCCTTGGCTTTTATTTAAATCAGGGAGTTTAAAAGCAAGACAGGATGTCTGACTTCCTGTGGAATCCTCCTAAGAGAATGGCATTCAGTACCATTTTTCCTCTCCAGGAAGTTCAAACTTCAGCCCTTGGTGTTCCACAGAAGTTGCTCTAACAAATCAATGGCATTCTGAGCTGCAAAAGCCAAAATTTACTTTACAGTCTTTCTGTGGATTCTCGGTGACATTTGGTCTTTCAGTGCTGTAAGACCTTCTCTTCTCTCTCCTACTGCCAGAGCATTCCCTGGTTTATCTCCCCTACGCTGCTCCAGGAGGCCAGGGATGTGCTGGGGCAGGCTCAGATTCAACTGTTCCATTTCCAGGCATTTTGCTAGCCGGTTGATGTCGCATCTGTGTTTGAAATTGGCAAGCGCTACAACTTGGGGCCTTTTGTTTCCCTTTCCCATAGAGCTAGTGTTAAACCACGGCCAGAACAGCACTCTGTTAATAGCTCATCTTCCTCTGCCCACTTCTTAAATACTGGGGTTCATTAGGTTTCTGGCATCAGGTCTCTTCTGTTTGTACCCTCTCCCATGATTGATTTAATCTGTCCTTCCCTTCCACATTCTTCTGGATGTGATGACTCCCATGCCTACCCTTCTTTTCTCTTATGTCCACACTTATATAACCAACTGACTGTTGTCCAATTTTGAGTGCTGAACATCCAAACCCGACTCACATATCCACATACACAAGCTTGCTCAGACCCCTCCTTCTTTGCCATGGGGGGTGATGCCATATCTGCTGGAAGCCAGGAGCTCACCTCCCTCCACCTGCCCCTCATCTCCTAACATCTAGCCCTCTACCATTCCTAATTCCTGAAGAGCTCTTGAATCTCTCTTGAAACCCCCAAAGACCAAGTTCAAATCAGCATCATTTCCCCTCCCCACCAGCCTCTTGCTGAGTCTTTCCATATCCACTCTTAAGCCCCTCTCATTGTTTCTCTATGTGGTAGAAAGATTACATGTTTAACACTGCAAGTCACTGTCCTCCTGTTTAAACTCTTCCCGTGGCTTCCCATGGTTCTCCGAATGAGAAGTCCTTGGCAGCTTTCCATGGCTCCCTGTCCAGCTGGTCAGCAGCAACCCTTTCCCTCTCTCCCCAGCAAAGTCCATCTTGCCAGGCCTTGTGCAGACTGCTTCCTCTGGCTGGAGACCTGTCCTCCACATCTGCTTCTGTACCCTTTCACCAGATGGACACCTACTCATTCTTCATTCTCAGCCTAAACTCTACTTCCTTGGGATACCTTCCCTTCCTCCCCAGGCCACAGGAAATCCTGGCTACATTGCCCAGCAGGGCCCACATCTTCCCTCTTACAAGACTTGTCACAGCTCTCATTGCTTATGGCATGTCTGATTTCTGGAAGGTAGAGACTGCCCTGTACCCACACCATGCCAGCCCTTGGAACTGGCCCCATGTCTTGCCTCCTTATTAAAGTCATGGCTTCCTTAATCCATTCCTCTTTTTGTTGTCAGGAGCTCTCCCCTTGGGTCAGGCCCTCCCGGATTTTGCATCAGGTCTATAGCTGCCTTTATGCCCTCCATCATTCTGCCATCCAGACCATTTCCCACATGGTTTCCATACTTCCAAAGTGCAAAACTGATTATATTATTCCTCTTCTAAAATTTCCTGTGATGAGAAACACAATTCCTGGTCATAGCAGCAGATAGAAAGCTGACCAGGTTTGGCTGTTGCCCCCTTAGCATGTTCCTTTGCACGGTGTTCAGGCCACAGTGCTGAACACCTCACAATCCGATGTCTCCCCTTAATCCTTACTTTGGCAATTCCTTTCTCATGTCTTCAGGCATCACCTCCTCCAGGGTGATGTCACCAGTCCTCAAAGTCTGCTCAGAGACCCCTCCCTGGTCAGAGACAAGCCCTGGGGGCACACTTGCTGACCTGAGGCAAGAACTTCCCTTTAAGGGTCTTCTGCCCTGCTGGGCAAAGTGACAGGGACAGAATAAATGCTCAGTGTAAGGTGTTGACTGGATGCCATAAAAGAAGATGAGAATCGTGTGCATGGGACCAGCCATGGCTCCTTAAAACAAAGCAAGAAGCTCGTATCTTATTCTTTCAAAATATATCCTGTGTTTCAACCCTGTGGTGTGACTTTCACAAAACTAAGCTTCCTGACAGCCACAGAGGGGCACAAAAAATATATGTATTTTTTTAATTTTAATTTTTTAACTTTTTATTTTAATCACCCAGTGCTCATGATGAAAAGTGCCCTCTTTAATCCCCATCTCCTATTTCACCCATCCCCCTACCCACCTCCCCTCTGGTAACCATCAGTTTGTTCTCTATAGCTGAAAGTCTGTTTCTTGGTTTGCCTCTCTCTCTCTCTCTCTCTTTTCCCTTTGCTCACTTATTTTGATTTCTAGTCTCATAACATTGTGGTCAGAAAAGATGCATAGCATTATTTCAGTCTTCTAGAATTTGTTGATCTATTCTGAAGAATGTCCTGTGTGCACTTTTTTTAATTTTTTTTTTTTAAGATTTTATTTATTTATTTGACAGAGAGAGAGACAGCGAGAGAGGGAACACAAGCAAGGGGAGTGTGAGAGGGGAAGCAGGCTTCCCGCTGAGCAGGGAGCGCGATGCAGGGCTTGATCCCAGGACCCTGGGATCATGACCTGCCATGAAGGCAGACGCTTTAACCACTGAGCCACCCAGGCACCCCTGTCCTGTGTGCACTTGAAAAGAATGTGTATTCTGCTGTTTTAGAATGGAACATTCTGAATATATCTGATAAATCCACCTGGTCCAGTATGCCATTCAAAGCCATTGTTTCCTTGTTGATTTTCTGTTTAGATGATTTGTTTATTGATGTAAGCATTATTTTTGTACTTTTGTATTATTTTGTATTATTATCAATTATTTCTTTTATGTTTACTATTAACAGTTTTATCTATGTTGATCCTCCCATGTTGCATGCATAAATATCTTCTTGTTGGATTGTCCCCCTTATTATTATATAGAGTCCTTCTTTCTCTCTTACTACAGTCTTTGTTTTAAAGTCTATTTTGTCTGATATAAGTATTGCTACTCTGGCTTTCTTTTGACATGTTTTTGCATGATAGATGTTTCTTTATCCCCTCATTTTCAATCTGCAGGTGTCATTTCGTCTAAAACGAGTCTCTTATAGGCAGTATATAGATGGGTCTTGTTTTTTTATCCATTCTGTCACCTTATGTCTTTTGATTAGAGCATTTAGTCCATTGAGATTCAAAGTAATTATTGCTAGATATATATTTATTGCCCTTTTATTACTTGTTTTGTAGTTATTTCTGAAGATTTTCTCTGATCCTTTGTCTTTTTCTCTTTCTTGCTTTGCTGGTTTTCTTTAGTGATACATTTGGATTTCTCTCTCCTTATTCTTTGCATATTTATTAGTGGTTTTTGATTTGTGGTTACTATTAGGTTTTTATATAACCTCTTCTGCATATAGTAATCTATATTAAGTTGACGATCATTTAAGTTGAACCCATTCTTTACTCCTCTCGTCCCCACATTTTAGTTATATGGTGTCATATTTTACATCCTTTTATTTTGTGAGTTCCTTGACTGATATTTTATAGAAATATTAATTTTTACTGCTTTTGTGTTTCCTACCTTCATAGTCTCATTGTCATTCTTTTCTTTCCACTCAAAGAATTCTGTTTGATATTTCTTGCAGGACTGGTTTAGTGGTCTAAACTCCTTCAGTTTTTGCTTGTCTGGGAAACTCTCTCTCCTTGTATTCTAAATGATAGCCTTGCCAGATAGAGTATTCTTGGCTGTAGGTTTTTCCCATTGAAAAAGCCACTGATAGGGCGCCTGGGTGGCTCAGTTGGTTAAGCGACTGCCTTCTGCTCAGGTCATGATCCTGGAGTCCCTGGATCGAGTCCCGCATCAGGCTCCCTGCTCGGCAGGGAGTCTGCTTCTCCCTCTGACCCTCCCCCCTCTCATGTGCTCTCTCTCATTCTCTCTCTCTCAAATAAATAAATAAAATCTTTAAAAAAAAAAAAAAAAAGAAAAGAAAAAGCCACTGATAGCCTTATGGAGTTTCCTTTGTATGTAAATGCCTTCTTTTGTCTTGCTGCTTTTGATATTTTTTCTTTATCACTCTATCTTGACATTTTAATTATGGTATGTCTTGGTATTGATCTGCTTTTGTTGATTTTGTTGGGGTTTCTCTGTGCCTCCTGGATCTGGATATCTGTTTCCTTCCCCAGATAGGGAAGTTTACAGCTATTATTTTTTCTAATAGAGTGTCTTCCCCCTTTCCTCTCTCTTCTTCTTCAGGGACTCCTATAATATGAATGTTATTACATTTGATGCAGCCACCAAATTCCCTAAGTCTATTCTTGTTTTGCATAATTCTTTTTCTCTCTTTTACTCAGCTTGATTACTTTCCATCACTCTGTCTTCTAGGTCACTAATTCATTTCTCTGCTTCTTCCATCCTGCTGTTCATTCTATCAAGGGTGTTTCTCATTTCCATTTATTGTGCCCTTTATCTCTACTATGTTATTCTTTATCTCTGTGTTAAGGGTTTCACTCATGTCTTCCACTCTTTCCTCAAGTCCAGTGAGTATCCTTATGATCATTGCTTTAAACATCCATCAAGCATATTACTTACATGTTTCACTTAGATCTCCAGCCGTGCTCTTGCCCTGTCCTTTCATTTGGGACAAATTCTTCTGTCCTCTCAGTTCGTCTAAGTCTTTGTGCATGTTTCTCCATGTTAGGAAAGTCAGCTACCTCTCCTGTTCTTGAGAGTGATGGCTTTATGAAGAAGAGGTCCTGTGGTGCCCTGCTGTGTGGTGGTATCCCCTGTTCCCCAGGGCCTGGTGTTTCTGGGAGTGTCTCTAACGTGCGCTGCGTGCAGTGTGCTGTTGTGTCCTAGGCACCTTATCCTTCAGGCCAGTCATCTGCAGAGGCTTTCTTTGCCTGTTGTGGGCAGTGCTTGGTGCCTGGCCTGAATGTGGCATGTTTTAACTAGGTGTGCTCCGGTCTGCTTGTGAATTTGGACCTGTCACCGCTGCCACTGGAACTGAGGCCTCACAAAATTCCTGGCTCAGGAGATGCAGTGTTGGCAGGGATTTGGGCTGGTCTTGCGGGGAGGGTCCTGCTGCAATGGGACTGAGGCAAATGTGACTGGAAAGGGCAGTTCTACCAGAGTGTGGGGAGGGTGGGGCTTGGTGGAAGCAAGTTAGGTAGCATGTGTCAAGTTGTGCTCATTCCTCTAGGTGGCTCTGTGCTTAGGCTAAGGGGCAGGGGAGGCAAATAGTCCTGGCTGTTCCTTTGTTCCCAGAGGAGATCTCTCCATGAACACTGCCTCTCTGGGACATGCTCCAAGATGAACAACTAATGTCCCCACTGTGAACCCCAGGCACTCTTCAGATCACTATTTCAATGCTGTATGTCCCTGGGCTGTTTGCCCTGCCTTTTCTCCAAGAGCAGCCCCACTGTCTTCTGAGTTCTTCCAGAGCCAAGCACACTGATCTTTAAAACTCTAGGCATTAAGCCCCACTGGTTGCAAAAACTCATGAAATTCAGGCCCTGTGCTTTCCAAACCAATTGCTATGGGGATTTGTTTAACCCATGCACTCTCCTGTGTGTCAGTCTGTCTCTTACCCTTCTCTGTGTCTGCAGCTTCCTCCTTACCACAGCTGCCACAATTCATTTCTCTCCCAAGCCATGTCTCCACATTTCCTACCTTTTTCAATGTGGCCTCTTTTCTACCTTTAGTTGTAGAGATTGTTCTGTCAGTCTTCAGATCAATTTCTGGGGTATTTAGGATGATGAGATAATTATCGAGTTGTATTCATGGGATAAGGTGGGCCTGTGGTCCTCTTACTTTGCTGCCATCTCCTCCCCTCTCCCTGAAAGGCATATTTTTAAATAAGGCTATGTGTATAAGCACAATGTTTCCCCTCAGCTTGTGTCTATGCCTTACTTTCTCATAAAATATGAATCCTAGGGGGAAAAAAAATAAAAATCTTCCTGGTTGTTTTCTTTGAGGCCAAAGTGCTGATTCACTTGATATGTGAAAGCAGACAATTGCTCCATCTTAATTTACCTCCAGACAGAATCTCAGGACACAGAAACCCAAATTTTCAAGTGTGTCAGTTCATTACAGGCTCCCCCATTTGGCCCATCTTCTCTCATGCATCTATTTTCGTACTTTCTCTTATTTTAAAAATAATTTGAAGAATGTCCATCCTAGAGCCAGAGTCTTATCCTGGTACTATAAGGCATTTTTTACAAAGATTTTATTTATTTATTTGAGAGTGCAGAGAGAGAGAGCATGAGTGGGGGGAGGGGGCAGAAGAAGAGGGAGAAGCAGGCTCCCCACTTAGCAGGGAGCCCAATGTGGGGCTAGATCCCAGGACCCTAGGATCATTACCTGAGCCAAAGGCAGATGCTTAACTGACTGAGCCACCCAGGTGCCCCTATAAGGCATTTTTAAAGCTAAATGAAGCCCATATGTCATTCAGATATCCTGAATTTTTAACCTTTTGTTCTTTTTCTGTTCCAGGAGCCCATTCAGGATCCCACATTACGTTTGGTTATCATGTCCCCTAGGTTTCTATTAGCTGTGACAGATTCTCAAACCTTCCTTGTTTTTGATGACCATTTTTAAGAGTGCTAGTCAGGTATTTTGTAGAAGATCCCTCAGTTTGGATTTGTCTGTTACTTTTCTCATAGTTATGCTGAGTTTATGGGCTCCTGGGAGGAAAACCACATAGGTAAGGTGTCATTCTCATCACATAATGTCAAGGGCACATGCTACCTATGTGACTCATCATTATTGATATTGACCTTGATCATCTGGCTGAGGGAGTATCAGTCAGATTACCCCACTGTAAAGTTACTCTTTTTTCCTCCCTTCCCATACTGTACTTTTTGAAAGGAAATCAGTATTATTTTGCATGGAGATTTGTCTATTCTCTCATACTTAGTTATGTATTCAAGTATTTATTTATATCAGTATGGACTCATAGATATTTATTTTATTCTCTGGATTACAATCCAGTATGATGTCACTTATTTTGTTGCCCAAATTGTGCCAGCTTTGACCATTGAGAGTTCTTTCAGTTGGCTCCTGTGTTCCTTCAACAAGCCCATCATTTGGTTTTTTGAGCACTACAAGATATTCAGGCTTATCTTATATATTCCCTGCTCTAACTCTAGAATCAGCCACTCCAAAGAACTCTAATTCTTTTAGTTGGAGAATAAGAGAAACCGATATCTAAGTGCTGGATCTGCTCGTTCTTCCTGGGGTACAGAATTTTGTAGGAATGTTGTTCCATTCAAAATATTAGGAAGACTCTCCCAAATAGTATTTGTTCTCAATAAACTCAAAATATAAAAGATGTATCTCAAGTCTTTTAGACCTTATTTAAGTTTTCCAACATTACTACTTCTTTAATAAGATAATTTTTCCTTTTCTTTGGCAAACTAATACTATTATTCATTTCTCCTAACCACATATATAAAATTCCAAAGGCATAGTTGAAATCTGATATTTGCTTTTACAAGGTTTAGTCTTATGTCTTCTTCTTATCCATTACTCAATCTAAAAGAGATTCAGTATCTCCCTTATAACATGTGCTTTCATCACAGTGATTATTCCAGTTTCCTTTATTTGAGTTGATTCCGTCTTGCTAGGACTTTCTTGCTGTCCAGCAACTAGAATGTCAGGCAATTGCACACTCAGGGTGTAAGATGCATCATGATTTTGCAAATACATAAGGTATTTCTTTCTGAATCATTTCTAGTCCTTCCTGGTGAATCAGAACATTTGGCTGACCTTTCTGGTAGCTGCAGCAGCACATTTAAGTAATGTCTTCAGTAAATGGTCTATAGTGAATCTGAGGTCCATTTCCTGGATCCTAGCTGAAAGTTCAGAGCTTAGAATCTTATGAAAATAGCTTAAGCTCCTTTTTTCTTTTTCTAGATGTGTTATTTTGCTCTTGCTCACATTATTTTTCATCTGCCACTTTCCTGCAGCCTTGCTAGACTAAATTACTTCCAAGATTGTATTTAATCACTGGCTATACCTGAAGTGATCCTATGTATGCAGTATCAGAAATAGACCTGCTAAATATGAGACTTTGCTCTTTCTAAATTAGAGAATCACTTTATATTTGTACATTTAGCTATGGGAGAAGGTTGAAATGCCATGAGAATATAGGCCTACCCTGATTCTCATGCTCATAATGATTGTGCAAAATACTGAAAGTACCAGCAGTTTCTCAAAATGGATTTCTGGCTGTGTCTGTATTGGAGGTATATTATTATATTTTATTCAGCATGCATGAAGTCAATGGATAGGAGAAAGTTACAGAAGGGAAGGACACTAACTACACTGATTTTTTTTTGAGTTTGTAATCAACAACACTGGGAAAAATTCTCCCAGGCATATGTTTTCCTTCCCTTGTAATTTTAAGTCAATAGATTAATTTAGCAAATACTAATTGGGCATTTACTCTGTGCCACATGCATACAGGAGTTTAGGTAGGATACTGAGCCAAGGGAGCAGAACTCCTTCCCCTGATGCTCATCCCTGATGTTTGTCCCTGTGCATCCTCAGAGCTGAGGGCCAATCGAGAATCTTCACCTGGTTGGGAGCATCTGCTCTGAGCAAGCCAAAAGGAGCTAAATTTATCCAGCCTGACTACCTCATAAGTGAGTGAATCTCAAATTTCTTATCTATAACCTTGAACACCACTGCCGTTGTGTCTGAAGTATTTATTTTTAATGTATTTAGTGTTTTTTGGGTTTTTTTTTTACTCAGTCACCACTTGCCTCACTTTTACATTGCAATATACCCCGTGTGCAATCATTAACTGCACATTCAAACGTGCCTTCTCTGTTGGGCATGAGCCTACTGAGTTGATATTTTAAATTCTTAAATTTCATGCCAGACACGACAGCCTCAAAGGGAAGCAAGTGATTACCATGGCATTCAAAGATAGAACTCTGAATGCCACAAGTAGAATGTCACTGCTTGCAGTCATAGCTGAAAGCAATTTAGGTAAGGCACATCTTTATTCAAAATTTAGGAATGTAAAATATAGCCATATTTTTTAATTGTTAAATTAAACCTGATATATTTCAGGCATTAAAAAAAATACCCTAATCCTCAGTCCCTCTAGAGCAGGTTCTAACAAGATGGAGATGAGTCTTGGGTCTGTGTTGTGTGTTAACTTTGGACCTACTGGGATTGGATAGGCCATTTTGCAAAGTGAGTTCAGAGTGCCAGCAAAAGTCATGTTTAATCAGAGAGTTTCATCATGTGTCAATTTGGGATTCAGAAACACACTAGTACCTACTTGGTCATAACAGGCAGGGTATCTAGACAAGCTCTGACTCCCAGCCCAAGGCAGGATTATAGGGTACGCAATGAGAACAGCAATAGGATCCAGTCCTGCCCTTTTGGCACCCACAGGTAGCATGACCATGTCCCATTTGGGACACGCTTTTGTCTTAAATTCAAATTTCACTATGTGTCCTGTATTCTCCCTGGCATCCCTAGTGAGACACCACCTCCCAGCTAGCAGCAGAAGGAAGATTAAGGAGCAAAAGTGGCAGGAGAATGTGTTCTATCACCCTGGAACAAGGGCCACGAGAGACTACTACAAGAGGCAAAAAGTGTCCAAACCTCCTTGCGCTACAGGAAATGGAGGGAGCAGAGAATGTCTATGTTCTTTATCTCCTCTGGAAGATGTAACTTCAGATATGGAGGCTAACCTCCTGGAATACCTGGACATCATTCTCTTGATTCCAATTCTTTGGGCGATAGAGATGGGGAGAGCAAAGAGCTTCGGGCTCCCCCTAGAGGCCAAAAGGGGAACAGTCCTTGTACTGGGCAGAGCATGGTCATAGAAAGAAATGGTCATAGAATAATCCTCAACTTACAAAGCAATTTTAAAAGCCTTCAAATGCCAGAGATCAGGAAACTTAGCAACTGAAGGGCAGGTCTGGCATTGGTTGTTTACTGTTGCATCCATGCTGACTGGCCATTACGTAGTCAGTATTTGTGCCATGTGCCTGGTTAAATCGTAATGTCACTGCTGGTTAGGGGAGCCAGCCTTATAAAGGTGAGTGGGTCAGGCATGCAGCAGTCCTGGAATGAAAGGCAGTAAGCCATGGCATTTGGTCCTCAGCTTCCCCTACAGGTTCTCTACATGAGGTAGTACTTATATCTACTGGGGACTTGTTACCCTGTGTTGTGTGATTACATTTGTATATTGCGAGGTTCCCAAGGTCAAGAATGTTCTTGTCATCTCTTGGGTCCAGAATGCAGTAAATACTCAAAAACAGAGTCAGTGAATGGATGGAAGACTGTATGTATTTAATATCTTAAAAAATGACTAACAAATGTATTTTAATTTGCAGCAAAGTGGGTGCCCCATGTCTTCCCATCTATTGAACCAACAGCATCTTTGCTTCCCAGAGAGAGCAGATGATACCTACAACAACAGAAATGACATTGTTCAATGTTTAGTTTCAACCGCACTTCTCAGACTCCATAATGTTGAAATCCTGGCTTTCACAGATCCAGAGACACATTTGGAGATCTGAGACAAGCTTCACAATGAGCCATAGTGTATGACAGACCCAGGATTTGAGAATTCCTGCCTGACATGAAGGTTTGTGTGAGAAGCAGCATGAAGAGAGAGAGAAATGCAGACACAATTGTCTTTGGTGGTGGTGGCAACATCCAGACAGTTTGGGGAAACCTGAGAATCTAGGGGTGGTATTAGTTCAGCATAACATGCATTCAGAAAGGGGAGCTCTGATGGGAGAGGAGAGGGAGGATGGGGCAGGCACAAAAGGATGGCTATTGGAAGTGAAGATTTTACACCAGATGTTGGTGACGATGTGGAGAAAGGGGAACCCTCTTACATTGTTGGTGGAAATGCAAAGTGGTGCAGCCACTCTGGAAAACAGTACGGAGGTTCCTCAAAAAGTTAAAAATAGAACTACCCTACAATCCAGCAATTGAACTACTAGGTATTTACCCCCAAAATACAAAAATACTAATTTGAAGGGATACATGTACCCTGATGTTTATAGCAGCATTATCAACAATAACCAAATTATGGAAAGAGCTCGAATGTCTATTGACTGATGAATGGATAAAGATGTGGTGTGTGTGTGTGTGTGTGTGTAATGGAATATTATTCAGCCATAAAAAAGAATGAAATCTTGCCATTTGCAATGACATAGCTGGCACTAGAGAGTATTATGAAATAAGTCCGTCAGAAAAAGACAAATACTGTATGATTTCACTCACATGTGAAATTTAAGAAATAAAACAAATAAACATGGTGGGGGAGAGGAAAACCAAAAAACAGACACTTAACTATAGAGAACAAACTGATGGTTACCAGAGGGGAGGTGGATGGGGGATGGGTGAAGTAGGTGATGGGGATTAAGGAGGGCACTTGTGATGAGCACCGGGTGATGTATGGAAGTGTTGAATCACTATATATACACCTAAAACTAATGTTACACTGTATGTTAAGTAACTGGAATTTAAATAAAAACTTTTAAAAAAATAAGTGGAGGTTTTACACAGGAATAAACAATGTACATCCACCTGTAGGTATGTCTGTGTCTTTTGAGTACCTTAAATACAGAAAAAGAGAATCTCAAAGGTTCACATTTGCACCCAAAGGTCAGAGCAGGGAGGGAACACCTAATAACGAGCACAACACTGCAGATAGGATTTCACATATGAGTACCCTGATACTAAGCCTTAAAGGTGAGTGCATTGGTTTCCTAGGGCTACTGTATAAGTTATCACAACCTAGGTGGCTTAGAACAACAGAAATCAATTCTTTCTCAGTTCAGGCAGGCAAAGTCTGAAATCAAGATATTGGGGGGTTGGTTCCTTCTGGAGGCTCTGAGGAAAAACCATCCCAACCCCCTCTCCTATCTCAGGTGGCTGCTGGCAATCTTTGGCATTCCCTGACTTATAGATGCATCACTCCAATCTCTGTCTTCATCTTCATCTTCACACGGCTTTATTCTCTGTGTGACTTTTACATCTTTCTCTCCTTTCTCTTGTAAAGATACCAAATCATTGCATTTGAGGTCCACTCTAAATCCAGGATAATTTCATTTCAAGATCCTTAACTAATCACATCTGCAAAGACCCTACTCCAAATAAGGTTACATTCTGATGATGAATTTGAGGAGGGAAGGTGACACTTCTTAATTCTTGACAGTGGAATTAAAGTTCAGCCTCAAATGTTGGGAAAGGATAAAGTCTTGTTGATAGAGGAGACACCAGTATATAAGATGAAAGGAAAAATCAAGACAATTCTATAATTGGTCAGTAAATACTCTTGCATTCATGTTTTACATTGTTTACTTTCTAGTAACTACTATACCCTTAATTGTAAGTGCATTTTAGGCATTACAACATTTGTAGTCTTTAGGCATAATGACATCATTGCAGAGGGGTCAGGGAACTTGTAAGGATAAAATGTATATGAATTCAAGATAAAAGGATAAACACAAGGGTAGAATTCATGTGAAAAATGCACTTTATTGGGTTCAAATGGGAATTCACTTTTCATTAGGTGTCTCTTATTAAAAACAGTGGGTGTAGAATTCATTGAAAATTGATATATGTCAGCACAAAAGTTCCCAGACTCTGTGCCAATCTTGTGGTACCATTCTCAGCTCTTCTCTCACTTTCTTCTTTCAGACTGAACAGCCCTTTGTTTTCAGAGTCGTGGCCTGTGGTGGAACAACTCATAGATCCCATCAGGGATTCACTGATGGGGATGGAAAATGTTTTCCCTGAGGCTGATCTCCTGAAACTGTAAAGCAGTGTCCTGTTATGGAAGGCTGCTGGAGCATGTTCACCTGAGGAGTCACCACTGGAAGACTCACACCTGGATGGAGTGCTGTGTCTGGCAGATGGAACAGGCAGACATTCACACTGGCCCTGGCCCCTCTGGGCTCTGGTTTACTTTTGGGAGCAGAAGTAGATTTAAGCCAACCTGTCTATCTTTGGTATGGTTATAACTCAGATTCTGGATCCTCATGTGTTAGTCTAAATCATACTTTTAAATTTTAAATCACCTTTTAAAATTGGTGATAGTGATATAGACCCACCGTTAATAATCACTAGCAACTTTCCTCCAGCTTTTATATTTCCTTAGGTCTCTAAAATAGAGGCAGATAGAGATGAAAAAGAAGTTAAAACCTTAGAAATGAGGCCTGAACTAAGGTAAGTCAGATGTGGAGATGCAGAGTGAGGTCTAGATAATAGAAATATTTTAGAAAGTTAAATATGCAGACCTTAGTTCTATACAAATTGAGTCCCAAGAATAAACCCCAGTATCTCATAATTCCCTAAGCTTGACATATAAACTAAATTGTAATATATGAGAATTGCAATATGAATCATCAACTTTGTCAAAGAGAAACACCTCCAATGCTTTAAGACAGAAATATGTTTTCTAAGAATAATGTATAAAACATGGTATCAAAATGGCACCAGTCCTTCTTAAATTATGGATAGTTTTTAAAATGAACATTTCAACATTACTATTTTTTATTATGAATTTATATAGCAACTTTACTCTGAGAAACTCAAATATGAATGGAATGAATGAAAAAATATATGACTCAAATTTTCCTTTCAAATTAAGAGTTCATAAGGGAAACAACATATTATGGACTTAAAAAGGCATCTGAACATATTACTAGACACTTATTTTTTTCTGATAATGAATCTGAGGTCCAATAAAGAGTCGTTGGAGGATGTACAAGTTGTATTAACATCTAGGCATATTATCTCTAATTGGCCACCAGACACAATGAAGCTCCCTTTGATTCAACCATGAACTGAACCAAGATTCATGTCTTTAACTCTAATTCAATTAATACCAAACATGACTCTTAAGGGTCAAACTCAAACAATAGATTGCATTAAGTTTCAAGTCACCATAAATTTATAAATAAAAATAAATTAAAAGTTACCCAGAATGCCTCCAAATTAAGGCTTTATGTCCTATAAGAAGAATTAATGCATTACCATATTAATAAAGGTTAAATAAAGATATCTTTTTACTTATGAATATCCCATTTTTACCATTGTACAGTGGCTCTCACTTTCAGCTGCATGCTGTAATAACTTGGAGAACTGGAATTTGGGTCCTACCATGGATATTTTGCTATCATTAGTCTGGTGGTGGGTGCTGGGCACCAATAATGTTTGTAAAGTTCCCCAGTTGGTTCACATGAACAGCCAGAGTGGGGAAACACTGGTCTAACAATTCTCCATTTCCTACAAGGTCTTTTTAGGTTTAGTGCAAAATTAGGTTCATAGGTGGGCATAACTGGGGGACATGAACTATTTATGTTCAGATATATTACCAACATAAGCATTTGCTTTACTTTGCCTGCATTTAAACCAGTAACATACACACGCACACACACACACACACACACACACACACATGCATATCACACATAGACACCCCACCACTACCAAAAACAGCAGGTTCCCACCAGTGTTACTCTCCCAAGGGTGACAAACCCTTTCTCTAGACCTTGACTCTGTTTCTTCAACCCCCAAACAAATCTTAATATTGTATTTTCTACACTTAGAAAATCTTAGATTTTACCCTTAGAAATCTTAATATTGTATTTTCTACTTTTCCCCATATTTCCATTTTAGAAAAAGTCACTCCTATCTGTCTAGTAACTTAATCCTAAAACTTCACATCAGGGAAAAGATGGCAGAGGAGTAGGGGACCATATTCCAACCAGTCCCTGAAATTGAGCTGGATATCTACCAGAACACTGTGACTACCCATGAAATCAGCCAGAGATGTAAGAAGATAGAAACAGAATATTGCAGTTGGTTGGTTTTGAGGTATGAAGTGGGGAGCCGTGATTCCATGGGCAGATATTGGAAGATAAATGGAAGGGGGAGGGAGCTGCCATAAGTGCTGGTGCCAGGAAAGTGAAATAACACAGGAGCGCAAAAGCCTCCTGCACTGGGGAGACCAGCAGCGGTGGGGAAGGGACTTTAGGGCAGCCCTCTGGACTGAAACCTAGAGCAGTGGGGCCACATGTACGAACTGGGGGCAGTGGTGGTTTTAGAAGCACAAAGGACAGAGACGTACCCCGACCTGGGAGCAAGGGCTGGGAGTGCTGCTGAGGGGCGCACAACACAGGATGCTGCAGTTTATAGCACCACAGACAGAAACAGAGATAGTGTGGCCTGGAGAGCTCACTGAAGAACTGATTGCGATCTCTGCTCTGAGGAAGAGGGTTGGAAATGATCTCTTCTGCTCTGACTCTCAGAAGAGACATGGAAAACCACCAGGGAAAGCCACCAGAGAACAAAAGCACCAAAGGTTTTCACTGAGGCCATCCCCCCCAACAAAGGGGGCAGGGCAACTCTGCCCAAACAGGGTTACCTGAGTAACAGTGCGACAGGTGCCTCCCTGAGAAGACAGGCTGGGAGAACAAGAGGCCAACAACCCTAAGGTCCCTAGAAAACAGGTGCATCTTGCTTGGGTTGTAGTCAATAATTTGGACTCTATATATTCCCTCAAACACCCATCAACAGAATGACTAGGAGGAGGAACCCCCAAAATAGGAAAGACTCAGAGACTGTGACTCCTGCCACAGATTCACAAGTGGATACAGATAAAACCAAGATGTTGGAAATGGAATTCAGTGTAACAATTGTGAAGACAATAGCTAGAATGGAGTAGTCAATTAATGGCAACATAGAGTCTCTAAGGGCAGAAATGAAAGCTGAACTGGCAGAACTTAAAAATGCTATCAGTGAGCTCCAATCTAATCTAGATAATCTAACAGCTAAGGTAACCGAGGCAGAAGAAAGAATTAGTGATCTAGAAGACCAATTAATAGACAAGAAGGAAAAAGAGGAGGCCAGGGCAATACAATTCAAAATCCATGAAAATAGAATCAGAGAAATAAGTGACACCATGAAATATTTCAATGTCAGAATTATTGGGATCCCTGAGGGGGTGGAGAGAGAGAGAGGACTAGAAGATATATTTGAGCAAATCATAGGTGAGAACTTCCTTAATCAGGGGAATGAAACAAACATTCGTGTCCTAGAGGCAGAGAAGACCCTACCCAAGATCAAGGAAAACAGGCTAACGCCCAGGCATGTAATAGTAAAACTCGCAAATCTTAGAAACAAGGAAACCCTCTTAAGGGCAGTTAGGGGGAAGAGATTCCTTACGTACAGAGGGAGGAACATCAGAATAACGTCAGACCTATCCACAGAGACCTGGCAAGCCAGAAAGGCCTGGCAAGACATATTCAGGGTATTAAATGAGAAGAACATGCAGCCAGGAATACTTTATCCGGCAAGTCTGTCATTTAGAATGGATGGAGAGATACAGAGCTTCCATGACTGGCAGAAACTGAAAGAATATGTGACCAGTAAGCTGGCCCTGCAAGAAATATTAAGGGGGGTTCTATAAAAGGAGAAAGACCCCAAGAGTGATATACAACAGAAATTTACAGAGACAATCTATAGAAACAAGGGCTTCACAGGCAACATGATGACAATAAATTCATATCTTTCAACAATCACTCTCAATGTGAATGGCCTCAATGCTCCCATAAAATGGCACAAGGTTGCGGTTTGGATTAAAGACAGGACCCATCCATATGCTGTCTACAAGAGACTCATTTTGAACCTAAAGATACATCCAGACTGGAAGTGAAGGGATGGAGATCCATCTTCCATGCAGGCGGACCTCAAAAGAAAGCTGGGGTAGCAATTCTTATATCAGACAAATTAGATGTTAAGCTAAAGACTGTAGTTAGAGACACAGAAGGACACTATATCATTCTTAAAGGGTCTATCCAACAAGAAGATATAACAATTGTAAATATCTACACCCCCAACATGGATGCAGCCATCTACATAAGCCAACTGTTAACCAAAGTAAAGAGTCATATTGATAACAATATGTTAATTGTAGGAGACTTCAATAATCCACTCTCAGCAATGGACAGATCATCTAAGCAGAAAATCAACAAGGAAACAAGAGCTTTGAATGATACATTGGACCAGATGGACCTCATAGATATTTACAGAACATTCCACCCTAAAACAACACAATACTCATTCTTCTCAAGCGCGCATGGAACTTTCTCCAGAATAACATACTGGGTCACAAATCAGGTCTCAACCGATACCAAAAGATTGAGATTATTCCCTGCATATTCTCAGACCACAATGCTTTAAAACTGGAACTGAATCACAAGAAAACATTTAGCAGAAATTCAAACACTTGGAAGCTAAAGACCACTCTGCTCAAGAACGTTGGGGTCAACCAGGAAATCAAAGAAGAACTTAAACAATTCATGGAAATCAATGAGAATGAAAACACAGCCAGGTCCAAAACCTATGGGATACTGCAAAGGTGGTCCTAAGAGGGAAATACATAGCCATCCAAGCCTCACTCAAAAAAATAGAAATATCCCGAATTCACCAACTAACTCTACACCTTAAAGAACTAGAGAAAACGCAACAAACAATGCCTAAGCCATGTAGTAGAAGAGAAATAATTAAAATTAGAGCAGAAATCAATGAATTAGAAACCAGAAACACAATATATCAGATCAACGAAATTAGAAGTTGGTTCTTTGAAAGAATTAATAAGATCGATAAACCACTGGCCAGACTTATCCAAAAGAAAAGAGAAAGGACCCAAATTAATAAAATTATGAATGAAAGAGGAGAGATCACAACTAACACCAAGGAAATAGAAACAATTATTAGAAATTATTATCAACAACTATATGCCAATAAACTGAGCAATCTGGATGAAATGGAGGCCTTCCTGGAAACCTATAAGCTGCCAAGACTGAAACAGGAAGAAATTGACAACCTGAATAGGCCAATAACCAGTAACGAGATTGAAGCACTGATCAAAAACCTCCCAAAAAACAGGAGTCCAGGGCCTGATGAATTCCCTGCGGAATTCTACCAAACATTCAAAGAAGAAATAATACCTATCCTCCTGAAGCTGTTTCAAAAAATAGAAACAGAAGGAAAACTTCCAGATTCATTCTATGAAGCCACCATTATTAATTCCCAAACCAGGCAAAGACCCTATCAAAAAGGAGAATTTCAGACTGATATCCCTGATGAATATGGATTCCAAAATTCTCAACAAAATTCTAGCTAATAGGATCCAACAATACATTAAAAGGATCATCCACCACGACCAAGTGGGATTTATCCCTGGGATGTAAGGGTGGTTCAACATTCACAAGTCAAGCAATGTGATAGAACACATTAATAAGAGGAGGGAGAAGAACCATATGGTCCTCTCAATTGATGCAGAAAAATCATTTGACAAAACACAGCATCCTTTCCTGATTAAAACTCTTCAGAGTATAGGGATAGAAGGAACATTCCTCAAGTTCATAAAATCCATCTATGAAAAACCCACAGTGAATATCATCCTCAATGGGGAAAAGCTGAGAACCTTTCCCTTAAGATCAGGAACACGTCAAGGATGCCCACTCTCGCCACTCAACATAATACTAGAAGTCCTAGCAACAGCAATCAGATAACAAAAAGAAATAAAAGATATTCAAATTGTCAAAGAAGAAGTCAAACTCTCTCTCTTCGCAGATGACATGATACTTTATGAAGAAAATCCAAAAATTCCACCCTCAAATTACTGGAACTCATACAGCAATTCAGTAATGTGGCAGGATACAAAATCAATGCACATAAATCAGTTGCTTTCTTATACACTAACAATGCAACTGTAGAAAGAGAAATTAGAGAATCAATTCCATTTACAATAGCACCAAAAACCGTAAGATACCTCAGAGTAAACCTAACCAAAGAGGTAAAAGATCTATAGTCTGGGAACTACAGAACACTCATGAAAGAAATTGAAGAAGACACAAAAAGATGGAAAAACATTCCATGCTCATGGATTGGAAGAATAAACATTATTAAAATGTCTATGCTACCCAGAGCAATCTATACCTTCAATGCCATCCTGATCAAAATTCCAATGTCATTTTTCAAAATGCTGGAACAAACAACCCTAAAATTCGTATGGAATCAGAAAAGACCCCGAACTGCCAAGGAAATGTTGAAAAAGAAAACCAAAGCTGGGGGCATCACCTTGCCTGATTTCAAGCTATATTACAAAGCAGTGATCAACAAGACAGCATGGTACTGGCACAAAAACAGACATATAGACCAATGGAACAGAATAGAGAGCCCAGATATGAACCCTCAAATCTATGGTCAAATAATCTTTGAGAAAGCAGGAAAAAAATATGCAATGGAAAAAGGACAGTCTCTTCAATAAATGGTGCTGGGAAAATTGGACAGCTATATACAGAAGAATGAAACTCGACCATTCTCTAACACCATACACAAAGATAAACTCAAAATGGATGAAAGACCTCAGTGTGAGACAGGAATCTATCAAAAATCTAGAGGACAACATAGGCAGTAACCTCTTTGACATCGGCCACAGCAACTTCTTTCAAGACATGTCCCCAAAGGCTAGTGAAACAAAAGCAAAAATGAACTTTTGGGACTTCAAGATAAAAAGCTTCTGCACAGCAAAGGAAACAGTCAACAAAACAAAGAGGCAACCCACAGAATGGGAGAAGATATTTGCAAATGATACTACAGATAAAGGGCTGGTATCCAAGATCTATAAAGAACTTCTCAAACTCAACACCCAAAAAACAAATAATCAAGTCAAAAAATGGGCAGAAGACATGAACAGACACTTCTCTGAAGAAGACATACAAATGGCTAACAGACACATGAAAATATGTTCATCATCATTAGCCATCAGGGAAATTCAAATCAAAACCACATTGGGATACCACCTTACACCAGTTAGAATGGCAAAAATCGACAAGGCAAGAAACAACAAATGTTGGAGAGGTTGGGGAGAAGGGGGAACCCTCTTACACTGTTGGTGGGAATGCAAGTTGGTACAGCCACTTTGGAAAACAGTGTGGAGGTGCCTCAAAAATTAAAAATAGAGCTACCCTATGACCCAGCAATTGCACTCCTGGGTATTTACCCCAAAGACACAGATGTAGTGAAAGAAGGGCCATATGCACCCCAGTGTTCATAGCAGCAATGTCTACAATAGCCAAACTGTGGAAATAGCCGAAATGCCCTTCAACAGATGAATGGATAAAGAAGATGTTGTCCATATATACAATGGAATATTACTCAGCCATCAGAAAGGATGATACCCAACTTTTACATCAACATGGATGGGACTGGAGGAGATTATGCTAAGTGAAATAAGTCAAGCAGAGAAAGTCAGTTATCATATGGTTTCACTTATTTGTGGAACATAAGGAGTAGCATGGAGGACATTAGGAGAAGGAAGGGAAAAATGAAGATGGGGGAAATCGGAGGGAGAGATGAACCATGAGAGACTATGGACTTCAAGAAACAAACTGAGGGTGTTAGAGGGGAGGGGGCTGGAGGGAAGGGCTAGCCTGGTGATGGGTATTAAGGAGGGCACGTACTGCATGGAGCACTGGGTGTTATATGAAAACAATGAATCATGGATCACTACATCAAAAACTAATGATGTAATGTGTGGTGACTAGCATAACATAAAATAAAATAAAATAAAATATTAAAATAAAATAATAAAATAAAATAAATAAAAAATAATTAAAAAAACATATAGAAGAAGGTGAGAATGGGAAGACCATGCTTGGCACCTTGAAAAATAAAAAAATCCTGAAACTTCAGAAACCAGTGCAGAGAAGAGTACCAGGGTTTGGGATTTGGTGTGGGCAGGACCAGTCTCCCTGCTGCCCTAAAGGTGTGAACTTTGAGGCCAGGCCATCACTGAGTCAGGAGCTTCCAGAGCATTGCATGTTACTGCCACATGAGGAACACCATGTAGATCACCTCCTGTCTCATCTTCCAACTCAGCTTTGTCATGCAGCCAATGAGCTCTCTCCAGAAGATAAATTTGATCATGTCCTTTCTACTAAAACTCATCAATTTTTTTGTCATTGAAAAAAAATGTACTATCTTAACCCGTCATGACTTACAGCCCTCCTTGTTTGTATATACCTAAATGCACCATCCCTTTCATAGACCACATTCTGTACCAACTGCCAGCAATATTCCTCATTATTTGTCTACTGGGGAATTCCTACAGATTCTTCAAACCCCCTTGAAGTCTTCCATTGTGCCTTTATGAATTTAGACTTTCTCTCATTATATGAATCCCAGCTCATTGGAGAGGAAGTCATTATATTGTGGTTGTCATTTTTTCTATTATTTTCATTTTTTTAAGGTAAAGAGTATGTTAGAAATAACTTATTTCCACCATAAAGTCTTGAAGTCTCTCTCAATAAATACTTGTGGTTTGTGGATTTATGGCACTTGAGATTTAAAGAAACTTTCTTTCATCTGCAGTATTACCATCTTCCCATGTCAAATATCCTCTCATACTAATGAATTTTGCCCCATTACATTTATATCTCCCTTCAATTTATTTATTATATATCCATCTTCCATCTGTTTCTTATTTATACTCTATTTACGTATCTATAACTTATCGACCATCTCTCATCTATCCATCTCAATTTTTTTTTTTCTGGACCATTTGAAAATAAGTGCAGAGCTCACAACCACATAATAAGGTAGATTAAGAAAGGTCTTGCCTCCATCACTGCCCTCCATTCTTACCTTATATGAGTAATTATTTTCACTTGTTCTTTATGTAGCAATAGCTTTTTTGAAATAATAAGTAAACATGTTTTTTAATATCCCCACTCACCCATCTCAGTTTTCTCTGTGAGTTTTGTTATTGTTGTTGTTTTCTTTCTTGCAATTGACCTTGGAGAAGAGTATCACCACATCCCTGAACATTCTTAAAATATTCTATTTTTTACCTTGGTAATTTTGAAAAGAAATAGATTATCATAGATGATGCAAATATATACTTGAGAAGAAAAGATGTAAAAAAAAAAAAAAGAAGCAGCACACATGCCTTCAGTTTACTTAGTTGTGAAAAAGAATGAAAATGGGCTTGATAGAAACATACAAGTGTGTTGAATACATTTTCTACATCACAACAATTTCCATAAAGGTGCAGACCCAAAAATAGAGCAATGTCTTGGAAGAGGTGGGATATCAGGTTTCTACTGCATTAATTTTGAATTATATCTAATCTCTTGTAAAAAGAAAGAAAATGAAATTTTGAAAGCTAGAGAGAATTTGAAGAAATATTTCTCCCTGAGCACTGTGACTCCATGTAGGCTATGTAATAAAAATGTTGGCCATTGTTATATATCTTCAAGGGCAGGAGCAGGAGTTCCTCCACAGGGGTAAGTGGAAAGGATTGAGTATTTCTCTAGAGTTCCAGGAATGTTTGTTTGAAACATTAATTAGAGCAGTGATAGGCAATTCACATGGGAGCAATAAAAGTAATCACTGAATGGTGTTACCAAGCAACCAAGAAAGATGGGAGGTCCTTCAGCCAGTGTCTGGGAGCTGTAGACCCACACATAACTCAGTGAAGATGCTTGGAGCATGAAACGTGAGGTGTGGAGCACAATTCTATTATTAAAGTTAATCAGAGATTGGCCCCCAAAGAGTCTATGTGAAATCCCTGAAAGAGAGAGAGAGGAAATAGCCTGTTTACGTCTATTGAAAACATCTAATGTATCGTAGGCCCTGGGGGGTGAAACAAAATCAAAATAAAACAAAAACAAATAGGAAAACCTCTGCTTCAAGCATCCTTAATCTAATGTAAACAAAAATATTGTACAATGGGTAAGTTCTGCAAAAAATAGTATGCAAAAGGTCCTTTTCTGAACACAAAAAGCACATTATATACACTATCTATACCTTGTTTGTGTACTTAATATATTTTGAAAGTCACTTCAAATCTGTGTCAGTGTTCCTTTTTATTTTATTTCATAGTTTATTTAGCCAGTTTGTTACATAGGTTAGTCAACCCTATTATTGGATTTTGGGGTTTTTCTTTTAAGATTTTATTTATTTATTCATGAGAGACAGAGACAGAGAGAGAGAGGGAGGGAGGCAGAGGCAGAGGCAGAGGTAGAGGGAGAAGCAGGAGCCCAATGTGGGGCTCAATCCCAGAATCCTGGGATCATGACCTGAGCTGAAGGCAGACACTTAACCGACTGAGCCACCCAGGTGCCCTTCAGTTATTTTTTATGCTATAATGTTATAATGAATAACCATGGAAATATGTTGTTTTGTATTTGTTGATGTGAATCTTCAAGTGAGAGTCCCAAAAGTGAGATAGCTGGATAGAAAGGTAAATGTATCTGCAATTTTGTAAGGTTTTGCCAAATTCCCTTCCATTTAGTGCATGATTCTCCATAGCCTTGCCAATAATAGATTGGGTTGTTAACTTTCAGATTTGTGCCAACCTGGTGGGTGAGTAATGGGTATCTCATCCAGTTTCAATGTGCATTACTTTTACTATGCGTGAGTATCTTTTCATGTCCATGTGTTTTGCCCATGGCTTGTGCTAATTTTTTGGTCTTTTCTCAGTTTTTAATTTTTTTATATATTAAGAAAATAAGTCTCTTTGTCTATGATATGAATTGCAAGTATTTTCTCCAAGATTATTTGTCTTTTGATTATTTCCTTATGATTTTTTTTGTCATGCTTTTCTTAATGTAGATAAATTACCAGTCTTCTCAAATCTGAGTTATATTTAAAAGGCTTTTCCATTTCTAAATTATACAGGCATGCATCCATGCCTTCTTCTAGTATTTGAATACTTTCACTTTTAGATTTGGATTTCTAATCCATTTGAATTTTATTTTGGTGCATAACCTTAGATAAAAAGATGCAGTTATTATTTTCCAAATGGCTATCCAATTTTAACAGCACCTCCGATATCTTCCATTGCTTCCATATTTTATTTTATTTTTTTTTATTAATCTGTAAGTGTCTAAGAAACAAACTCCTCTGTTTCTAAAGTATTTTCCTCTCCCCAAGAATCTGTCCCTTCCTGTGATGGCTCCCTCTGGAACCACTTTTCAGGTCCTTCTGCACTTCCTTCACTGCATCACCTTGTAGAGACTGTTAGTAGAAATCTGGATACAGCTGGTGAAGGTTCAGAAGGGGACAGGGGAGCCTGGGTGGCTCAGTTGGCTAAGCATCTGCCTTTGGCTCAGGTCATGA
Organism: Neomonachus schauinslandi; assembly: GCF_002201575.2. NCBI lineage: Eukaryota > Metazoa > Chordata > Mammalia > Carnivora > Phocidae > Neomonachus > Neomonachus schauinslandi. The sequence continues at coordinate 118,240,563 of NC_058411.1, read as the reverse complement.
TCTCAGGTCCTGGGATCCAGCCCCATGGGAGCCTGCTTCTCGATCTCCCTCTGTCTGCCACTCCACCTGCTTGTGCTCCCTCTCTCTCTGTCAAATAAATAAATAAAATCTTAAAAAAGAAGAAGGTAGTGAACAATGCATTATTGGAAACTGGAGGAAGGGAAATCCTTATTATGTAGTGGCAGAAATATTAGCAAAATTTCCATGATGTGGAAAGCAGAATGTATAACTGATGAACTTGGTTGTAGAGCTTGGTTGTGTTGAATTGCCTCCTGGAGTGAAAGACAATGACCCTTGTGAGCTTGGATTTGTCCTCAACTGTGGGAGAACAGAATGTAGATTGTAGAACACACCTAAAAAAAATCTGCTTTCAAATAAGTCTCTCATGTTTGTTTGTTTGCCTTCTCCAAATCAATTATCTCGAATCACTTGCACCTGCCAATGCTGAATTTGGCAGGCAGAACCAATATCATCAAATTTTGTCAGCACTGCAGCTCATATGGGGTAGGAGGACAAGGTGGGGTGGGGAGGAGTGGACTGTAGTCAGCAATCGCATTATTAATACTTTCCCAGAGCACTATATTTTTGACAGCTTTGTGAACAGTGATTCTTTTTTATTTTTTTAACTAAATGCAGTCAGCTTCTTGTTTCTGTCTTATCTCTACATTGTGAAGTTTAACTCCAGAAAATTCACACAGGATTTTCATTTGTATTTTCTAATAGGTATTTGCCACTCCTGAGCAAATTGCATCAGAGATGGAGATGGCTGAGACCCTCTCCTGTAACTAAATTCCTCAGAGGCCCTAAAATATTTTCTCAGCAGTTTTCAAATATCTAGCCAAGAAAACTTATTCTACATGAGAATTTTTTTTTAAAGATGAATTCTCAGTAATCGTAAGAAGGGAGAGAGGAAGGAAGGAAAAGAGGAAGGAAAGGAAAGAAGAGAAGGAAGAAAAATTTCCCAGTGCTTATGTTCCCTGATGTAAGAAAGAATGTTAGGGTTTGAAGTGATGGCCGAGAAAGAATTCTTGAGATTTCTTTGGTCCAAAAAGATGATTTTATTAAAGCACAGGGTCAGGACCCATGGGCAGAAAGAGCTGCATTGGGGTCATGAGGAGTGGCCCATTATATACTTTCAAGTTGGGAGGGAGTTAGGGATAACGTAAGTCTCTAAGGAATCTTGGAAGCAAGGTGTTCAGGACCTTGAGGGGGCTAGCTCTTGTTGGGAAAAGGTCATTTATTACTGTCTAATAAAACCTTAGTCATGAGCCCCTTCAGATGTATATTGATGGGCCATATGCTTGGGGAGGTGATTGCCAAATTGTTTCTTGGGGGGGTTTAGAGATAAAGGAAATTTCTAAAGGAATTTTTATATGTTAAAGTAGACTACAGGATCCTGGGTGCAGGGAGCAGAGGGGAGGCTAGGATGGCCTTTTGCCCTTAGCAAAGTATTAACATCAAGGCAGTTGAGTCCCTAGAGGAATAGCCCTCTGCCTGTTTCAGGGACTTGTCAATGGGCTGTAGGTAGAAGGAAATATAATAATTTTTCTTCTGCCTTTGTTTCCCACATCATTCTCCATGGGAATATTCCCAGTGGAAAGATGTGTGCAAGAAATTTCATATTTCCTGAGAGATGGTAGTTTCTCCAGAGGCAGAGTAATAATCTGGACACTGGTGGGCAATAACAAGAAATGCACTTGAAGCTGAGCAATCAGACTTGACTAATTCAAATCTCAGCTCTGTCCTTTTCTAGCTGAAAAATTTTCCTAAGCTTTCTAAATGTTAAGTTTCTCATCTGTAAATCTGGAACAATACCTACTTTAAACATATTAACATTAATTGAATCCTCACACAAGCCAGATTCTGCTCTGAACACTTCGTTTGCATTTCATGCGTTCCCCTGACAACTAGGTAGCATCACTACCTCCTTTCACACCAAGATGCTTTGGCTCTTGGTCTTTCCTGCTGCCCATTTCAGGTCACTGATTCTTCCTGTTGATGGGACCAACATATGTCTCAGCTCCAGACTTCAAATTTCCTTTGCTTTGTTCGTGTAAATATACAAAGATAAAAAGAGTTCCCCAAGTGATTTAATTTCATATTTTGTTTTTCTTTTCTTTTTTTTAAAGATTTTGTTTTATTTATTTGACAGAGAGAGAGGGAACACAAGCAGGGAGTGGGAGAGGGAGAGGCAACCCTCCCGCAGAACAGGGAACCTGATGTGGGGCTGGATCCCAGGACCCTGGGATCACGACCTGAGCCGAAGGCAGACGCTTAATGACTGAGCCACCCAGGTGCCCCAATACTTTTTTTCTTTATGAATCTAACATTTTTGAAATATTTTGGTGTTTGGTGTTGAAAAGAATTACCTGTTTAACAAGTAGCACTGAGACAAATGGATATCTTCATGCAAAAGATTAAAGTTGGACCCCTACCTCTCACCGGGCACAAAAGTTAATATCCAAAACTATATAAAACTCTTAGAAGAAAATACAGAAGCACATCTTCACGATTTTGGGCTAGGCCATGATTTCTTACATAGAACATCAGAAGCAAAAGTAATAAAGAGAAGGTTGATAATTGGACTTCATCAAAATTTAGCACGTTTGTTCTAAATTCATGAAGGGAAAAGACAACTGTCAGAATGGAAGAAAATATTTGCAAGTCATACATTTGTCCCCCCTTTCCTACCTCTTTTTTTCCATTTTATTGAGATATAATTGTCATACATCACTGTAGAAGTTTAAGGTACATAGCATAATGATATGACTTATATATTATGACATGATGACCACAGTAAATTTGGTTAGCATCCATCATCTTCATATTATACAAAAAAAGAAAAAGAGAAAATGTTTTTTCCCTTGAGATGAAAACTTCTAGGATCTACCCTCTTAGCAGCTGTCCTGTATGTCATACAGCAGTGTTAGCTACATTCATCATGTTGTATGTGACATCACCAGTACTTATTTATCTTAGAACAGGACCTTTGTGCCTTTTAACCACTTTTATCCAATTCTTTACTACTTCTTTTTGTCATAAACAGACATTCTCTAGAGTACCATTTTAAGACCTCTAATTATGTTTGTATTAAATTTTTTGTGTTACATTCTTAGTGATTATTGTAGGGCTTACCATACACATACATAATTTATCAGAATCTAAATTAAATTTATACTAAGTAATTATAATAATAAAAACTTTATTTCTGAAAGCTCCATTTACTCCTTTTGTGCTATTATTTTATTATTATTATTACATAAATTACACACATGTACATTACAAACTCAATAATAAATTATTATAATTATTGCTTTATAGAATCTTATGTCCTTTAAAGAAACTAAAAGAACAGAATATATTTATAGAATTTATTTTATTTTTTAAAAGATTTTATTTGTTTGTTTATTTACTTATTTATTTTTAGAGAGAGAGAGTGTGGGGAGGTTGGGGTGCAGACGGAGAAGGAAAGAGAGAATCCCAGGCAGACTCCATGCTAAGCATGGAGCTTGAGGTGGGGCTCGATCCCACAGCCCTGAGATCATGACCTGAGCTGAAACCAATAGTCGGGCACTTAACCGACTGAGCCACCTAGGTGTCCCAATAGAGTTTAAATTTGTATATACAGTATACTATATGAAGTAAGAAGTTATACATTTTTATATAAGTATTTAGCTTCTTACTATTTTTAGTTTGCTTCATTTTTTTCTTGTGGATTCAAGTTACCTTCTGCTATCATTAGATACTACAATATAGCTTCATTCCCACCCTCTTATATCATCATTGTCAAATATATTACATTTTTATATAAGTAAAACAACACAGTTAATGAATGAGGTTTTATGTAATTGATTTTTAAATCAATTAGGGAAGAAAGAAAAAATACATAATTATAGTGTATTTTATTACTACCCACATTAATTATCTTTACCAACACTCTTTGCTTTTTCATGTGCATTCAGATTATTTTCTGGTGTCACTTTCTTTTAGTCTGAAGAACTTCCTTTGGTATATCTTTTAAGGCAGACCTGCTAGCAATGATTTCTCTCAGTTTTTGTTAATGTCTTCATGTCACCTTCATTTTTTAAAGATAGATCTTTTTTCCTTCCAACACTTTGAATATTTCCTCCCATTGCCCTCTATCATCCATGGCTTCTGATGAGGAGTCTGTGTTAATCCTATTGTGGTTCTTCTGTTTATGATGAATCTTGTACATGAATCTTGTACCTAAAGTCATATACATGAGTAGCTGCTTTAGATTTTCTCTTCATCTTTACTTTCAACATTTTGATTCTTATGTGTCTGGGTCAGGATCTCTTTGTTTTTAAAAATAAAATTTTGAACTTGGAATTCATTCAGCTTCTTGGATGTGTTGACTAGTGTTTTTCATCAAATCCAAAGGGTTTTCAGCCATTATTTCTTTAAATATTTTTTTCTGCTCCTTTCTCTCTCATCTCCTGGTATTCGCCTTACTTTTATGTTGATGTACGTCTACTGTCCCACTTTTGTCTAAGGCTCTGTTCATTTTTCCTTTTTTATGTGTTCTTCAATTTACACAATTTCTATTGATCTAGCTTCAAGTTTGCTGATTCTTCTGCCAACTCAAATCACCAACTGAGCCTCTCTAGTGATTGTTTTCATTTCATTTATTGTATTATTTTTACTCCAACATTTTCACTTGTTTTTCTAAAAATAATTTCTCTCTATTGATATTCTCTGTTTGATGAGTTGTTGTTTCATGTCTGTCTTTAGTCCTTTAAACATGCTTTCCTTTAGTTCTGTCAACATACTTGTAATAACTACTTTTAAATCTTTGTCTACTAGGTTCAAAATAAGGCCCAGTACTTTCTAATAATCAGTAGCTTACAATCACCCCAGGAGCCTTTAAGGAGACAGTGAGGGCCCAGTGGCCATGACTGAGAAATGTGGGGCAGATGGTGGGCAGAGAGCTCTGAATCAAGGATTCCATTTTTCCCTCAAGATGGTTAAATTCCACACCACAGAAAGGTCTGTGGTGGACTCAGAACTCAGGCCTGCAAAGAGAAACTGAAGGGTAAGTGAATAGCTCTGGGGAAATAAAAAGTCAGGAAAATTCCAGAACCTTTGAAACCCACGGCAAGTCTCTCTAAGAGGATTTGTTTAAAGAAGGAAATAAACATGAGGCTAAAAGGAGAATCAACAGAACAAGCAGTCCCCATCTCAAACTGCACCAAAAGGGCTGCCTCTCTTCCCCCACCCAGCTGGGGGTGCCCTTGGCTCAGGAGATGATCTCTGTCTTTCCCCTGGTGATCCCTCACTCTGTGCCGCTCCTTTCCTGACTCCTGCAGCAAGCAGCCAGCACACTGGAGAGAGTGTGAACATCAGATGGCAGAGCAAGGCAGAGAGCTTAAATAATGCTGCCGATCTGCTCTTGGTGCTCTGTTAGCAAACCAGTTTTGCAAGTTGGGAACTTGTTTCAGTATGGGATCATTTAACTACATCCTTCTCTTGGTTGCTTTGTGGACAGAAATAGTCATGTCCAGGTCCCAGAAAAGAATGACTGGAGACCAGCAGTATTTGGGGAGAAGGTGATCAGACCTGGGAAATGCCTGGTTATGAATGCTTGTGTTGATATGGCAAGTTGTCAAAAATAAAATCCAATTCAAAAAACAGTTTTATCTGTTTCTTTTTTGTATATGATTTTAAAATTACCTGTAGGCAGGGATTGTATTTTCTTCTGACCTTTTTACTTCCTTTGTGGATTCCATACCCTCTCAGTCCCTTGAGAAATCCATCAGTAGATAGATTTGTATTGTTTGTCATGCACCCTAACATTTTTCTTTATGTCTATATAGTTCCTTCACCTTCACTTATTCTGCAACACTGAACAACACTCAGCACCCTTTGTTAACCAGATGCTTTCTTCCAAACACCATCCTGGGGAACTGGGGAGCCAAAGCAGAATAAAGTCTACCTTTAACTCTAAGTGGGGATGAGCCCAAGGAAGACATCCCACGTATGCAGGACTACAGACATTAGGTGAAATACATGTTTGTTGGTTTTGTATCTAAAATATAAGAAACAGAGACTCCACTGTCAGCATCTTTATAAATGACAAGGAACACAGCAACCAGGACTTCAGGAGAAAAAATTGCTGGTCAACACTAGTTCAAGGGTGCTGACAGTCCTGCTTCTCATCGGTGGCACAGTTCATGTCTAACTGATGTGGGGGAAGGAGCATGGACTCTATGAAGCCCTTGGGTATATTTGTTACTAGACCAGTTTTCCTCTCCTCCCCCTTTAATTAGGAGTTCACTTCTGATAAGCTGGATCAATTGTTTTAGTTTGTTACTTTTGAAAGGGAAAAAGAGCCTTTTTCAGTAGCAGCAGTCATGCATTTTATGTATAGGTGAGTGCCCCACAATATTTTGTAGCAGCTCTACAGAACTGATTTTAAAAAGGGAGGGGAGGAGAGGAGATAAATGGCTGAAGAGACCTGGGTTCTCCAGAGCAGATTAGGCCTATTTCAGGTGCCAAGGAGTAATGGGATTGTAGTTGGTTTTGTGTTATATCTTCTACACTCACATGTCAATTGCTTCTGTTATCTCCATCACATTGGACAAGGACCCAATTTGGGAGGCTCAATATTGATTATCCAGCAAGATACAAATGTGGGAAGAACAAATCAGGAGAAGCTTGTTTGTGGAATTCATTTTCCTGTGTTCTAAGACATGGAAACATCAAAAGGGAGGAAAACAATCATTTTAAAAGAATTTTCCCTAGATAAATTAGTTAACAGATCAGCTAAAATACAAAGTGGGAAATATCTCTATGTTAGATGCTTGGGAGTTCGGAATGATCTGAATATTAAGAATATTACAATATATAGATTGTAAAGATGCTATTTGTATAATTACAGCCACTATCAAGTGCTACGTTGTCTCATTATCCTGTTATGGATAAGGGTTAAAGACTTAAATCATATCAAAAAATAAATAAAAATTAAAAATGAAGAGAATTTCCATTGACAAGTCCTCTCTGCTTCTCTAGTATCTTCATAAGCTTGAAACAGAGTGCTTGGGTCCCAGTCCCAACGTGGCTCATGGACTGCTCACTATCATCTCTACAAAGCAGAAGTTAACCCTGCTCCTCTTGAAGATTTGCTGTGAAAAAGCAAAGGAGTTCAGGAAGGGAGAGATTCCTGGCATGTAGGCCCACATTCCATGCAGATTATCTCCTCTCTTTTTTAATAATTTCCAACACTTTCTAATTCCATGAGCTTGCAGTTAGACCCAGTGTCTAACAGACCAAAATCTTATTTAAAATTGCTACTAATTATAAAATTGACCTCCCATAGTATTTCCTTTTGTTATTTTACCATCCTTGAGTGGGTGACCAGGCCCTGGGGTGGGGACTTGTGTGTGTCTCCATAATTTCTCAAATCCATCCGCTCCTGCTGCTTCAGGTCTTGGGCACCAACCAGCTTAGAGCAGTTCTAACTCTGCACGGCTTCCAGGTACTCCTCTCAGCCTTTCTTTCTCTATGGCCTCCAATTTAGAGAAATAAAACAGGATCCTGTTTTGTGTGAAATGATGTGAGGGATCTGACAATAGCAATTTATTTGTTTTAAAGGCCAAGAATAATTTAACAATGATGAAAATTATCCCTAAACTTGTGCATTAGTCCTTTCCACACTTGGCAACTGAAGCACAAGAGTCGTTTCCACACTTGGCAACTGAAACACAAGGTGAGGGGTATTTGGCAAAGCTGACTGGAAGTACGCAGGCAGTATTAATGTAATCTTAGAGCAAACAAACTCAATAAAAATTTTAAGGACTAAAAGAGATTGGTGGTTGCCAGGGCTGGGGGCTGAGGGTGTGTTTGACAACAAAGGGGTAGCATGAGGGAGTTCTCTGGAGGTGATGGACCAGTTCTGTGCTCTGATTATGGTACTGGTTACAGGAATTGACACACGGGCTAAAACTCAGAACTGTACATCCACAAAAACATCCATTTTACTCTATGAAAATTTAAACGTAATCATAATTTTAAAAAACCCTCAAAGATTAAACGTTGAAGGATTCATCTGCACCATTGCTAGCCCATGGTGTCAGGGGCCATATATTTGGCATCTTTGATCAGGATGGCAGATCACAGGCCTGAGAGTCAGGAAACCCAGACGGCTTTGCTTCTACCCAGTGCTGGGGCCACAGCTGACCGATTGAGCCCTTCAGGACCTCAGCTTCTTATCTCTCAAAACAGTTGTCCTGGGCAGCACAAGGTCTTTGGGCTTTGTCTGTCTTTATTTAATGCAGACTGTCTTTTCCAGTCCTGCCCAGGGTAAGGTCTCGATCAAAGCCTGCAGCCAAGACAGCCAAGAGCACTTGGTGATTAATATATAAACAGGCCCTTTGTGAGACTGTTTCAGGACTTTTCTGTGAATAAGTAATCTGAACATAGACTCAGTAATCACAAGGGTTTTCTATTGGTAGGTTGAAAGCATGGAATGAGGGATTTCTTTTTTTTTTTCTTTTAAATAGAAAAGGCTGTGAAGGCTGTTTTCATTAACTGCTCCAATATTCATGCTTACTAGCTTCCAGTATATCAGTTTGTACCTAAATGGCTTTTAAACATATCCTTATAAGTGAGGCATTTGCCAGATGTAACCTATACTCTTTGCTTCTTGGAATTCTGAAAACTTTTGTGTGCTGAAATTAAAATGTGCCTCTCAGCTGCATATGGATGAAAAAAAGAGAAAAATTAATTTCAGAATTTGACTTATATCTGTTTTCCAAAAGCAAAAAATTGAACATTGATTCTGTTCCTGTTACCAGTTGGTAACTGATATATTTAACAATGAGGAAGGAAGCAGCGGAAGCTTTTTTTTTTTTTAGATTTTAGTGGAAAATTTCAAACACATATGAAACCAGATTGCACAGAACAATGAACCACCCCACCAGGAACCCATGACACAGCTCCAACAAGCATTTCCATTCTGCTCTTCTTGCGTTTAGTTTTGCTATTTCATCTTTGATTCTATGTTCTACCACTTTTTCTGGGCAAGGGAAGTATATTTTAAGAGAAACCCCATTTAATTCCCCTTGTAAATATTTTAGTAGGTGTCTTTATGGAACAACATTTTTTCTTTGTTTAACATAAGCACAACATCATGATCACAACTGACAATATAAACATTAATTCCTCCTTCATCATCTAATACACAACCCCTGATTGTCTCAAAAAAAGGACTTTTAACAGTTGATTTGTTTGAATCAGGATGCAGGCATATTATCTACACATTGCCTGGGTCTCTTTTCCTCTAGAACATCCCCTCATCACTTTCTGTACCATGTGTTTGCTAAAGACATTGTATCAGTGGCCCTGAGATTTTTTTCTGGCACTTTGAATTTAACTTATTGCTTCTTCCTCGTTTTGTTAAACGAGGTCTTCTACCCTTGCATATTCTGAAACTGATGGTTAGATATACAGAGAGCCCCCTTAGACTAAAGTTCAGCTTTTTGGTAAAAAACAACAATAACAACAACAAAACTTTATAAGTGATGTGAGTGCTTCCTAATGTACCATATCAGAGGCAGGTTGCACCAGCTCATCCCTTGTTCACTAATATTAAGAATAAGCAATAGGGTCAATTGGTGTTAGCTTATTTCATCCATCATCAAGTTCTCTCAACATTTTACCTATCAGCTGTTGATGTTGCCTCGTTCCATTATTTCACTAGAAATTGCAAAATGTGATTTAGGAAACGCTATCTTTCCTTCTACTTTTATTAGCTGTCATTCTTTTATAAAGAATAACATTTTCTCATCAAATATAGTCTGCTCAAGAAAGACTTTATTTTCTCCCAGTATTTATAAATTTTCAGAAATAACGAACTTGCACCCTGGCCACCTCCATGGCAAGCAAATACTTTACTTAAGAGTATCATTATTAACTCATGGATTTTTATGTATTGGGTATATATTTGATATATTTATGTATTTGACTTATTATAGTCATTTATATTTTTATTCTTTGAGGGAGATATCTTTTTTTCTTTTGCTTTGTTTTGATTTGCTTTACTTAGAAAAATCTATTATGAAAAATTCCAAACAGAAAGTGGAGGGAATGCTGTAAAGAACTCCATTTATTCATTGCTTGGCTTTAACAGATATCACCCGTGACCAATTTTGATTCACCTATACTCCTCCCTTCTCCACTGCATATTATTTTGATGCAAATCACAAACATCACAAAATTTTATCTGTAAATATTCATGCCTAAAAACGATGAATGGTAATTCTTTATTATCTTCAAATATCAGTCAGTGTCCACATACCTGATTGTCTCATTTTTTTATACTTTTTTTTAACAATTGAAAAAAATCTTGTCATTTTTGATGTGTGTTTTAAGTCTCTTTAAATCAATGGGATCCCCTTCCTCTGTTCTTCTTTGCAATTTTTTATTGAAGATGAATTCATTTGTCTTGCAGGGTTTCCTATTCTCTGGATCTGTTAGCTCTTTAAAAGTGTTTCTTTCTTCTCCATGTTTCATGGAAATAGGTCATCAGATCCACAGACTTGATGAGATTCACATTTGACTTTCTGTTCTTTTTTGTCAAAACAACTTCATGAATGGTGGTGTCCTACTAGCTTTAAAGATAATTAGGTGGTTCCATAGCATCTTCCAGATTAGGTATGGTTGTTATGTTGGTGTTCAGAATTGATAATGTATTAGTATGCACTGATGGGTTTATACAGCGTGGATGCCTTTCAGTCCATTTCCAGTATTATCTTTATTGATGCTCAAATTGTTCCATATTTGGCCATTGAAAGACTGTACATGAAATAGATTTCCATGTTCCAGATTCATATTAGCCATTCCTGTCTGCTGGAATCTGCCATTTCTCCCAGGAGCACCTGTATCCTTATTGGGAAATGTTACTCAAAGGTCAGAATTTGGATGCCAGAGAGAAATGTCGCTATTGAGTTGGTCTCTGTTTTTAGACTTTTCAGTGGACAGAGGTAGGAAATACATATACATTTTTATTAGTTCATGAAATATTTTGTCTTACAATTCAAATTCAGGCTATATATAATTTATTTTGCACAGCTTCATCTTCTTTCTTTCCTGCTAAAAAGGCATGTTCACAAATACTCCAAATAAATTACCCATTTGCTTCATCTCACAACATACAGCCACCACCTCAGAGAAACTACACAAACACAATCAGCAACAACATTATTACTGAAAACATTTTACATTGCTTTAGAGTTTCTTCTTTTTTTGTCCTTGAGAATATTCCCCACATGAACATATAGTCAAATAACTGTATTTTGAAGTCTCTGGTAGTTATGTCATCAATGACACACAAGTTCCTTTATTTCCTTTTGCTTTCAGTGTATAGGCACTGTTTTGTAAATTTGATTTTGATTTCTGTTTAAATATTTTTATGATTACAAAGTTATATCTATAAAATAAAATATAGCATAAGAAGTCTGGTTTGTATCCCTATACCCTTCCCCTATAGCCTTCCATCTCTTACATGTAACCACTTAAAATACTTTTTGTTTTTCCTCTCCATTGTTTTCTACATGTATTCTTCTTTCCCTTTCTTAGATAAATGGTAGCACATTATGCCATCATCCTTTTTTTTTCTCCATCTTGCTTCTTTTTTTTTTTTTTAACTTAATTCTACATCAGGGGTTTGCAAGCTACATGTGGCCTGCAGGCCAAGTCTGGCTCATTGCCTATTTTTATTTTATTTTATTTATTTTATTTATTTATTTTTTATTCTTATGTTAATCCCCATACATTACATGATTAGTTTTAGATGAAGTGTTTCATGATTCATTGTTTGTGCATAACACCCAGTGCTCCATGCAGAATGTGCCCTCCTCAACACCCACCACCAGGCTAACCCATCCTCCCACCCCCCTCTCCTCTAGAACCCTCAGTTTGTTTTTCAGAGTCCATCGTCTCTCATGGTTCGTCTACCCCTCCGATTTCCCCCGCTTCATTCTTCCCCTCCCGCTACCTTCTTCTTCTTTTTTTTTTTTAACATACATTGCATTATTTGTTTCAGAGGTGCAGATCTGTGATTCAACAGTCTTGCACAATTCACAGTGCTTACCAGAGCACATACCCTCCCCAGTGTCTATCACCCAGTCACCCCATCCCTCCCACCCCACCTCCCACTCCAGCAACCCTCAGTTTGTTTCCTGCAATTAAGAATTCCTCATATCAGTGAGATCATATCATACATGTCTTTCTCTGTTTGACTTATTTCACTCAACATAATACCCTCCAGTTCCATCCACGTCATTGCAAATGGCAAGATCTCATTCCTTTTGATGGCTGCATAATACTCCATTGTATATATATACCACTTCTTCTTTATCCATTCATCTGTCGATGGACATCTTGGCTCTTTCCACAGTTTGGCTATTGTGGACATTGCTGCTATAAACATTGGGGTGCACGTACCCCTTCGGATCCCTACTTTTGTATCTTTGGGGTAAATACCCAGTAGTGCAATGCTGGATCATATGGTAGCTCTATTTTCAACTTTTTGAGGAACCTCCATACAGTTTTCCAGAGTGGCTGCACCAGCTTGCATTCCCACCAACAGTGTAGGAGGGTTCCCCTTTCTCCGCATCCCCGCCAACATCCTGACTTGTTAATTTTAGCCATTCTGACTGGTGTGAGGTGGTATCTCACTGAGGTTTTGATTTGGATTTCCCTGATGCGGAGCGATATTGAGCACTTTTTCATGTGTCTGTTGGCCATTTGGGTGTCTTCTTTGGAAAAATGTCTGTTCATGTCTTCTGCCCATTTCTTGATTGGATTCTTTGTTCTTTGGGTGTTGAGTTTGATGAGTTCTTTCTAGATTTTGGATATTAGTCCTTTATCTGGTATGTCATTTGCAAATATCTTCTCCCATTCTGTCAGTTGTCTTTTGGTTTTGTTGACTGTTTCCTTTGCTTTGCAAAAGCTTTTTATCTTGATGAAGTCCCAATAGTTCATTTTTGCCCTTGCCTCCCTTGCCTTTGGTAATGTTTCTAGGAAGAAGTTGCTTCGGCTGTGGTCAAAGAGGTTGCTGCCTGTGTTCTCCTTTAGGATTTTGATGGGCTCCTGTCTCACATAGAGGTCTTTCAACCATTTGGAGTCTATTTTTGTGTGTGGTGTAAGGAAATGGTCCAGTTTCATTCTTCTGCATGTGGCTGTCCAATTTTCCCAACACCATTTGTTGAAGAGACTGTCTTTGTTCCATTGGACATTCTTTCCTGCTTTGTCAAAGATGAGTTGACCTTAGAGTTGAGGGTCCATTTCTGGGCTCTCTATTCTGTTCCATTGATCTATGTGTCTGTTTTTGTGACAGTACCATGCTGTCTTGATGATGACAGCTTTGTAATAGAGCTGGAAGTCTGGAATTGTGATGCCGCCGGCTTTGCTTTTCTTTTTCAACATTCCTCTGGCTATGCGGGGTCTTTTCTGGTTCCATACAAATTTTAGGATTATTTGTTCCATTTCTTTGAAAAAAGTGGATGGTATTTTGATGGGGATTGCATTGAATGTGCAGATTGCTCTAGGTAGCATTGACATCTTCACAATATTTGTTCTTCCAATCCATGAGCATGGAACGTTTTTCCATTTCTTTGTGTCTTCCTCAATTTCTTTCATGAGTCTTTTATAGTTTTCTGAGTACAGATCCTTTGTCTCTTTGGTTAGATTTATTCCTAGGTATCTTATGGTTTTGGGTGCAATTGTGAATGGGATCAACTCCTTAATTTCTCTTTCTTCTGTCTTGTTGTTGGTGTATAGGAATGCCACTGATTTCTGTGCATTGATTTTATATCCTGCCAATTGACTGAATTCCTGTATGAGTTCTAGCAGTTTTGGGGTGGAGTCTTTTGCGTTTTCCACATAAAGTATCATATCATCTGCAAAGAGTGAGAGTTTGACTTCTTCCTTGCCAATTTGGATGCCTTTGATTTCTTTTTGTTGTCTGATTGCTGTGGCTAGGACTTCCAATACTATGTTGAATAGCAGTGGTGATAGTGGACATCCCTGCCGCGTTCCTGACCTTAAGGGGAAAGCTCTCAGTTTTTCCCCATTGAGAATGATACTCGCTGTAGGTTTTTCATAGATGGCTTTTATGATATTGAGGTATGTACCCTCTATCCCTATACTCTGAAGAGTTTTGATCAAGAAAGGATGCTGTACTTTGTCAAAAGCTTTTTCTGCATCTATTGAGAGGATCATATGATTCTTGTTCTTTCTTTTGTTAATGTATTGTATCACATTGATTGATTTGCGGATGTTGAACCAACCTTGCAGCCCAGGGATAAATTCCACTTGGTCATGGTGAATAATCCTTTTAATGTACTGTTGGATCCTATTGGCTAGTATTTTGGTGAGAATTTTTGTATCCATGTTCATCAGGGATATTGGTCTGTAATTCTCCTCTTTGATGGGGTCTTTGTCTGGTTTTGGGATCAAGGTAATGCTGGCCTCATAAAATGAGTTTGGAAGTTTTCCTTCCATTTCTATTTTTTGGAACAGTTTCAGAAGAATAGGTATTAATTCTTCTTGAAATGTTTGGTAGAATTCCCCTGGGAGGCCATCTGGCCCTGGGCTTTTGTTTTTTGGGAGATTTTTGATGACTGCTTCAATTTCCTTAGTGGTTATAGGTCTGTTCAGGTTTTCTATTTCCTCCTGGTTCAGTTTTGGTAGTTGATACATCTCTAGGAATGCATCCATTTCTTCCAGGTTATCTAATTTGCTGGCATAGAGTTGCTCATAATATGTTCTTAGATTTGTTTGTATTTCTTTGGTGTTGGTTGTGATCCCTCCTCTTTCATTCATGATTTTGTTGATTTGGGTCATTTCTCTTCTCTTTTTGATAAGTCTGGCCAGGGGTTTATCAATCTTGTTTTCTTTCAAAGAACCAGCTCCTAGTTTCGTTGATCTGTTCTACTGTTCTTTTAGTTTCTATTTCATTGATTTCTGCTCTGATCTTTATAATTTCTCTTCTCCTGCTGGGTTTAGGCTTTATTTGCTGTTCTTTCTCCAGCTCCTTTAGGTGTAGGGTTAGGTTGTGTATTTGAGACCTTTCTTGTTTCTTCAGAAAGGCTTGTACTGCTATATACTTTCCTCTTAGGACTGCCTTTGCTGCATCCCAAAGATTTTGAATAGTTGTGTTTTCATTTTCATTGGTTTCCATGTATTTTTTTAATTCTTCTTTAATTTCCTGGTTGACCCATTCGTTCTTCAGTAGGATGCTCTTTAGCCTCCATGTATTTGAGTTCTTTCCGACTTTCCTCTTGTGATTGAGTTCTAGTTTCAAAGCATTGTGGTCTGAAAATAGGCAGGGAATGATTCCAATCTTTTGGTACCGGTTGAGACCTGATTTATGACCTAGGATGTGATCTATTCTGGAGAATGTTCCATGGGCACTAGAGAAGAATGTGTATTCTGTTGCTTTGGGGTGGAATGTTCTGAATATGTCTGTGAAGTCCATTTGGTCCAGTGTGTCATTTAAAGTCTTTATTTCCTTGTTGATCTTGTGCTTAGACGATCTGTCCATTTCAGTGAGGGGGGTGTTAAAGTCCCCCACTATTATTGTATTGTTGTCGATGTGTTTCTTTGCTTTTGTTATTAATTGCCTTATATAATTGGCTGCTCCCATATTAGGGGCATAGATATTTACAATTGTTAGATCTTCTTGTTGGACAGATCCTTTAAGTAGGATATAATGTCCTTCCTCATCTCTTATTACAGTCTTTGGTTTAAAATCTAATTTGTCTGATATAAGGATTGCCACCCCAGCTTTCTTTTGGTGTCCATTAGCATGGTAAATGGTTTTCCACCCCCTCACTTTCAATCTGGGGGTGTCTTTGGGTCAAAAATGAGTCTCTTGCAGACAGCATATCAATGGGTCTTGTTTTTTAATCCAGTCTGATAGCCTGTGTCTTTTGATTGGGGCATTGAGCCCATTTACATTCAGGGTAACTATTGAAAGATAGGAATTTAGTGCCATTGCATTGCCTGTAAGGTGACTGTTACCGTATATTGTCTGTGTTCCTTTCTGGTCTATGTTGCTTTTAGGCTCTCTCTTTGCTTAGAGGACCCCTTTCAAGATTTCCTGTAGGGCTGGTTTTGTGTTTGCAAATTTACTTTAGTTTTTGTTTGTCCTGGAAGCTTTTTATCTCTCCTTCAAGTTTCAATGACAGCCTAGCTGGATAGAGTATTCTTGGCTCCATATTTTTCTCATTTAGTGCTCTGAAGATATCCTGCCAGTCCTTTTTGGCCTGCCAGGTCTCTGAGGATAGGTCTGTTGCCAATCTAATGTTTCTACCTTTGTAGGTTACATATCTCTTCTCCCGAGCTACTTTCAGGATTTTCTCTTGGTCTATGAGACTCGTAAGTTTTACTATTAGATGTCAGGGTGTTGACCTATTTTTATTGATTTTGAGAGGGGTTCTCTGTGCTTCCTGGATTTTCATGCCTGTTTCCTTCCCCAAATTAGGGAAGTTCTCTGCTATAATTTGCTCCTTTATACCTTCTGCCCCTCTCTCTCTTTCTTCTTCTTCTGGGATCCCAATTATTCTAATGTTGTTTCATCTTATGGTATCGCTTATCTCTCGAATTCTGCCCTCGTGATCCAGTAGTTGTTTATCTCTCTTTTTCTCAGCTTCTTTATTTTCCATCATTTCATCTTCTATATTACTGATTCTCTCTTCTGCCTCATTTATTCTAGCAGTTAGCACCCCCATTTTTGATTGCACCTCATTAATAGCCTTTTTGATTTCTACTTGGTTGGATTTTCGTTCTTTTACTTCTCCAGAAAGGGTTTCTCTAATAACTTCCATATTTTTTTCAAGCCCAGCTAGTATCTTTAAAGTGATGATTCTGAACTCTAGATCTGACATCATACTAATGTCCATATTGAGTAGGTCCCTGGCAGTCAGTACTACCTCTTGTTCTTTTTGTTGAGGTGATTTTTTCCGTCTTGTCATTTTGTGCAGAGGAGAATAGATTAATGAGAGAACAGAATGCTAGCAGAGTAACAATGTCCCCAGAAAATATACTCTAAACAAATCAGAAAAGACCTGAAGCAGTGGGAAAAGAAAGGGAAAGAGAGAAAAAAGAAAAAGATAAAGATAAAAACAAAAACAAACAAAACAAAACAACAACAACAAAAAAACCAGAATGTGATCAAATATGATCAGGCTGGTATATAGATCAGTGCCACACACTAGATTTGGGGTGTATTTTGGTCTTTTAGAAGAAAGTGCCTCCCAAAATTTTAAAGAAAGAAAACTTATATATGTACAAAAATCAGGGTTGATATGATGAAGGGATGGAATATGACTGTAAAGATGGAAATTATAAAAAATTTTATAAAAGGAATTGTTAAGAAGTTGTTTGAAAAAAGAAAGAAGAGGATTTAAAAAAAGAAAAAAGAAAAGAAAAAAGGGAGAGGATGTGATCAGGCAGGGGAATAGAAAACACCATATACTAGAGATTTAGGGTATATTTTAATCTGTTAGAAGAAACTATCTCAAAATTTTAAAGAGAGAACAACTTATATATATAAGCCAAAAATACGGGTAACTACTATGAAGGGATAGAATATGACTCTAAAAATAAAAAATAAAAATGTTTTTTTTAAAAAAAGGGATTGATAAGATGTTGATTGAAAAAGGGAAAAAGAAAAATTCAAAAAGAAAAAAAAGAAAAAAAGACAGTTAAAAAAAAATTAACGTTGAAAGACTAAAGAATCATGGTAAAAAAGCCATGAATTCTATGTGCATTATTCCCCTAGCGCTGGAGTTCTGCTGTTCTCATTGATCGGTAAACTTGGTCTTGGCTGGCTGTTCTCACTGATCTTCTGGGGAGGGGCCTGTTGCCGTGGTTTCCAAATGTCTCTGCTGGAGTCAGAATTACCCCACCTTTGCCCCCTCCCGGCTAAGTAATCTGCTCGGGTTTGCTCTCCGGGGCTTTTGTTCCCTGCGAGCTTTCCGTACAGCTTTGGAGGCGGAGAGTGAAAATGGCGGCCTCCCAATCTCCGCCGCGGAGGAGCCGAGAACTCGGGGCCCCGCTTCTCAGTGAGCCCCCAGAGAAAAGCCGTCAGTCACTCCCGTCTCCCCGGTCTCCAGCCGCACTCCGTGCTCACCAGGCCTGTGACCGTGTGTTTCTATCTCTGGCACCCGACCCCGGGTGGAGTCTCCAAACCCAGCAGATCCCTGCAGTGCGCTCCCGCGCGGCTCCTCCCGGGGTCGGAAGGGGAGTCTCCCTGGATCTGCCACTTGTTGGGTCCCTGCTGGAGGAGCAGTGGCCCGACTGTGCCGCGGATCACGGTTTATGGCAACCCCGAGCTGAGAGCCCGCGCCTGGGCTCCGCCTCTGCAGCCGGCTTCCCTGCTCCGATACCTGGGAGCTCTGCCACACTCAGGCACCCCCGGTCTTTCTGTGACCCCGAGGGTCCTGAGACCACACTGGTCCGGAGGGTTCCACCCCCCGCTTAGCCACCAGAGTGACGTCCCTCGGCGGAGCAGACTTTTAAAAGTTCCGATTTTGTGCTCCGTGGTTCTATCACTTGCCAGAAGCGGCCGATGGAGGCCCCTCCCCCGCCGTCTATCCTCCCGAATATCACCTCGGATTCACTTCTCCGCAGGTCCTACCTTCCAGAAAGTGGTTGCTTTTCTGATGAGAGAGTTGTTGCTCTTCTTTTCTTCGATCTCCTGTTGAGTTTGTAGGTGTTCAGAATGGTTTGATCCCTATCCAGCTGAATTCCTGAGAGGAGACGAAATCCAGGTCTCCTACTCCTCCGCCATCTTGCTCCGCCCCCACATTGCCTATTTTTATAAATAAAGTTTTATTGGAACACAATTATGCCCATTAATTTACTTATTGTTGAAAGCTACAATAACAGAGTTGAGTCGATGCAACAGAGACTTAAAGGCATACAAAGGCAAAATTTTAACTATCTGGCCATTTACAGAAAAAGCTTGTCAATACAAAGGCAAGTGGCATACAAAGGCAAACGAAGGCAAAAATTTAACTATCTGGCCATTTACAGAAAAAGTTTGTCAATATCTGTTTGTATACTGGATAACCAATCAACAGCAGTATGTTCCTCATTTCTGGTTACATCTGTTTATTAGTTTCCTGTGGCTGTTGTATCACATTAGAATACCCTTGATGGCTTAACACTAGAGACATTTATTCTCTTGCAATTCTAGAGGCCAAAATTCAGCGATCAGTATTGTCGGACCAAAATCAAAATCTCATCAGGGCTGCACTCACTCCAGAGGCCCTGGGGAAAGAATCTGTTCCTTTCCTCTTCCCGGTGTTGGTGGCTGTCAGCTTCCTTGGCTTGTGGTCTCATCATTCCACTCTTCAAATCCTTCTCTGTTCCACCTTCACATTGCCTTCTCGGCTGTGCATGTGAAATGCCTGCAGACCACATTCTTATAAGTTTACATAAGGATAGGGTCCTCACCACAAGATCCTTAACTTAATCACATCTGCAAAGACATTTTTTTTTTTTTACTGTGTAAGAGAACATTCACAGGTTCTAGGGATTAAGATGTGGATGTTGATTTCTTTCATTCTTTCTCCCTTTCTTTCTTTCCTTTTTTTTTAAGAGGTGATGATTTTCAGGCTTCCATAAACAGTGGTATATATTCATATACTCCACTATATGAGTATGTCATAGTTTATTCAACCAGTTTCCTTTTGGTGAACATTTTATTATTTCCAGTCTTCAACTTTGTAAATAATGTTGTGGTGAATAGTCTTACACAAAAATCTTTTCATATATTTTTGCCAGTGTATCTTTGAGATAGACTTCTGGAGGTGGGATTGCTAAATTACCTGAAAATGTCCATGGAAATTTTCTGTATTTTGGGAAAATCTATCTGCATTCACTAGAGAATCTTGGTGCTCAGATTGTCTCATCTTTGACTGGCATTGGCTCTGCTTCTGTTATCATAGAAGTCTATAGTAGTATTTATGTGCTAAACTTCTCTATCTGAGTGTTCTGTGAATATACTATTGACACCATCTAGTAATAGATCATCATATTACTTGGAGGAGATAACCGTGTCCTAATTACACTAATAATTATCAACACAGTAGAATATCAAATGAACTTGAGTGAGGAGGGGGGCATGCCTATCTAAGAAAGATCTAGCATACAAGTCTATATTCTACTGACCACTTTTCACAGTCATCTAAAATTGCACCAGCTGTTCCCAGCTCCAGCATTAAGTCAGTAGAGAAAAAGACTGGCTGTTACCTGTTATCTGGTATTCAGTTCAAAACATATCTAGATTGCTGTTTCCTAACTCTGAAACTGGCTTCTGAAACCCAAATCTTCCTGACTTCTAATGTGGAATTTTTAAAGTAAATATAGGTCAATGTAGTTCTGCTTTGTTTTGGCATAAATATACTTTGTTTTCTAATTCAGGCTTCTTGCACGTTCATACCTATTTCAGCAAAAAGGCCACTGTAACTGTTTCAACCTTGTCATATCAGGAATCCTGTAAACTGTTCATTAGGTTCTAATTAACTCATTCTGTGGGAATGGAAAAGCTCAGAGAGGTCAGGATTCTGGAAATTTCTGCATTCTTTTAATATCTCATTGAGAGGAAACTCCCTAAAATTTCGACAGTGTGAAGAAGGTTTTATGGGGGAATACAGACCACAGATTTCCTCTGTCTTAGTAGGATCACAGTTCCTAGTCCCAATATTCTTCGGGGAAAATGTCACTGTTGAGATTTTCCAGTGCAAAATAAAGCATCTCTCAACAGGCTGTCACTTGCCTCTCCCAGCCTTCAGTGACTGGGTAGCAACTGGCTTAAAAATGGCTGTGCACTTGCTTGCCTCCTGCCCAGATTCTGGATTCTGCAGTTTTTGAAATGTCATTAGTACCTTTCAAATGAGTTATTTTTTGCAAATAATTTCTCCCAGGCCTCCCATTTTTAAGATGACATATTTTCCATTGTTTAGAATTAGTTTATTTGAACCCAATGATGGCAGAGCATACTAGCTGCCCAGTGTCATAACTGCAGAGGTTAATCTACAGCAGGTCATTTTCTAACAACCCTAACTCTTTACAACAAAATTATTTTTAGTAATATTCATGAAATAAACTACCTAATAATAATGGCCAGAAAGGAAATACAGACAGTGAAAATGTTCTAATGTTGAATCTTATGTATATAATCTTGTCAGTAAACAAATAAAATTTTTAAAAATGTGGGCATCTGGCTGGGTCAGTTGTTAGAGCATGCGACTCTTGATCTCAGAGTCTTGAGTTCAAGCTCTACATTGGGCATAGAACTTACTTAAAAAAAATAAAAAATGCATCTTAATTACATTAATATATTTTTGAACAGGAGAAAAATATCAGGATGCAACAGTAATAAATAAAACATTAGACTTTAATAATAGATAAGAATAACAATGAAAGGTACTAATAATTTTTTTATTTTAAGTTATTTAAATTCTAGTATTTATTTCTTTGTTGTGCAAAAGCTTTTTATTTTGATGTCCCAAAATTAATTTTTGCTTCTGTTTCCCTTGCCTCAGGGGACCTATCTAGAAAAGAGTTGTTATGACCCATATCAGAGAAATTACTGCCTGTGCTTTCTTTGAGGGCTTTTATGGTTTCAGGTCTCATATTTAGGTCTTTAATCCATTTTGAGTTTATTTTTGTGTATGGGGAAAGAGAATGGTCCACTTTCATTCTTATGCATTTTGCTGTTCAGTTTTACCAACAACATTTGTTGAAGAGACAGTCTTTTTCCCACTGGATATTCTTTTCTGCTTTTTTGAAGATTAATTGACATATAATTATGGATCCATTTCTGGATTTTCTATTATGTTCTATTGATCTATGTGCCAGTACCATACTGTTTGATTACTACAGCTTTGTAATATAACCTGAAGTCCAGAATTGTGATGCCTCCAGCTTTGTTTTTCTTTTTCAAGATTGCTTTGTCTATTGAGGGTCTTTTGAGGTTCCATATGAATTTTAGGATTGTTTGATCCAGCTCTGTGAAAAAAATACCGTTGTTATTTTGATAGGGATTGCATTAAATGTGTAGATTACTTTGGGTAATATAGATATTTTAACAGTATTTGTTTTTCTAATCCATGAGCATGGAATGTCTTTCCTTTTCTTTGTGTCATCTTTAATTTCTTTCATGACTTTTTCATAGTTTTCAGAGTACAGGTCTTTTATCTCTTTGGTTAGGTTTATTCTTAGGTATCATCTTATTTTGGGTGCAATTGTGAATGGGATTGTTCTCTTAATTTCCCTTTCTGCTTCTTCATTACTGGTGTATAGAAATGCAAGAGATTTCTGTACACTGATTTTGTGTCCTGCAACTTTACTGAATTCATTTATCAGGTGTATCAGTTTTTTTGGTGGAGTCTTTTGGGTTTTCTGCATAATACATTTCAGTTTTAAATTTATTATACAAAATCAATAAAATGTTTCACACATGATATAAAATTTGCACTTAAATGAAATTTGTTTCAAACACAAAAACAAAGTTTTAACTTTCTATCATGAAGAATGATAGAATTGAAATAGCTCAAATTCTGTTTTTCCATTTTATATTCACTGTGCTCTTATTGCTTTTTCCCCCATTTTATTTATTTATTTATTGGGGGAGGGGCAGAGGGAGAGGAAGAGAGAGAATCCCAAGTAGGCTCCATGCTCAGCACGTGAGCCTGACGCAGAGCTTGATCTCACACAACCCTGAGATCATGACCTAAGCTGAAATCAATAGTCAGGCACTAAACTGACTGAACCACCCAGGATTCCCTCATAACGCTTATTTTTCAATCTATTTTTGAAAGCAGGAGTGTGTAGTCCATAGTGGTTGGAGACAAAGCAAGCTCAAATTATTCTGAATCATTCAAACTTAATTTCAAAAGGGATACATGCTAAGGCCATTGTGTTTGGGCCAACAGCATCATTGGGAGTTTTCCAAATTTACTTCCACAGAAAATATAATGCTCATTGAAGGATAAATTATTCAAATGTGCTAACTTGAATATTTTATAGATAGTATTACAATTCAGCAGTAACTGTAGCAAGTGTTTAGACCACTAGTTCTTCACAGGGTGCAATTTTGGCCCTCAATGAAGTTTTGGTAACATCTAGACATATATCTGTTGCCACAATGGAGTGAGGGTTGGTCTCCTGAGAGCCTGTGAGTGGATCCTAGACATCCTACAATGCAGGGGACAGCTGTCCTCCCCTGAAAAGAAAGAATCATCCAGTTCAAAATATCAATAGTTCCAAGGTTGAGAAACCCTGGTTTAGACAATACATCATCAAAAGATGTTTTCAGAGAGGAGTATGTTATTACTGGCATTGTTTAGATTTACTGGCACATGGTTAATAAAAACAAACTTTTAGTCAATTTTATTATTGTTTTCAAGTTATTGCCTGAAGTAGGGATGCTCTTTCCCACTGGCCTGCACCTGGCATATCACTGTAGTTGCCTATCCTAATATCCTTAGTAATAAAACTCATCTCTGTAAAGACACCAGGTAAAAACCACCTGGCCTGGCCCTCCTTGCTTTGTGCCATAGCCAGTAGGCAGCTCTGTGACTGAATTTAGTGATTTAGTTGTATGAGGAAAGGTTGTATGGCAGCTTCCAAGAAAGCTCTGTAACAGCATCTGGTGAGTACACTTTGCCCACATTATTCTGTATATCCCATTTCACAATCTGCTGTGTGGAATACATACGTAATGGCTGGAGCATGATTCACTATTTTGGAGAACTGAAGATGATAGCTTTGCCCAGAGGATAATGAAACAGTGAGTTAAAAGGAATCTGGGACTCTAATATTATATATGTCCAGGATTGCTGACCCCAATTACATTCACATGAAGGAGAAATAGCTTTTTTTCCTTTAATCCAAAATTAATTAGGAGGACCTCTTTTTTTTTTTACCTGAATCCAATCTAATCAGATACCAAATATAACTATCTCCAACTACAGAATTTGTTCCATTGCCTTGTTGGAATCGATGTTTGGATCTATCAATCAATCCTCAACTGCCTCTCTAGTTATGGTTCAATATCATCCCTAGAGAAAATTTGCAGCCAGATTCAGTACCTACCAGTCAATACTAATTTCAGCAAACTCCCATAGTCAGGCATTCCATGCAAATAAAGCAGTTTATCAGAATTATTTAAGTATCTGCCATAGGAATAGCATAAAATATGGTAACAGATAAATTCTGACTGCTGAGCACTTATGAATCCAGCTGAACTTTTATTCCAGATTTGAAATAAATTGTAAAACCTACCTTTTTAACTTCCCAAATACCTGGGTTCTTTTATTATTATTATTTATTTAAAACACTCTCAACTATTGATATATCTACGATCAATTGATTTTCAACAAGGGTGTCAAAAGGGAAAGAACAGTTTTTCAACAAATGGTGCTGGAAAAACTGGCTAATAAGCAAAGAATGAAGTTTGACCCTTACCTCACACCATATTTAAAACTGAATGAAAATGCGTTAATGACCAAAATATAAGGGATAAGCTATAAAGCTCTTAAAAGAAAATGGGGATAAATCTTTATGACCTTGTACCCGGTAATTCATTCTTAAATGTACCTCAAAAGCACAAAGAACAAAAAAATAAATAAACAGGACTTCATCAAAACAGAAAATTTTATGCATCAGAGAACATGATAAAGAAAGTAAAGAGACAACCCACAGAAAGGGAGATGGTATTGCAAACCACACATCTGATGAGGTACTTACATTTAGAATATATAAAGAATTCTTCTGCCTCAGCAATACAAAGAAAAATAACCCAATTAAAAAGTGAGCAAAAGATCTGAAGAGACATTTCTCCAAGAATGGTATATAAATGGCCAATACACATATAAAAAGATGTTTAACAGGATTAGTTATCAAGGAAATGCAATGCGATATTACAGTGAGATACCACTCCACACCCACTGGGATGTCTAGGATTTAAAAGTCATATAATAACAAGTGTTGGTGAAGATGTGGAAAAATTTGAACCCTTCTATACTGAGAGTAGGAATGTAAAATGGTAGAGTCACTTTGAAAAACAGTCTAGAAGGGTATGATATTACTCAGCAATTCCATTTCTACATAACCAAGAGAAATGAAAAGATGTTCACATAGACACTTGTACATGAATGTTTATAACCTCATTATGTATAAAGTCAGAAAGTGAAAACAATCCAAATGTCTATTAACTGATGAATAAATAAACAAAAATGGCATATTAATACAGTGGAGTAATATTCAGGCACAGAAAGGAATGAAGTACCGATACATAGTACAAGTATGAACCTTGAAAATGTAATGCTCAGTGAAAGAAATAGTCACAAAAGACCACATATTACATGATTGCATTCTTATCAATAGGGAAATCTTTAGGAACAGAATGTAGATTAGTGGTTGCTTAGGGCTGAGAGTGGGATTCAGGGGTAGAGACAGTTGACAGATAATAGGTAAAAAATATGGGGTTTCTTTCTGAAGTGATGAAAATGTTCTAAAGTTGACTGTGGTGATGGTTGCACTGAAAACATTAAATTGTACACTTTAAATAGGTGAATTGTATGGTATAAGAATTATGTCATAATAAAGCTGTTTAAAATATGTGGATGGCAAATAAGTCCATAAAAATATGCTTACCATCATTAGTCATTAGGGAAATGGAAATTAAAACCACAGTGAGATACCACTGCCCACCAATAAAACATCTAAAACTTGAAAGCCTGACGGCCCAGTGTTGATGAAGATATGAAGGAACTGGACTTCTTATGCACTAACTCACTAAATGAGCGAGAAACATATTATTGTTCTTGGGCTCTTAGATTACTTTTAAATATTTTTTAAGATTTTATTTATTTATTTATTTGTTTGTTTATGTATTTGTGTATTTATTTGAGATTGAGAGGAAGAGGGAGAGAGAGAGAGAGCATGAGCAGGGGGAGAAGCAAAGGGAGAGGGACAAGTAGACGCTGTGCTGAGTGCGGAGCCCTGTGCAGGGCTCTATCTCATGACCCTGAGATCACGACCTGAGCCAAAATCAAAAGTTGGATGTTCAACCAGCTGAGCCACCCAGGCGCCCCCTTTTAAACAATTTTACTTCCTGAATTTAATTTTCTTTAGAAAATAGTTTGACAGTGTCTTGACATGTTAAACATACACTTGCCCTGTATCTCAGGCATTCCACTCCAGGTATTTACCCAAGGGAAAGTGAAGAATATGGCTATGTAAAGACTTGGACACAGATATTTATAGAAACATTATTTTCAAGCCCCCAAGATGGAAACAACCCAAATATCCACTAACGGGTGAATGGATAAACAAACTGTGATATACAATAAAATACTATGCATCAGTAACAGGTACGCATCACAACACGGATGAATCTTATAGTGGCTACTGTACTGAGTAAAAGAAACCAGACAAGAAAGACCACAAAGATTTTGATTCCATTTACACAAAATTTTAGAAAGTACAAACTAACCTCTAGTGACAGAAAGCAATTTTCTGGGGACTAGAGGCTTGGGAAGGTCAGATGAAGTGTGGTAGGTAGAAAGATTTACAAACGGGCACAAAGATATTTTTGGGCCCAATAAATATATTCACCCTTTTGATTGAGCTGATCGTTTTACAGGTATAGGCATGTTAAAACTTAAGAAATTTTAAGCTTTAAATAAGTAAAATTTACTGTATGCTATTTATGCCTCAGTAAAATTGTTAATTTAAAAAAACAAAAATTACTATAAGCTGGTTTTCCTTTTGTATATTCTCCCTCTTCTGGAACGAAATCATGAGATTCTGCTGCAAAGCGAGCTCCCAAGGTCTTTTTTCTCAGCTTGTTGAAGATATTGGCCCTAACTCAAAGCATAAGGTGCCTTTTAAAAAGGCTTATCTGAATCAAGTGATTTCTACTGTTCAACTTAGATATTGTTTGAACACATACACAAAGAAGAAAATGATTAAACAGTTGGATGCTGAATTTCTATTTGTCACTACTTTTCATTAAAATAAGTTAACTCATATTGCAATAGGGATTGTTGGATAATAAAGAGCATGCCCCTGTGAGCTGCAGCATAGCATACTGGAAAAATCACAGGGAGAGAAATGAGAAGACTAGATTTCTGGTTAGCACTCCCAGCTTTGAAAACTTGAATAAGACATTTAACCCTATTTGCCTCAGCTTCTTCTTTTGTAAAAAGGGGATAAACTATTCTTGTTCTGCTTATCATTTTTGATCAGTTGGAATATCATTTCAATAGAATGAACTGTTGTTTTCCCTATATTATTTAATAGATAAGATCTTTAGGGGTTATACATTAATTACCATGAAATAGGTACAAATACTAACTTTTTAAATATAAATTGGAGCATTTATTCCAAACTAGAATGATTTCAATTATTCAATTAATATTTAAGGAATTCAGTGTGTGCCATATCTACATTAATTTTTCTTTCTAACTAATCATATAAGCTTTGTTTCTCCTCCTCTTGAACCTTTCTTTAGCTGTGCAATGTTCGTTTATGCAATTCTAACAATCATCAGCCAAAGATCTTAAAATAGAACCCAGCTTCAGCACTTTTATCGTTTCCCCTGAAGTGTCATGCAAAGAATTCACTGAATAATTGTTTCAGCACTTGGCACCATGTCACCAGTGGTTATGAATATGCAACTAAATCTTTGCAAAGCTGCAATTAAAAAAAAAAAAAAAACCTCAAAATCTTACACAGTACATTCAGTACCATTTTATTTTACAAATGGAATAATAAAATTTAAGAGAAAAATAATGCAATTATTGCAGTGTTATATATATAACATGTTATGATTTGTATAGAAGCTTGTATCTCAAAATGTACATAATTACATTTCAGTGCAATATACATATCAATAACACATTTTTTTACATGACAATTATCTACTTCTTAAAAGTTATTAAAATCTGGAAGGCATTCTTTTATAATTAAGAAAATTAAGCAAATTCTCTCTGGTCTTTAGATAATCACGATTAAAGGGAAGAAAATGTATCAAAAAGGAAGATAAGACTTTTGACAAGGAAGAACACAAATATTGCATTTAACATCAGAGCCCCACTAGCAACAAGTCTGTTTAATGCTAGGTGTTTAGGGAGGTCCTTTCTGTGTATGATGTCAAGTCCTGCAAAGCTGTGCAGATGTGCTCACCTCAACATGTTGCTGTCCTGAATGACACTTTCCAGAGATACACCAATAAGGAAAGACAATGGTCCAAACCTTGTTTCTGTTTTTGCCACAATCATCATGTCAGTCTATGGGCCTGGTGGTATAAGGATGGATTTCAAAGGAGCTTGGTGTACATCCTAATCCCATGTAATGGACCAGTTCCATACTAGGCCAGATGATTCCCAGAAGTGACTAGATAATATTTTCAGAAGAATTTGGTCATCAAGATTTTCTGTTCTTCAGCTTTCTTTTTCTTCACTCTTCAGACCACACCCATCAGTCACCTTTTCTTCTTGGGAAATCTAATCCAGCATTCTGAGCAGCAGGGTCCATGTGTGAGGAATTGTGGTCAGTAGAATAATGCTCCCCACCTAAGGTGTTCATGTCCTAACCTCCTAAACCTGTGACTATCTAGCTTTTCATGGCAAAAAGGCCTTGCTTGTGTGATTAAATTAAGGATCTTAAGATGGAGAAATAACCATGGGGGACCCAATTTAATCACATGAGTTCTTCTCCTTCTCCCCCTCCTCCTCCTCCTCCTTCTTCTTCTTCTTTTTTCTAACAGTTTATTTATTTATTTATTTATTTGTTTATTTATTTATTTATTTATTTATTTATTTATTTATATTTTACTTGGTTAACATACAGTGCAGTATTGGTTTCTGAAGTAGAATTCAGTGATTCATCACTTACATACAGCACCCAGTGCTCATCACAACAGGTGGCCTCCTTAATACCTATCACCCATCTAACCC
>NC_058411.1:118003542-118211550 GCF_002201575.2 Neomonachus schauinslandi | reverse complement strand
GGAAAAGGAGAGCAGTCCTCATCACAACAGGTGGCCTCCTTAATACCCATCACCCATCTAACCCATTCCCCCACCCACCTCCCTCCATGCTGGGCATGGAGCCTGATGCAGGGCTTGATCTCACGACCCTGAGATCATGCCCTGAGCCAAAATCAAGAGGCAGACACTTAACCAACTGAGCCACCCAGGCACCCCTAGTGGATACATTTTAAACGTTTGTAACCCTTGGTATCCTGTTTTAGTCTATAAAACTCAATATTAATTTTTCAATTTTTAATAAGTAATCCTGTCACTTTGCAAATACATATCAATGCTTTGCTTAGCTCTTCCTGTGCTACTAGAAGGTAGGGATTCAAGGTTGAGACTCCATGGCAGTGTCCTCAAAGGGTTTGTTCTGACAGGGACACAATAGGTTAACCTGTAATTAGGCATTTCTTGGAGAAGAAAAATGTAGTCATTCTGCTGATGAAATGTAGAAAATGCTGCCTGTGGCCTGGGCAGTCAGCTGACAGGACCGATGGTGACCTGGCTTATTAGGAGGCCCAAGTCTGCTTGACATGGCCAGTTTTGAGTACCCTCCCGTCTCCTTCAGTTCATGCACTGAACAATGAAGAGGCAGTCCCATTAAGTACAGCAAATGGATGGTGGGAGGAAAATTAAGTAATTAGGAACACAGAAAATAGAACACCTGGTGAATAACATTACAGCAGTGTTCAAGATCTTTCCTTCGGTGAAGATGAAAAAGAACACATACGTCTTGATTTTCTTCTTGTCCTAAGTTCTTTTAAATTGTCTAAATTCTAAGCATTTTGACAGCCATTTTTTAGGGTATGTCTGAAAAAACATTTGACTGGGGCACATGGGTGGCTCAATCAGTTGAGTGTCAGACTCTTGCTTTTGGCTCAGGCCATGATCTCAGGGTCATGGGATCAAGCCCTGTGTTGGGCTCTGTGCTCAGCACAGAATCTGCTTGGAATTCTCTCTCCCTCTTCCTCTGCCCATCCCCCTGCTCATGCATGCACACTCTCCCTCTCCCTCTCTCTCTCAAATAAATAAATAAAATCTTTAAAAAACTCATGCAATTATAATGTGTAAACCCTCATAAATCAAAAAAAACTAGCACATATTTTTTAAGAACAGTATCATATCAATTTTTTACTTATGACAACATGGCAAACCCCTGATAACCTAGATTTTTTTTTTAACCTGGCCATGATCTTAATTATAAGATTTAGGCAACACCCTGCCTCTCTTTCTCTGGGTATAAAAAGAGGAACTGCTAACCAAAGTGAATAAATATAAACCTGCTTTGCAATTCAGTATCAGTAAAAACCATAGTATTTTCTAGTATGATTTTAGTTTGTAGTGCTCCCCACTACCTACTTGCAGGAGGATTTAAGAAACAACAAAAAACAAACTTAGTCTTTAATCTGCACACAAACTTGCTGCATCTCAGGAAAAACCAGCAAATTTAAAGTCTCCAGTATTGCCAGAATTTGTCAGAGGGCTGACTGAGACATTATCTGATCAGGCCTTGTGGTCCCTCCCCCACTGGCCATCTGGAGTGCGAGTGGAGATCAGTAAATCAGGAGAAAAGTCTCAACAGCCAAGTAAAACACAGTCACTGATCTCCAAAGGTGGTAACAACAACTGTGAAAGAAGATCTCAAAATTAAATTACAGTTAATGCCTGCATTACTGCAGGGATACAGCCGCTGCTCCTTTCAGAAAGAATGCTATTTCTGGAACATGGTCACTTGCATTTCCTAACTCAGAAGAAAATCTGAGGTTGTGTCATGTCCGAAGAGTTCAGCTTTTATGATGCTTTTTGGATTTGTCAGAGTTGTAGAAGAAAACTTGTTCCCTCTACTCACAACACTTCTGACACCAAACGTGTGTGTGGGGGTGGGGAGGGTCTTTCCATACCCACCAATTCTCCAACTCTCTGGATACCATCTGGGGGTGTCTCTAACTACCTGGAGTTGGTGCAGACCCCACAAGTTAAGAGCTCAGTTTCACCAGTCTGTTCCCACTTTAGACTGCAGTCACAAATCTCAGGACGTCTCCTGTGTTTCTGACCAACTGGCTATAAGTTGGAGGTTTCCACAACCCCTCCCCAGGTTTGATAATTTGTTACAATTGCTTGCAAAACTCCAGGGAACACGTACTCATGTTTACTGGTTTATTATAAAGAATGGATGAACAGACAGATGAAGAGGTACACAAAGTGAGGTCCTGATCGATCCCTCGTACAGGATCTTCTGTTCCCATGGAGTTGGGGTGGGCCATCCTCCCAGCACACAGATGTATTCACCAACCTGAAAGCTCCCCAAACTCTGTATAGAGGGATTTTGGGGGGGGCCTTCAACACACAGACAAAGTCAATTATTAACTCAGTCTCCAGCCCCTCTCCCCTCTTCAGAGGATGGTGGGGTGGGACTGAATTTTCAAAGCTCCTAATCATGGCTTAGGCTTTCTGGTGACCAGCCCTATCTTGAAGTTATCCAGGAGCTCACCTAGAGTCACCTCATTAAAACAAGTATGCTTCTATCTCCCAGGAAATTCTAAGGGATTTTTACATCTTTGTAAGATGCTGCTATCACCTACCCTCCCCACCCATCACACGGGAAATTACAATGATTTTAGGAGCTCTGTATCAGGAACTGGGGATAGAGACCAAATATATATTTCTTATTATGTCACAAGATGTGTATAGTCATTCTCTTTCAAATTATTTTGCTTTTGTGAAGGTATACTGTGATACTAAAAATAAGGATCCTACTTTTCATATCCTTGCAGGGTAAGACATATTCTTTTCTTTCTAAGCTGCCTGGGGCATACCCTGGCAGACTATCAGGAGACAAAAGGAGATACAAGATCAAGCCAGAGAAGACTGCTTTCCAGTTGCAAACTCTGGACCTCATATTTTACTCTTGATTCTCACTCTATGACTCTGTATAATGACTTTTGATGCCTGTTTCCTCTATCTTGACATTGAGTTTCCACAGATAGATTTATACACAGAAAATCCAAAATAGACAAACTGATGGGTTTCCTGGCCATATTGCTCTAACAGAAATTCCACTGGAGATGAATCTATGAAATCTCTCTTTCAGGGGGTGATCCCATGCAAGAAATCACCTCTCTGACTCCAACCAGCCTGTGATGGGCCAAGCCTTACTGTGCCTAGGACTTCAGTCTTTCCTTTTTTAATTGGATGAGGTTGAGCTCTCATATGCCTTCAGCATAGAAATATAAACTCATCTTGAACAGAAGCTTTGATATCCCCGGGGAAAAACTCCTGCTCATTTCCTAGATATTATTATTTTTAAAAGTTGACTCTGTAAATTAAATGCTGATCTTATAGGAGGTTTTAATAAATGACAACTGTCCCTGTTTTAAAAGCCAAATAGTCACTTAAGAATACGATAAAGCAAATATTTTTGTATTGTCCTGAGAAATAGCTGTGTCAGGAAAATGAAAGCTTCCTTTACAAAAAATCAGCACAAATTATTTTTCATTTTTGAAAATGTACCCAACACTGTATTTGCTTAGTTACATCCTGAACATTGCCAAAAATCACCAGTGTATCTATAGCTCAGGTTTCACTTCACCAGTTGAGAAAGGAAAATTTTCCACCTCCCTATAATCACACACATTTTTCTTACTTTTATGTATGGTTTTACTGAATACATCTCAATTAAAAAAACAACACACACAAGTTAGAGCAATTACTGGATGAAATGACCATATGTGTGATTTAAAATGTAAAGGCTGCTGTCTCTGTCCTTAAATTACATATAGTTTAGAGGAGCTGAGGTCATTTACCTAAGTGAATCTCATCCATGATAGGCTAGTGATGTGTTGAGGTAATAAGCAACTCCCAAATCTAGTTGCCTAACTTGTTTCTTGCAAATGCTAGCCATCCATCACAGTTGGCAGGGAACTCATGTGTTTGGTTACTCAGGCCCTCTCTTTCTTAGAGCAACCACCATTGCAAATGTTGCTCAGTGCTGTGCACAGAGTCCTAGAGCATCTCACGTGGGAAATTAAATCTCCCAATCTTTAAGGGACGAAGGAAAAACAATTATAATCATGGGTTCAAACAGCAGAAAGCTGGAAATGTTTGAACACACATGTTCATGACACTCATGTAACAGGAAGAGTGAAATGAGCAGCGTGTATACTGACCGGTGTGATGCTATGGGGTCAGGACAGGAGAAGTCCATGTGGGAAGATGATGGCAGTGGCATGGAGGAGGTGCATCTCAAGTGAGTCCTTAGGTGAGAAGACTGTTGAGGGCACTGGCAGTACTCCCAGTAAGAGAGTAACCAGAAAGGAAGATACAAATTATGGGATTAGAGATATATGTTTGGGAGTAATTAACATTTAAGGGATATTTGAACCTTCATACAAATGAGATTTGTTGAAGTATCTTAGGATGAAAGGGTAGAGATTGAGAAATCAGAACTGGAAAGATTTGGCAAGAAAAAAAATCTAAATAAGATCAGTAGTAGGTACCCAGCATATGGACAATGGGACAATGGATCATGAGGCTGCCTCCCTCTACTCCATTAGGCAAAAGCAAGAGTGTCAGGGGCCTCTGTGGACTGTTCACAGCATCCCTCCGGTTGTGAGAATACATTCTTTCTTATTAAATGTGTTCTTAATGTGGGCTATTCTACACATTTGGTTGATTCCATGATATTTCACATTTAGCTGTATCTCAAAGTGGGCTGCCTATAATGTGGGCTACATAAAAATAGCCTACCAGGAAATAAATGATATTATGAGATGAAAATCAGAATTGTGGCCAGCCTCATAAAGACGGCAAATATTACAAAGGGAAATACCCTGACCTTAAAAACAGGAAATGTTGAAAAGCACTGATGCACTCATCTACACTGAGGTAATTGATTAAAATATCCCTCCCCAACTTCATGCTGCTTAGAGAAACATTCAGAGCACAGTAGAACCATGATGTGAAACAAGGCTCAATGTAATACAGTTTCCTCTGGACCTTGGTGTCTATGCTTGTCAAAACTGATTGATACAATGTAGGAGGTTAACTGGCTTTACTGATATTAATCCCATTTTAAAAAGAGCAAAAGGGAAAAAAATTACCTCTCTGGATTCCCTAAAAAGATTATTTTAATGATGCCATGTAATTTTATAAGGTTTATTCTTAATATTTGGTGAGCAAAAAAAAAAAATGTATTTCATTTACCCAGAGGAAATAACATTTACAACAAATTCAGCACGCTTTCTTTTTTGTTTACCAGAAGGGGTAACAGACACAAGCCTTGAAACATGGGCACTAGCAAGAAGTTTCATTGCCAAGAGTCCCAAGGTAGTAGGAATGCTTTCACTCATTTTATGTACTATGTTCTGGGCACTGTGTTGATCACAAAGTTTAAGATGTGTTAAAGATGAAGAAGAAATGTGGTTGCCGCCCACATAAAGCTTAAGCAGAATGCAAATAGTAATTACAAACTGGGAGAAATGTACAAATGGGACTAATGGCTAATGCACTAAATACAAAGAGGTGAGAGCCTCCTTTTAGATGGGGAGGACAGAGAAGGGTTTTAAGCCAAGACTTAGATGACTCAAGGGGTGCCTGGGTGGCTCAGTTGGTTAAGCGTCTGCCTTTGGCTCAGGTCATGATCCCAGGGTCCTGGGATCTAGTTCCCCTGAGCAGGGAGCCTGCTTCTCCCTCTACTTGCCACTACCCCTGCTTGTGCTTGCTTGCTCTCTCTGACCAATAACTAAAGTTTTCTAAAAATTAAAAAAAAAGAAAAAAGAAAAAAAGAAAAATGACTCAATATCAGCCAGTTAAGAGAGGGTGGGAGGACAAAATCCTCCAGACCAAGAGAATGGAGTAAATAAAGGCCTTTTCTGGAAAATAACACAAATCAGAAAGAATATAACCTAAGGAATAGGTCACATGGTTTTGGAGGATAGAGAAAGTGAACCAGGCAGGCTGAGGAGACACAGAGTCAGTAGCTGCATGGAGAGAGGAGGCAGGTGGGAGGGAGGAAGGGGACAGGTTGAAATGATCCAAACTTGAGCCTACAGAACTGAGCCCAGAACTCCAAAGACAGCATGGCTGGTGGTGCTGGTTCCAGGGCCTCTGACTGGACACCATGAAGCTACGTCTGGAAGCACCAGAACAGCTAGAGGTGGGCTCTACTCCTGTAAATGGGGTGAAGGGCCTTCACCCAGACAACACTAAAGGAACAGAAAGTAGGGGAGTAACAGAGCCCCACCCTAGCCCTGCCATCTGGCACCCCCACAGTGAGCCTCCAGGAACAGCCAGAGGCAGAGGTGTGACTTGGGGCTCAAGAGAGCAGTGTGGAGAGTCACTGACCGGCACAGAGACAAGGAAGCAGGGACCCTGTGGCTACAATGCAGATGAGACATGAGATTAGAGGAGAGAGGGACCACACACGACCTCACAGACCCAGCAGGAGTTTGACTTTAATAAAGCACAAGAGAAACTTGTTGAGGGGCTTTCAGCTGAGTAACATCGGTACTAATAGTGGTTAATGCATCAGCAGCACTATTTACTGTGACCTTGCAATGTTCAGGCCCTATTCTAAGAGTTCTGCATTTAATTCCCATAACAATCCTATGGGGCAGAAATTCTTAGCCCCGTTTTACATCGAAGAAAACAGAGCCATAGAGAAGTTGAGTAACTTGCTCAAGGTCACACAGGAAGAAGCAGAAAAGATATTGAAGAGATTTGTACACATGTATCTTGTGGCCAGACTATGATTTACTAAGTAAATAAATCACTCTGGCTGCTGTGTGGAAAATGCATTGAGGAGGACAGGCAGGCTAAATATTAGTGCTGACAATAAAAATCATAAGTACCACTAGGCTTTGTCATAAAGAGTAGTCACACTGTGGAAGTAATGAGCAAGTTGAAATAAAGATTCAGCTTCCCAGAAATAGACTATCTTCTCTTATATTCCAAGTTTTCAAAGCTTGCCAGCAATTCAGGGTCCTGATTAACTTGGAAAGGAGGGATAGTGACCATGCAGGGAAATACAGAATCATGCTTTGCAGGACATCCAGTGTCAGAGGACAGTCCCTCCACTGGAAGATGTTTTCTTTCATACCAAGGGATAGCTATCATCACTTTTTATACCTAAAGAATGTAAACCCAAGTTACAGGTGTCACGTAGAGAAACAGGCCACTAAAGCAGTAGATTTTCTCGTATATACTTGTCCTTCTTTTCACACAAGAAGCAATCATAATGTCAGGTGGTCCATGCATCCTATAGAGACTTGCTCTCGTGCTACAGAAGCCTAGAGAGGCACCTGATGAGCTCAGCCCAATTTGGAGCAAGGGACTTGGGTCAAAGAAAACACAATTCAAGATTTGGGCCTCAAAGGGAGATTAGAAGTAACATCAGAACTGATTTCATTGGTCTAGGAATCGACTATAAGGGCATGTGTCTCCAGCTGTGTGTGTGTGTGTGTGTGTGCATGACTAAAGACTGGTCTTAACCATTCAGAGTGAGCCAAGGAGACTGGGGCTTGGAATGGAAGTGAATTTATAAAACTTTACAAAATAGATTATCATTGAATTATTTACTATTTCTGGACTGACCTGCAAAGGAAATGAAATAAAAATGATATTTGCAAACTTGCAAGAAAAATATTTTAATATAATTCTGTAATAAGACCTAGTGTGGTTGGGAAGTTTTGATTAAATATGATAAGCATATAAGCTGGACTTACAAGTCCTTCGCAGTTTGCTTCCTCCTAATTAAAAACATAATTCTTGAACAGTCACAGTAACATGCTTTTCTGTTAAGTCAACATATACCATAGGATTGGGGGGGAGGGAAGACAACTTAAATGTTTGCATTTATTAAATCACTAGAGGATGGTGCATTTAGTTTGCTAAGTAGTGATAAAATATATTTGGAAAATGTAACTGAATGCTACTTTAATCACTGACCAGTGATATTTCTGGTTATGGGAAGTAGGCTATATTTTTCAGTAATTATTAAGTGGATTTTAAAAATTTGTTTGGATAAAATTAATGGGGGAAATGAGGATGACTTTTACCAAATAAATGTTTTGAATCCTAGGATCAGATCATATAAAGAAACGTTATACTGAATGTGTTATTTTTGGTACTACTTGAATTGCAGACCTGGTGTTTAAGAAGGCATAGAGTTTTCTGATTTCAATTCAGAGATGCAGAGAGCTGGAAAGAGTATTTATCCCACCCATGTATCAAGAAAAGCCTGTAAAACGTCAAATTAATGACTTTAAAAAAAAACCTATTAGGAAGATGAAATTATAGAGTAAACAGCACAAAATCTAAAGAGGAACAGGAACCAGCAGGGAGAAATAGGTCTTGGGTATTTGCTTACCTGGACAGACACCACTAAATACCAGTGAACATCTGGTAAGAAGAGTAAGCATTTTTAACAAATTGTTGAAGATTGAATGTGGGCTAATGAGAATGTGTGAAGCCCCTATGGGCTGCAGACTTGAGGAGGTTATAACGTCTTGGAGGCTTTCCCTCCGGGAGTCCACCAAGTGTCCACAGGGGAAATGGGAGGAGTCAAGAAAGCCCAGAGATGAAGCTGGCTGGGGTTGGGGAAATTGTAGCCACTTAAGGGCTCCTGTGAATCTCACTGCAGGTGAGAGTGGAACAGAGTCCACTGATATCCATCTCCCCTAAGGAACAAAGACTTCCCTGCAGGGGAAAGGCACCAAAACCATAGCCTAAGGGCACTGCTGGCCACCCACTGAAACTGCAGGAGGGAACAGAGGTAAAAGAGAAGCTCAAACACTGGGGAAAGGGCAGCAATATGTGTGAAGACAACGTTTCATCTGGAGATGGGGCAGGAGTACTTGGGAAGTCCATACTTCCAAGGTCAGGTTCACAGTGCCTCCTCAGGGCTGAGGATCAACCAGAAAGAACATCAGAGGGAACCCCCCTCTTCCACCCCTTACCACCAGGCTAACAAGCAGTGGAAGAAAAGTCAGTAGTTAAAACATCTGACAGATCTCTAAGAGACAGATATATCTGTGGGGAAGCATGAAGGAAAGACCCAAAGCTAAGCAGGGAGACATAGGCACTAGAGGAATTTGAAGCTGCAATGGAGCGCTAATGGTAACCATAGCAACAACAAACTACAAACCCAGCCCAGTTCCTAAGGAGACTAACATACCATGCCATGCTAAAGACCTAGCAGAAGGAAAATCATGCTCATTTCTAAGCATAAAATATATATACCCCGGTATCTACTTCCTATATAAAACATCAGCCTTCAACAAAGAATTACAAAACATGCACATTGTTGATGGGAATGCAAAATGGTGCAGCTGTCATAGAAAACAGGTTCCTCAAAATATTAAAAACAGAACTACCATATGATCTAGCAATCCCATTTCCAAAAGAATTAAAATCAGAATCTCAATAATAAAATAGCATGATACTGGCACAAAAATAGATGCATAGATCAATGAAACAGAATACAGCCCAGAAATTAACCCATGCTTATATGGTCAATTAATCTATGACAAAGGAGACAAGAATGTACAATGGGAAAAAGTTTCTTCAACAAAAGATGCTGGGAAAACTGGACAGCTACATGTAAAAAAAAAATGAAACTGGACACTTTCTTATACATTACACAAAAATAAACTCAAAACGGATTAAAGACCTAACTATAATACCTGAAACCATGATAATCCTAGAAGAGAACACAGGTAGTAATTTCTCTGATATTGGCCATAGATATAGTTTTTTAGCTATGTCTCCTAAGGCAAGGGAAACAGAAACAAAAACTACTGGGGCTAAATCAAAATAAAAAGCTTTTGCACAGCTAAGAAACCACCAACAAAACAAAAAGGCAACCAACTGAATGGGAGAAGATATTTGCAAATGATATATCTGATGGTTAATATTAAAAATATATAAAGAACTTATATAACTCAACACTGAAAAAACAAAAACTCCAATTAAAAAATGGGCAGAGGATCTGAATAGATATTTTTCTGAAGAAGGCATATAGATGGCCAACAGGCACATGAAAAGGTGCTCAACATCACTAATCATCAGGGAAATACGAATCAAAACCACCTCACACCTATCAGAAGGACTAAAATCAAAAAGATAAGAAATAACAATTGTTGGTGAGGATGTGGAGGAGAAGGAACCCTGGTACACTGTTGGTGGGAAGATACCAATTTACATTCAGCACTGCAACTGTGGAAAACAGTATGGAGGGTCCTCAAAAACTTAAAAATATAAATACCATATGATCCAATGATTCCACTACTGGGTATTTACCCAAAGCAAACAAAAACACGAATTCAGAAAGATATATGGACCCCTATGTTTACTGCACCCTTATTTACAACAGCCAAGATATGGAAGCAACCTGTCCATCAATAGATGAATGGATAAGGAAAATGTGGTATATGTCCACAATGGTCTTTTACACAGCCATAAAAAAGAATGGGATCCTGCCATTTGCAACAACATGGGTGGACCTAGAGTATATTATGCTAAGTGAAATAAGTTAGACTGAGAAAGACAAATACCATATGATTTCACACATATGTGGAATCTAAAAAAAATGGATATGTGAATATTCCCTTAATAAATAAATGAACAAACAAAATGAATAAACAAAAAACATAATCAGACTTATAAATACAGAGAAGAAACTAATGGTTGCTGGGGGTGGGGGGAGGATGGGCAAAATGGGTGAAGGGGAGTGGGAGATACAGAGT
Source organism: Neomonachus schauinslandi (assembly GCF_002201575.2). Taxonomy (NCBI): domain Eukaryota; kingdom Metazoa; phylum Chordata; class Mammalia; order Carnivora; family Phocidae; genus Neomonachus; species Neomonachus schauinslandi. Next base: position 118,200,784 of record NC_058411.1, on the reverse strand, counting down.
TCCCACTAAGGAATGAATAAATATGGGAACAAAAGTCACAGCATAGGGAATATACTCAATGATATTGCTGTAGCACTGTATCATGACAGATGGTAACTACATTTGTGGTGAGCACAGTATAATGTATAAATTGTATAATGTATAAAATGTATAAATGTTGAATCACTATGTTGTACACCTGAAACTAATTTAACATTTTATGTCAACAGTATTCAAATAAAATAAAAAAAATTTAAAAAAAGAAAAAAGAAATCAGGATCTTAAAGAGGTATTAGCACTCATGTGTTAATCTCAGCACTATTTGCAATAGCCAAGATATGGAAACAACCCAAGTGTCATGACTGAATAAAGAAAATGTGGTATATACATAAATGGAATATTATTCAGCCTTAAAAAAGGTAATTCTTTCATATTTAACAATACAGATGAACCTTGAGGGAGAACATTATGCTAAGTGAAAAGAGTCAATCACAGAAAACCAAATACTACATGATTACACTTATATGTGGGTCTAAAAGTGTCAAATTCATAGAATCAAAATGTGGAAGAGTTGTTGCCAGGGGCTGAGGGGGAAATGGGTAATTACAAATCAACAGGGGTAAAGTTTCAGTCAAGCAAGGTGAATAAGCTCTAGAGATCTGCTGTATAACATTGTATCTATAGTCAACATTAATATATTGTGCACTTAAAAATTTGTTAAGTTGATGCTTAGTGTTCTCTTTTAAATGAAAAAAATATATATAACTGAGGGAAAGGGCAATTTAAACCAAAATCTAAGATGGAAAAAGAGAAAAAAATTATCACAGGTTTTATTGTCATTATCTCTTATAATTCTTAAATTCTGGGTGTATTTATATGCAAAAACGGAAGTCTTTTGGATGGTATCTTGAATGTAATAAGCATATTTTAGTAAAACAAATGTTCTTTATTCTTCACTTTGCATAAACATAGTCATTCTATTTAACGCAAATATGTATATTCACATTCAGAATTTTTAATTCTGATATAATATTCCTGAAACTTTATTAAAGGGTATGTGTCATTACCATAGCAAAAAGGAGCTTATCTATACACAGTGCTGTATCCCAAACTAAATTTTTATTTAAATTTTTAAAAATTAGTTTAAACTAGTTCTAATTTAGAACCTTTTCCCTGATTTTGCCCTACATTTATTTTATACTCACACTGAAGTAGCATATTCAGAGAAAATTTTTAAGTGATAGCTCTAATAAAAGAATGGGTCTTCACTTTAAACAATGACACTTAACTTAAACTGTGACATTTAAACTATGTCATTTAAACTGTTATAATTTGTATGCTACAGACACACAATTTTTAATTTCAGTTATTTAATTGCTCCTTCTTTGATACGAATAGTAACAAGGTTGAGGCAGGAATTTCTTAAGGTGAACCTGTTACTAGTTTATTATTTCCCAGCATATGTCCCTACATTTAGTTCCACAAGATTTAAAGGCCTGATTGGCACTGGGCACTACATGATATAGGCGAAGGATTCTAAGTACAGATCTTCTCAGAGCCTTTCAGTGTGCAGTTTAACTCTTGAAGGGAACAAAAACTCTCAGTGTTTCTCAAATATATTTCTTTACAGAATCCATTACAAGGATCTTGTGTATGACTAACATTCTACAGAACAAATTAAACACCATACTAGGGCACGGGTAACCTAGGGCAGATGACCAGGAGCCTTACATAAGGGAAGGACAGGCAACAACACACCTCAATGCAGATAATGGAGCCTGGGGCTTCAGGAGTGCAGACCAAGTGATTGCAAGCCTCTGTACCTGATGAAGGGGATTAACCAAAAGCCAGCGGCTACACAAGCAGGGAAGTTGTAGTGAACACTATGAGCTGAAACAAACAAATTGGTACTCAAATCTGGAGAGATCATGAATATAACTGGAGCCAAAATAGGAGGATTTTGTCTTCTTTATAAAGCCCAGTAACACTAACTCCCAAGCAGATAGGTGAAACTCAGCCCCTCCTGGCTCTGACACCCAACTTCAGCTCCTTGCTCCCTATGCCCTTAAAGCTCATAGGAGAGGCAGCTGCAGAAGTCCAACAGCAGGGGGTCCTCACAAACAGACTATGGAAGCACCAGTCCACAGGCCATTAGCACAGTACACAGCACATGTTAGGACTCCTGGTCCAGGTGTGTTAAAGCAGAGTGTCTCAAACTCTAACACACAGCAAATTGGCCAGGGATCTTGTTCTAGTGCAGATTCTGATGAAGTACATCTGGAGTGAGGTCTGAGATTCTGCATTTCGATTAACTTCAGGGTCCCAGATGCCACTGTTGCTGGTCTGTGGACCAGACTTTGAGGAGCAAGCTTTTAGAGTATCATAAAGGACCATTTTGCCCCAAACTTTTTATAGTTCACTTCTATCTAGGAAGGGTCCATGCCCATCTTTGTATACTAGACTTCTTGGTCATGGCTATTGTTTCAAACAACAATTTGACTTCTACATTGCTAAATCCAATGGCCAATTAGCAATGGCCAATTTTCAGTCTTCATCATACTTGACCTATCAGCAGTGTTTTAACTCAACAGTAGCAACCTCCTCCTAGAAATCTAATTCTTTTAACTTGGTTTCCAGGATACCACACGTACCTCATTTTTCTCTTTCTATGGTTTGTACCCACGTCTCCAATCTCTCAAGATTGAAATACTTCCAGGCTTGGTCCTTGGACCTCTTCTGTGTCTCTTTTGATGATCCCATCTGGTTTCATGGCTTTAGACAGTATTTATATGCTGTTGACCATATTTCACCCTCAAAAGTATGACTTCAGCTGGGATCTCCCACACACCTCCTTTGTCAACTTCAGTCTTACAGCTCCAGCAGCCTATGTAATTTTTACAGATGGATGTAAAATCTACCTCAACATGCTCTTCCTTCATAAACTTGCTCCAACCAAACTTTTTCATCTCAGTAAATGAAAGTTGCTGAAGTCAAAAACCTTAGAAGCATTCTTAGTTTTTTTATTTTCTTTTGCACTTCACCTCAAATTCATAGAAAGATCCCTGTGATCTCTACTTTACAAATATATCCTGCATCTGATCATTCACCAGCTCCATCTCTCACCCTGATTATTGTTGTGATCCCCTAACTGGTCTTCGTGTTTTCTCTCATGCCTCCCCACAGTTGATTCTCAATATAGCAGCCAATGTAATCCTATAAATAAATAAGACAAATTATGACACTTCATTGCCCAAAATTTTCCAATGGCTTCCCATATTACTCAGGGCCAATATTCCTACAATGCCTTACAAGGATCTATAGACTGTATCTTTCCCTTTATCTGCCTAAACTCCTATCTTCTGCCTCCTCTACCCATTCTTACTCTGTTCCAGTACACGGTCTTTCTAGCCCCTTCTTGAGTACTGGACACATGCCCATCACAGGGCCTTTGCACCTGCCACCCCTGTTGCCCCTGCTGCCTAGAAGTATCTTCCCCCAATATCTGCATGACTGGCTTCCTTACTGCTTTCTTGTCTTTCCTCAGATATTACCTTTTCAAAGAGACTTTCCCCAACCTTCCTACTTAAAATTAATCCCCAGCATACACTTCCTGTTTCCCTTTTCTTTTGTATGTTTCTTTGTACATCATTTCATTATCTTACATACTTAACATCTGACTTATTTATTGTGTTTATTGTCAGGGTCCTGCCAACCCTACCACTAGAATATGGCCTTCCTGAAAGAGGAGCTTTGGAATGCTTTGTTCACTGCTGTATTCTCAGCACCTAGAGTTGTTCTGGGCACCTAGTCCTCAGCAGAAATTCATTAAATATTTGTTAAATGAATGAACACATGAATGACAATGAATAAATTGACATCAGTAATATAGTGTTATCTAGTGATTTCTGTATAAGGTTTGTGAAGGTCTCCAGTGAGGTTGCCAAAATGGCATGACCCTGGGGTACAATTATTGTCATCTCATCATCTCCTCCTTTTCCTCTTCTTCCTTCTTCACTTAATCCCCTGAATTCACTAACTCTATCAGCAGAAAGACCAGTGTCCCTCGAAACTCTCCATTTCTTCCTATCCCTGTTTACCGAAAGCTAAGGATCTCCTTAAAAACAAAAAGCTTAGCCTCATCCACAAATCTGAAGAGAGAGAACTGGCACCACACAAGGTCCGTCACAGCTTGCTCTTGTCTCCTGTTGTCTATGTCATTATTAAACAATATTTTAGGACTCTGACAGGTGGCAATTGTTTACTGCTTCTAAATTACCCTTTCCTGTCTCATTCCTCACTGGAGCCACAGGAGTGTTCCTCATTAGGTACCACAATTATGACCCCGCACTAAAAACTCTAACAATGCTCCTGGAAGCTCAATCACTGTGTTCCAGCTGGATCCCAGCCTGAGCCCTTTTTACCCCGAGCAGAGGTCAGGTCAGCCCTCAGCTCTGAAGAAACCATGGGTTCTTATGCTGGCTGATGCAGCAACCTGTTTCCCATAAGGTCACTGAATTTCAATGTATTTATTTCTCTTTCTGCCATTGAGCTTTGGAATGGAAAACCTTAGTTTATTTTGATAGTCCCCAAATCTCCAAATTTTTGGAGAAATGGTGTGGAGTTCCACAAGATCCTTTTTACCTGGAAGACTTTTGCCTCCTTATGGAATCCACATCCTCCCCCATTGACCAATTCTACATAAGAATGGGGACTCAACTTTATCTAAGTCACAAAAGCAAAAATGTTTATAAGAGTCATCCCCACAGTGGGTTAATTCTCATGTTCATTCACAAAACTTTCTTCATAGCATCTGCCTCATGGTGACATTGTTACCTTACAGCAAAGCACTTGTCAACATTGAAATAGCATGTTATTGTCATTATTTTTGAACATTTAAGATAACCAGAAACATTATTATTTTTTTTAAGATTTTATTTATTTATTTGACAGAGAGAGACACAGCAAGAGAGAGAGCACAAGCAGGGGGAGTGGGAGAGGGAGAAGCAGGCTTCCCGCGGAGCAGGGAGCCCGATGCGGGGCTCGATCCCAGGACCCTGGGATCATGACCTGATCCGAAGGCAGACGCTTAACAACTGAGCCACCCAGGCGCCCCAACCAGAAACATTATTAAAAAAGATTTTGAATTTTATTCTAAATGTACTGAGAGCCATACAACAGTTTTAAATATGGTAAGGGCATAATTTGATTTACATTTTAAGAAAATAACACAGGATTTGCAGAGAATGTATTATAGAAGAGCCAGGGTAAACATAGAAAGTAGTGCAGATAAGAAATGATAAGAGCTTTGGCTAGGTTGGTACTAGTGTCCATAGAGTGGACACAGTGGACACAGAAGCAAAAAAAAGTCAAAGTATGTTTTGGAGAATAACAAGAATGTTGTTGGTTGGATGCGAAGGTGGAGAGGAACAAAGGATGAAGGATGGTCCCAGGCTTCTTACATGAGCAATTGTCTGGGTAGTACAATTTATTTATATAATATATATATTATACATATATATAATTTATATATATTTATATATTACATTTTATATATTTATATATGAAATATATTTTATATATTACATGTATTTTAAAGATTTGTAGGCATGTCATATTTGGTTGGAAAACATAATCATAAATGCAGTTTGAACCTACTTATGCTGAGAATTCTGTGAGACATTCAAGAGGAGATATCAAATTAAATTCTTGGGTATGCAGGTCTGGAACTCAGGAGCAAGATTTAAGCTAAAGAAATGTTTGTGAATTATTGACATAGAGAAGATGACTTAGTCTAAGGAAAAATTATTAAGCAAGAGAAGGAAAGGATTCAGCATGTGGCTCCAAGAAACTCTAATACATGAATGAAAGAATACACAGCAGGTGTGACCAGGAAACCAATCCTGTCTTCATCAGGGTGAGTTTTGTGATGAATTTCAGGGTTGCAAGAAAGTTAAAGAAGGTCTTGGGTCTAAGGAAAGTGTCAAGAAGAACATTTACATCCCTTACTTCTCAAAGTATAGTCCATGGACCAGCATTGACATCACCTCAGAGCTTGTTTGAAATGTGTATTCTCAGTCCCTAGACCTTCTGAATCAAAACCTGAATTTTAACAGGAATCCTTTGTAATTTATGAGAATGCTAATGCACTTGAAGCAGCACTACAAATCCTTGTTTCTCCACCTTGGCTATACATTATATTCACCAGAGAATATTTTAAAACTTCAAATATCCACACCATACTTTGGAGAAATTCATCACAATCTCTGTGGGGTATGTGGGAGGAGGTGAGACTCAGAGATCAGTAGTGTTTTAAGTTTCCAGTGAATCCAGCATGCAAATAAATTTGAGAACCACTGGTCTAAATGTAAGCAAAATTAATCTGGGAAAAAAATGAGAGTACCTACTGAGGGAATAAATTTACCCTACAACGTTCAGGTGCAAGAAACAATGCACTGCTCTGTTCTTTTCTAATTCAAAGAACGCTGACACATCTCCAACCCAGTCAAGTTGGCAGGCAATCCCGTCTCAGTCCTACAAGGGAACTTTTCTGTGTGTATGTCTGTACGTGTATCTATATCATCTGTACCATACCAAGATATCAGATACTGTATGACTCCAATTTTATTAGGTTCCAGAACAGGCTAAAGTATTCTATGACGACAAAAATCAGGAAATAGTTCTGTCTGGTAGGTGCGAATCAGGAATTAACTGAAAAGGGTCACAAGGATACTTTTTGAGATAATGGAAATATTTTATATCTTCACAGAATTGAATATTTGGTCTGTGTATTTTACTGTATGTAAGCTATACCTCATGAAAAAATACAACTATTGGGGAAAAAAATGTTTGGGTACAACCAGATAGCCAAATGGAGGATGCCGTACACCAGGATAGATTTCAAGTGAATTTAAGAACTTAAAGAAAATAAAACTATAAAATGGCTAATAGAAAACATAGCAAAATCCATGACAACTTTAGAGCAGGGAAGGTCTTTCTAACAATGAATCACATCTACAAGCCCAAAAGAAAAAGACAAAACAATCATATATTCTTGGGGAGCTTCTTGCTCTGTCTAGAGTTTCAAGTCATGCTTTCTCATCCCAGCATGTTTAGCTTGCCTCGAAGTCTGGCTGATTGTGAATTAGAAACACGTCACTATACTTAACAGTGAGCTAAGATGGTGAAATGATGGATTTAGACAAATGTGGGTTGGGAATGGGCCTTAAAAAAATGACAGCTGAAAACATGCTGCTGATCATTCTCAAGGACTGAAAACTCGATACCTCCTGTGAGGCATGGTGAGAGTCAAAACTGTTGAGATAAGCACCGTAGAACTTGTAAACAGAACATCACCAGGGGACCCTGGCTGAGATGGAAGAGTAAAAAGAGAGCAGACAGAATGCCCCCTCAAGGCACTGCATTCTCACTGAAGGAGTGGGGAAGCCTGAAAACTCTTGATTGTTTTTAACCTTCATGGTGATCTAGGGCATTTTAATTTGAAGGAAATAATTTTTTCCCCAATGTATCCAATTTATCAAACTATCAAACTGGAAAAAAAAAAAGACAATCTCTGTGGTGATGAGGTAAAGATAAATAAATGTTTTATATATGTGCATGCTTGGTATAAGAGTATAAACTGATGCCACCATCCTGAATGACAAATAATGTTGGTAATTGCCGTTAAATCTAAAACATTCGCTTATGCTTTGACCCAACAATTTTATTCCTAGAAACTTAGTGTAAGCTTTTTTATAAGGACAAGTGCCAGATTTAGTAAGAAGGATATATTTCAGCATGATTATAATATCAAAAAAATTGAAAACAACTTGATAAGTTAAATAAAACATGCTATCTCCATATAGCAAAATGCTAAAAGAGATGCCAATGTACCATATGTGATTATTTATTGACATCAATTTATTTATGATAAGGCAAAACAAAGAATCTATATCAGTATATACAGCATGATCTCATGTATGTGTTTATGCATACATTTATACATACATATATGCACATCCAGAAGGCAATATTGCAATGCATTTTGGATGGCTGTCTTGGGTGTTGAGACACCCAGATTTATGGGTAATTCTTATTTGTTTATTTCTACATTATTTTGAAACAACCATGTATATATATATATATATATTTTTTTTTTTTTTTTTTGCAAAATAAAGGTTAACACCATAAAAAATTAAAACTCTGGACCAGGGTATTTCTATTAACTATCAGGAAGAAATATGACATTTGTTATAACTGAACCATAAGTTTGGCTCTGAGCTCCCTAGCAGCCAAATCATAAAGGGAAACACTCAACTTTTAAATTTTCATTCCCATGAATATTAAACTACATCATCTCCAAGGGAAGGAAAGCTGTAAATAGAATTTTTTACCTGAGGCACTTTTCGTATCAGTTTTATATCTTTACTCTTTGGTTCCACTAGCTTTTTCTATCTTTTAAGTAAGAGCAATATGATTGTGAACTTTCATTGTTTCAATTTTTTAAAAAACATGGGAACAATATCTATTCTAACTTTTAAAAATCACATGTGATATAACAAATTGTCAACATTCAGAGATTTTCATGTATATTTGTCACAAGATTTACTATTTCTAACTTTACATGATTTTTATCTTCAACAACCAGAAAAGCACATGTTATTCTTAATATATTTTGTTTTTACTTTTCCATTCCTTTGCTTCTTACCTCTCTTACTGTTTTCTCTTTTCCTCTTTCTTTTTATTATTATGTTATGTTAATCACCATACATCATTAGTTTTTTTTTTTTTTTTGGAATAGCACGTGTACATTTATACATGCATTTTTTTATTATGATGTTATGTTAATCACCATATTACATCATTAGTTTTTGATGTAGTGTTCCATGATTCATCGTTTGTATATAATGCAAACATTATTAGTTTTTGATGTAGTGTTCCATGATTCATTGTTTGCGTATAACACCCAGTGCTCCATGCAGACCTTACCTTCTCTAATACTCTTTTCCTCTTTTAATGACACTAGCAGTATGAACTAACAACAGCCTCTTTAAAAGTTAAAAAAAAAAAAAAGAAAATAGTAGGAAGAGAAAAATGAAGGGGGGAAATCGGAGGGGGAGACGAACCATGAGAGACTATGGACTCTGAGAAACAAACTGAGGGTTCTAGACGGGAGGGGCGTGGGGGGGGTGGGTTAGCCTGGTGATGGGTATTAAAGAGAGCACGTAATGAATGGAGCACTGGGTGTTATACGCAAACAATGAAACATGGAACACTACATCAAAAACTAATGATGTAATGTATGGTGATTAACATAACATAATAAAATAAAATTTTAAAAAAGAGTAAATGAAAAAAATTAATGATGTACTGTATGGTGACTAACATAACATAATAAAATATAATTTAAAAAAAGTTATTTGAAGAGTCAGGTAAATAAATCCTTTTCCTACTTTTAATAAGCAAATTCTATCTGGACGGCAATCTTTTTAACATCTGCTTTTGTTATTTCTGGTTCAACTTGCAACTCCATAAAATGTTAAAAATATTCTGATTTAGGTTTCTTCTAGGGTGGTAGAGAGTTTTAACTGATTTCATAATCAGAGCAAATAGAAATTGACTCCAGATTTCTCCTCTTTCCATCCCATTTAAAATATCTCAGCATCTGAGTTTTGAAAGACCAGTATCAGTTTGTGTCCCATTTTCAACAATCCCCACATGTTTTTTTTCCTTAAAATGCAGTCATATCAAGAGTGCCTCATTAAAGGCAGGCAGCACCTGCTCTGCCTGGCACAACATTCAAAATGTGACAAACCAACCTCACCTGAATTTCCTCGTGTCACTCTGTGAATCTTCCATGTCTATTCAGGATTCTAAATCATGTCCGTGTCTTTAAAACAACAGTGATTTTTAAAGGAGCCCTTGCAATGAGGTAATTCTAGCAGCAAAATGGGACTTACGGTCCCATCTCTAGGTCAGTTCTTCCTGGCTTAATTTTTCTTCCTGGTCACCTGATAAGATGCTATGTGAATAAAATGAAATGAATCATCCTAATATTCGTGATTGTAAACAAGCTCTGTAGGTAGGTGTGCCTATCTATAAGATGTTTAATGACGGCTTTAAAAATCATACTCTTAAATATACACATTTTTACATGGGCAAACTCTTTATGGTTTTACTGTGAAGAATAATAGTTTCTAGGCAAAGAAAACATAAAATCAAGTTGGAAAGCAAAATTACTCCCCCAGACACTGAGCTTCTTGCTGTTAATCAAGACACAAGGAGCTAGTAGCCCCCCTCTAGCTTTCACTTTCCTGCTCAAGTTCCACGCCAGAAGGTGTAGGCTAAGAACTTTTGGTCCACATTTCTAAGAAAAAGACTGGAAAGGAGGGAGAGTCCATGAAAAAGGTATACTGATACAAATGTGTCTCTGGAAGAAGGAGTCAAGTAAGACCAAGAGAGGCCAAGTAATGGAAGCACAGACTGATGGGGCCAAGCTATGATAGAGGAGAAAGAGAGACTCTAATGGGTGTCAGTCAGATCCTAAACTGGAAGATGTTAAAGATGGATACTAGGCTGGAACAAGAGGGAGAGCACAGATAGAGGCCATGGCCACAGAAAACAGGAAAACCACAAGGGTGTTGACTGGACGTGAGACTGAAACTGAGGCACAGTTTTAGAAAGTTGGACTCTAGATCCTTTGACCCTTTTACTCCATCTGTTGCACTTTTATGGGGCAAGCACAATAGCTTACGGGGGTACGAGTCTGCTAGGGTTGCCATGGAAAATACCACTGACTGGGTGACTTAAACTAAAGACATTTATTTTCTCACAGTTATGGAGGCTGAAAGTCTGAGATCTAGGTGCCAGCAGGGTTGGTTTCCCTCTCCTGAGATCTCTCTCCTTGGCTTATAGATGGCTATCTGCTCATTGCATCTTCACACGGTCTTCCCTCTGTGCCTATGTCCTAACCTCCTCTTCTTCTAGGGACGCCAGTCAGATTGGATAAGACCCACCCTAATGATCTCATTCTACCTCAATTATCTCTTTAAAAACCCTGTCTTCAAATATAGTCACATTCTGAGGTGCTGGGGTTGTAGGACTTCAATGTATGAATTTGGGGGGATACAATTCAGCTCATAGCACAAGGGAAGCCCTTGACAAATACAAATAAGACATAAAATATAAGGAAAGTCCATACATTCCAAGATGTTCTTGATGGCCTGCATCCTGTAGGCAGCAATGGAGAAAAGTTCACAAATTGTTCCTCTGAGAGAATGGAGGCAGCATGCAATTCTAATGACTAAGTACCCAGTTGTTTGGGCCATGTTTATTTGCATGACAGAAAAAGCATGCACCAATATGAAAAGAGGGTCTTTAGCTAGCCTGTACATCTACCCCAATTTTGCATAAGTTTCTAGACATTGCCTTACTTTAATACCAAATGACTTTTCTAGAGACAAGTATAAGTTCTCCTCTTCTAAAGTACTCAGAGCTGAAGCTAACTGGTCAACCCTTGGGACAGTTTAGCACATACTGTCTGCAGTGCAACATAGCACCCTGACTTAATTCTGTTAGTCTCAGCTACTCCTCCTCACCTACAGACAGCTTTGTTTTCTCACTACACATTGGACCTCGGGTGGGTCTATATTCAATGGCAATCTGGTTCACTGAGAAAGCTAATATCTTGTTCATCTAATGACTCTTTTGCCAAGTATTTGAAATTGCAGAGACCATTTATAAGTATGGTAGAATCTGGCCAACGTTTCTTGATAGAAACATTAATGTTTATGTTATTACTGTACCATGGGGAGGGTCTATTTAAAGTCCTGCAGGCAGGGTCACTATTCAGTTCATCTGTGAACGTGTGTCCATAGCAACTGTTAAAATATTCAAAAACATCCCTATTTGCTGGTTAGTTCTTTGTTCCCCCACTGCCTCAGTTCCCATCCCCCTCCCCTGGGTCCTCTCCACCAGCCCTACATGGTGGTTAGTGCCTGATATAGCAGGAAGGCCCCAGGACCAGCTCAGACCTATGCCATCAACAAAGCCCACTCCGATGGTTAAGGCCAGATCCCTGCTGGCTAGCTGTTTTGAAAATCACTCTTCCCTATAGGCACTTGGTACAGTGGACATTTATTCCTCAGTAAAGGAAATGGAAGAACACTGTCAAAAAGGCACACATTAAATTCAACAAATGATTACAGATCACCTACTAGAGGCAGTGTGCTACGAGGTAATTTGGGAAGCCCTAAAATGAATAAAGCCTAGTCTTGGAACTCAAAGAGGTTACAGTCTATATAACCTGTGGTTGTTAAAGCTAACAGAGTTGAGGTTTCATAAACATATTTGCTTTCTTAGATTATTCTGATTATGATCTTCTTAGATTGATCTATTTAGGTTTATGAACCTATTTCACCTGTCTATTCTCTTCATGATCCTCTTTCCCCCCCCAGTCTTTCTGCCCAAAAATGCAGTGAAAAGTAAATGGACTGATGGTGGCTTTTTCTAATCTTATCAGAGCACACCCAGAAGGGGACACGGAGCTCTGTCATGCCTGCCCTGCCATGCTTTCAGCAAGCACAACATGCTGTTGTGTAACATTTAGTTTCAGTCTATCAATTCCCTGTAAACACTGGCGAGTCAAGGTCTGCATGAGCTCGGCAAGTAGTATCCATGACAACGGTACCTACAGCAGGGTACTTAGCATATGGGAAACAAGAGATATCACCCCACTCCTTTTTTTTTTTTGGAGATCATATGATGAATAATTGAATATTAAGCAAATGAAAACACTCATTTTATGGTAACCAATACTACTCCCATGTTACTTTTTAACCTGTAGTTAATTCATGCTGTTATTCAAAAATAAGATTAAAAAAAAAAAAAAGGAAGGAAGGAAGGAAGAAGGACACCCTGCTTGGCTTTGATTTAAAACATTTCCAGTGACTTTTTTCTGAAAGAAAAATGCAATAAAGATGGTCTTGTGAATTTATGGCAACTTCAGCTCATAGAACAAGTCAGTGGAAAATCTTAAACGTTTTCAATAAATACCAAGCAATAATAGTCTCATGATGACACATAATTGAACTGATTTACACAGCCCTGCTACTCACATGAACATCCAGCCATGGCAAAACACTTTGCATACAAACATAAGAAAGAAAGCAGGAAGGATAAGAGACAGAAGTGACTCCCATATTACACCAATTAAATTAATCATCAAATTTTAGTGTTACAGAAATGGTTGTAGTCTATCATATCATCTCTTTGTGCCTAAAAGGGATAAGGATATTACTCTGGAATAGCTGGAAGTCTCCTTACTTAGTTCATGAAACACAATGTTCTCATGTGTTTACTTAGTTCTTACCCTCCTGAGTAATATAAGTCTTTTTTTAGACGTGCTGCCCCAATCTCTTGAGATGGCATCACAACTTTTTTTAAGGGCAAAAATTTTTATTTCCCCTATATCCTTTTACATCTCCAGCCCATCTTGCTGTCAGAGTTGCATAAAGTTCAGAAGATGATTAAAGTTTACCAAAAAAAGGCAATGCCTACAGAGATTCAAAGGGGATTTTATTAACATTGACAGTAGATCGGTCAGGATCTTTTCTTAGCTGCATCACAGACATTTTGTTGTTGCTTCTAATTGATGTTCACTATGAAAATTAATACCACATTTTGGCAAGTGATTTTTGCAGCCAAAGGAAGAACTTCTGTGCTGTATGTGTTAAGTGTATCTCCTGTCATCAAATAATAAATGTCTGGCATGTAGCTGGATGTGCAAATATAACTAGAGACATTAATAAGAAAAATACATGAGAACATTGTGTTTCATGAATAAGTATAGTTCTAAAATTTTAAATGAGGGGCACCTGGGTGGCTCAGTCATTAAGCGTCTGCCTTCAGCTCAGGTCATGATCCCAGGGTCCTGGGATCGAGCCCCGAATAGGGCTCCTTGCTCGCCGGGGAGCCTGCTTCTCCCTCTACTGCTCTGCCTGCCACTCCCCCTGCTTGTGCTCTCTCTCTGACAAATAAATAAATAAAATCTTTAAAAAATTTTTTAATGAGTCTCCAATGTATTTACATATTTATATCTTGTCATATATTTGGAATTCTTTATCACTAAATGGAATCTAGTATTATAGTCTGCATTTCTTGCTAATATACAAAGATTTTTTTCATAATTCATGTTTTTGTGAAAGACTACTCATCATTATTCCCTAGAGTCAGGGTAAAACTATTAAAATGTTGTAATCTTTATTTTTCTCCTCTTCAATATGCTACAGTATATAGTACAGAAAGAGTGGTGTTGATCATAATATGTTAAAACCATTTAAAAGACAATATGGATCACATGGAGGCTTTTTACAGCATTTCAGAAGGGTGACATAACAAGAAATAGACTGTAAAATGTATAGTTGTGTTAAAACTGGTTGCATCAAAACAATAAAATAAGCTGGCTTAAGAAAGTTTTTGCCCTATTTGGGCATATCTTCTTGATAGCATGAATTTTCTGATTGACTACCTCAGAAATTGTTAAGATAGGTGAGAACAATTATTCCAAAACTCAATGGAATTGGCAACCATGTTTAAATTCAATCCTACATATATCTAGTGAAACACGTTTTTCACTAATCTAAGCTCATTTTGTTCTTCAGCCAGAAGCTAGGAAACTAGTTTTCTGAAACTATAAAAATGAAAGGTTAAGCCTGAGGAAGAGAGTTTCTGGCAAATGTGTCTGACATTGATTGAGATGTTATGGGTTGGAGAATGTGGCTGTGGGTCTGAACACAAGACTGAGGCAGCACAGTTTTTATAGAGCAGATGATTATGATGACAGGTAGGGCAGAAGATGATGATTAATGTGCTAAGGAAATGAAAAAGCCTGGCTAAACAACTATAAATGTGTAATGGTATTACTAACTCTGCACATTTCTATTCATTATCTTTCTTGTTCTTTTTATTATATTTGACATTATTGATTGCTCTTCTCTTGAAAAGTAAATATATATACATATATATATACATATATATGTATATATATATATATATTCCTTTCACTTCCAGGACACTATAGCCTCGTTCTCTCACATTCTGGCCATACCTGCCCAGCCTCCGTTATATGTTTCTCTTATTCTGCTTTTCCTATATTTTGGTGTCGCCACCAGGTTCTATTTCAAGCCCTTTTTGCTTCTGACTCTATACACATTTTTGCTCACTCTAGAGGTGTACATTAACCATGACTATAGTGACCCAGAAAGCTTTATTTTCAAACCAGATTGTTCTTGTGAGCTTTACACCATCTATTGGATTGCACCTTGCACATGTCCCAAGATACTCCAATCTCAAACTGAAAATCTCTTTTTACTGCTGATCTACCTGAGTTCTATATCTAAATTTATATTACTTCCAATTCATGTGCCCAAGTCAAAAATTTGGACATTATTCCTCTTTCTCTTAGTCACAAAGACTTGACAATGTTACCACCTAAATACTCTCAATTATATCTACTTTTTTTCTATCTCCACCAACTGTACCCAAGATTAGACCTTCGTTTCTCCCAACTGCACCATAACAACAGTTTGGTCCTTTCCAATTTATATTCCACATATATCTAGAGACAATAAAGTATGAATATTTCACATGATTTTCTTCCATAAACCCCTGTTCACTTTTCATTACTTTTAGGATAAAGTCTTAACTCCATGACATTGTTTTAAAAACCCTGCTTTACCTCTCTAACTTTTGTAATTCAGCCCATGTACCTTACCCTTCACATATGCTGAATTCTTTCCTAAAATAGAGCACTTTAATACATAGCTTTTGTCGAGGTTGTTACTTGGATACTACCTGAAGTACTTCACTGCTATCATATGCCTCCTAACTTTCCTTCAATAAACTAACTAATATATTAACATCAATCATTCTCACTTTTCTGGGAAGCCTATACTGACCAGCCTCCCCCCAAACTTGAATTAGATGACCTTCCTTAGAACTGTCATACACTCTTTATTTTTCCTTTTATAGAATTCATCAATGAATTAGAATTGTGTATTGAACTTAACCATGAAAATGGGATCCTGCCAGCATTACTCATTGCTATAGTTCTAGCTGTTAGTGAAATACTTGAGTTTTAGCAGGCACACAATAAATGTATGTACTTTTAGAGTGAAAAAATACATTTCGGTTAAGCCATGTGCCTTCGGCTCAGGTCATGATCCCAGGGTCCTGGGATTGAGTCCAGCTTCTGGCTCCCTGGTCAGCGGGGAGTCCGCTTCTCCCTCTTCCTCTCCCCTGACTCGTTCTCTCTCTCTCAAATAAGTTAATAAAATCTTTAAAAAAATACACTTCTTCATAGTTCCAGATGTAAATGCTTGAGTTTAAACTAGTAACAAACACTGTTTTCCTTTAGCAGGTTCTAGGTTTGTTTTTTATTCCATTTTAAACAACTTGTCTTGTGTTACTTAAAATAGGGGTAATTGATTTTATACGGCACTAGTCAGGAGTTCAAAGAACATTTAGTGACACAGTTAGATAAGATGACCTGGTTAAAGAGGGTAAAACTTTAAAATCACTGTCACAGATGATAAAACTTTGCATCTGTGACAGACTCATCTCAGGGCCTAGGATTAGGATGGACTGATTTATTGGTTAAATAAACTCATCGGTGCCTGATCTCCATTGTTTTATAAAATTTACTTGAAAAGGACAATTATATGAAAAGAAGTAATGATGTCAAGAACTCACTTTTACACAGATAGCACATGCCAATCCATATTCTGACCAAGCTATGCTCAGTGAACCATCAAAACAAATTGTAGTTCCTGCTTCAAAGGTTGGCATTTATCTAACAGCTATTTATTCCTTCCAATTTACTATGATAGCACTGGCATTGAATTCCCAAACTAGATAGCTACTGTGTGGTAAACACAGGCAGAAAACCACTAGCCAAAGAAAAAGGCTAGGGAAGGAGAACACTACTAGAAATACTAACCGGCCTAAAAATGGCCACTGGACCACAGCAAAAATAGGGAGCATCCATTAATGGAACATAAATTGACTGTTTTAAGCACAGTGTGTTCAGACTGCTTGCAGGTACTTCTGATTATCTTTAAAAGATGGCAAAGTTTAGTTCTGTTCTGCACAGTTTGGCAGCTGAAATAATAGAGCATTGGAAATTTCCCTTATTGGTACTTTCTTTTATTGCATTATAAATTGTTTTTCCTATAGTAACTACTCACTAGGGAAAGAATAATAACCATGCCAAAATGTTAGAGTAAATAATTAAAAACAACTACAATTTTAATATGTTTTGTTCTGTACATTATTTAATGATAACTTGCAGTGAAACCGCTGAGGAAGTGTTGAGTTTATATACCCAGCAAGTGCAGGAATTCCCTTTGATGATAGACATGCAATAAAAATAAAATCAGTGGTCATAATGTAATCTTAAATGACTTACATTGAGCCCTGAAGACATTACATCTATTTGTCCTTTTGAAGCATGCTTTAGTTTATTATTTCTGTAGTCTGTCATGACTAATAAGTATTGTCATAAATTGTGTTTTCTGAGTCTAATAAATTCTTAATATTATGCTGTTTCAATTGTTTTTATTTTCTAAAAGACTTTATTAAAAATATACTCTGGAGGGCGCCTGGGTGGCTCAGTTGGTTAAGTGACTGCTTAAATCGGTCCTGGGATCGAGTCCCAGGTCCTGGGATCGAGTCCCGCATCGGGCTCCCTGCTCTGCGGGGACCCTGCTTAAAGGATTTAAGCGACTGCTTAAATCGGTCCTGGGATCGAGTCCCAGGTCCTGGGATCGAGTCCCGCATCGGGCTCCCTGCTCTGCGGGGACCCTGCTTCTCCCTCTCCCACTCCCCCTGCTTGTGTTCCCTCTCTCGCTGTGTCTCTCTCTGTCAAATAAATAAATAAAATCTTAAAAAAATATATATATATATATACACTCTGGAATTTTAGAAATATTGAAATCAACACAGGTTTTCTAGATGCATCCATGATGCGTAATTAATTTACCCATGTCTTACTTGGCTTTCCCTTGAACATGGGCCAGCCTGAGGGCAAATGGAAGTGTACCCCAACAGCACACTGCACTGAGGAAGCTTGTCAGGTTTCTGAAGTTAGCAATCAGTCCTTTCATTTGTTATTTGCCCTGGTATTAGCTGTAAAATTTAATAATTCATTGATTCCAAAAACATTTACCATGTTCTTGTTATGTATAAAGTATATTAGTAACATTCAGATAGAAAATGCATAGTTGATCCTTGCCTCCAAAGAGTTCACAGTCTGGTAGAATTGGAATATAATGTGTTAAATGCAATGGTGGAGTCATGCACATTAATTTTTACTAGCAAAAAGAAAGATTTCTAACTGGCTTTGGGAAGAGAGAGGGAGCAAAGAAAACTTTCAGAAGGTGGTGATTCAGGAGTTGACTATTAAGTGAAAATTATGAGTCAGCTAGATTTGAGGGGACCCATAAAGGAGGCAAGAAGTGGGGAGGTGTTTGTCCTTCCTATTTCTTTTCCTTTTTTCCTCCTTCTCTTCCAATAAATATCAGTTGAAACGTTGTATGTACCATGTATACCACAGGTGAATGAGAAAAAGTCTAAAGAGAAGGTACAAAGAAGCAAAGAGATAGAGGCAAGAAAGATAATGGTGTGCATGTAGAAATATACAAAATTCAGGGGCAAGAGTGGAAAACTAGCCAGAGTTCAGGTTACATAGGATCTTTTTATTTTTTTTATGCCCAGAGATGGAGTTTAGACATTATCCTATAGGTAAAAGTTATCTTGTAAAAGTAATTAATATTAACTATCTTGTAAAAATAACTAATGGACTTTGAGGGCATTATACTAAGTGAAGTAAGTCAGACAGAGAAAGACAAATACCATATGATCTCACTTATATGTAGAACCTTAAAATGCACACACACACAACAGCTCACAGATATAGAAAAGAGGTTGGTGGTGGGAGAGAGGTGGGGGCTGGGGCATAGGCGAAATGGGTGAAAGAAGTAAAAAAAATACAGATTTCCAGTTATAAAGTAAATAAGTTCTGGAGACCTAATATATGGCATGTACATATAGTTAACAATACCATATTGTATACTGGAAAGTTGCTAAGAGAGTAAACCTTAAAAGTACTCATCACAAGAAAAAAAAGTTTTAACTATATGAGGTGATGAATGTTAATTAGACTTCTTGTGGTGATCATTTTGCAATATATACTTATATTGAATCATTATGTTGTACAACTGAAACTAATAAAATGTATGTGCCAATTATATTTCAATAAAAAAGAAAAATAAATAAATAAAAGTAATTAGTAGATATGACCCAATTTGTGACTGACATTATAACTGGTAATTGTGTTGAAGATAGATTTGAAGTGGAAAGAATGGAGGTGAGGTGGGGTTACACAGTTATTTCAGCCATCTAAGGCAGTAATCACCAGGACTTGAAAAAGGAATGTGGTCATAAGAATGGAGATGAAGAGACAGATTTGAAAATAAGTTAGGAGAGTAAATAATTTGAATTCAGAGGCTTAATGGATAGATGTGGAAATTGAAGAAGAGAGGAGAATAAGAGATGACACCCTGTATTTAGACTGGGTAATGTGGTGGTGCCAGCAAGGAAGAATAGGTATGAGTAGGATTCAGTTTTGAACATGTTGTATTTAAGACTACTACTGTACCCAGGTAGGGGTGTTCATGAGGCAGTGGTTTATGGGAGTCTGAAAGTAAGTGTAGAGTCTTGGGTGCATATTCAAATTTTAGAGTCATCGGCTTTTGGTTGATAATTGAAATAATAAAAACATATGAGGTTATTGATAAAGAATTGAAGAGAGAGAAGAAAAGTGTCCCACAAATGGTGGTGGGAGATGTTATTTTAGGGACTGATGAAAGATGAGGAAGGAACCCCTGGATAAGTAGAAAAAAGGAAATCAGAGGTGGGTGAGGAAAATTAGGAGTGCACTAAGAGAATGGAGAGCCTAAAAACAGGGTTGATTGACTACTGGATGGAACCTAAAGGCCAATAACATGGCACCTGAAATATGAGTGCTAGACTCAGCTTGTTGGCAGTGGTTCCTGACTTCTCACAAAAGTGACATCAGTTGGGTAGAAAGGGTAGAAGCAAATTTGGGATGAGATGAAAGATAAATGGGACATGAAGTAACTGAGACTAGGGTTTATGCTGTTGTTTTAGAAGTTTGGATGTGATAAGAGGAGACAGACTTCCAGATGAGGCTGTGGGATTGTAGAAAGTCTCTTTAGGATGTGAAGGAGTGGAGACCAAAAATGATCAAAAATACCTGGGGAAGGTATCATTGGAAAGGGAGAGTTTCCAGGACCAGATCTAGTTTATGGCATTTCCTTTCGATGGTAGGCCTTAATGTGGTTAGTTTTAGATCTAGAAGGAGGAATGGTGAAGCAAGCTCCCAGAGGCGGAGAGGCAGGAGAGATCACAGGTGGAGGGGTTGACTTTGAACAAGAGTACACTTCTCTAGGAATCTTGGAGACAGGCTAAGGAGGATGAATGTGAGTGTAGAGAAGTTGCCAGCTGGTGGGGCAAGGAGGGCTAGGGAGTGAGCAGGGATAAGGCTGGTTGAGGAAGATATTGATTTATCTTCCTAATTTGGAGGAGGTAGTTAGGAGTGGTCCTCTGCTAGGAGTTGTTGGGAGGCAGGTCGCAATCAAGTATAGGATTTCTGGGAGCAGCAAGTGTTGTGTATATTTGATAAAAAGAATGAGCATGGGAGCTGAGCAAGGACCAAGGAACAGAGACAGCAACCCTGAGGCTGACTTCAGACCATGAATCCATTCTCCAGTCCCACTCTGGCTATAGAAATGAGTGAAAGCAGGTAGCAATATAGATCTTGGACTGGACTTTTGGTGGGGTGAGGTTCCTAGCAGAAGGCTGGGAACAACAGGGGATTGAGAGTACCCATGAAACTGTAGTTCAGATGATCAAGCATGAGATTTATGCATCTACCCTGGGTCTGGCTCAGGGCTAGCTGAGCAAGTGAATGGCCCTGCCCTAGAGTCTCAGAACTGGTTCAGTGTCCCTTCTCTGGCCACGATGACAGAAGTTGCAAGAGCAAATCTCAAGGGTAGTACTGGTAGTGGAACCAGTAGAATGTTACTATGATGAAGCAAAGCAGCTCCCATAAACATTTCGGGTTCATGTTAGGTATATTAAAGTGCAATAGGTCAACAAAGATGCCCTTAATATTATACTCCCCTAGAAAAATACCAAAAACCATGTATGTATATGTGTATGTGTGTGTGCATGTATATGTATACATACATCTTTAAGTTTTACTAACCACATTTCTGTGATTATTTTCAAATGTATGTTGAAGAACTTCTTGCATATAGCCTTTTGAGATTGGCATCCTGGGATTTAATCATACATCCTTTGGCAAATATTTTGCACCCTTGTATTCTCTATCCATATTGACTTAACTAATAATATACTGTAACCAAAGAAAATCCATATTTAATAGATTTACTGAGATATAATTTACATGCCAAAAAAATCACTGATTTAACCTATTCAATGTTTTTTAGTATATTTATAGAGTTGTACAACCGTAGTTAAGCAGCCATTACTACAACCAAATTTTAGAATATTTTCAGCAGAGCGAAGAAACCTCACATCCATTAACAGTCATTCTCTAGAGTCTCCCAGCTCTAGGTAGCTACTAATCCACTTTCCATCTCTGTAGATTTGCTTATTCTTTTTTAAAGGCATTTCTTCTTGAGCTTTCTGAATGCTGCAATCTTGACTTGTTTCTTTTTCAAGAGGCCTGGTGCACAGCTGTCATAGAGTTGCCCTTTGCCATCATCCTTGGGATTCCCTGTTCCTTGGATTTCATTGTATTTCTCATCTTGGATTTCACTTTTCCATTGGGGGGAGTCATATCCCTCAATAACCTTCTGAGAGAGGATTCATAGATAATTTTTTGAAATTCCAAATACTTGAAATTGTTAAGTTTATTTTCATTCATAATTTATATTTCATTGAACATAGAATTTTTTATTAGAATTAGTCTTCTTTCAGAATTTTCAAGGTAATGTTCAATCATTTGTAGTGCCAAAGTGGAGAAGACTGGAGACATTTTGATTTTTAATCTTGTTTCTGCCTTGCCTTCCTCTAGAAGCTTTTAGAATCTTCTCCTTATCCCCAGTTATATTAGATAACCTAAGTCTCTTCTTTTCCTGCTCATACAGAACACTTCACTTCTGACACCTCTTGTCACCAAATGTGTGGGGGTTTCTCCCCCTGCCAAGCAATTCTGTGATACCAGCTGGGTGTCCTACAATCTAAATCAATCCTGACACTGTCTACCTG
This sequence comes from Neomonachus schauinslandi, assembly GCF_002201575.2. NCBI lineage: Eukaryota > Metazoa > Chordata > Mammalia > Carnivora > Phocidae > Neomonachus > Neomonachus schauinslandi. The sequence continues at coordinate 118,178,434 of NC_058411.1, read as the reverse complement.
GAGGTAGCATCAGACCCCACAGATTAAGGGCTCAGTCCCATAACACTGCCCCCAACTTCCAATGTCAATCACAAGTCCAGTTGTCACTGGTGCTTCTGACTGACTGACATTTATTTTATTTTATTTCTTAAGATTTTTTTATTTATTTGACAGAGACAGAGATAATGAGAGCAGGAACACAAGCAGCGGGAGTGGAGAGGGAGAAGCAGGCTTCCCGCTGAGCAGGGAGCCCGATGTGGGACTCGATCCCAGGACCCTGGGATCATGACCTGAGCCAAAGGCAGACACTTAATGACTGAGCCACCCAGGCACCCCTGACTGACATTTAAATCTGAGTTTCGTATGACCCCCTACTCTGGTTCAACTAATTTGCTAGACTGGCTTGCAGGACTCGGGAAAACACTTACTTATGTTTACCAGTTTATTAAAGGATATGATAAAGAACACAGAACAGCCAGATGAACAGCTACATAGGGTGAGGTCTGGGAGGGTTCCAACTGCAGGAGCTTCTGTCCCTCTGGAGTTGTGGTGCATCACCCTACCCATACATGGATGTGTTCCTTGACCTAGAAGCACACAGAACCCCATAGTTTTAGTATTTTTATGGAGGCTTCATCATGTAGGTACATAACCAATTATTAACCCCATTTCCAGTCTCTCTCCCCTCTCTAGAGAAGTGGGGTGTGGAGGAACTTAAATTCCAAGTTTCTAATCATGGCTTGGCCTTTCTAGTGACAAGCCCCCATCCAGGAGCCATCCAGGACTCCACCCAGAGTCTCCTCACTAAAACAAAAGACAGTCCTAGTGCTCTTATAACTTACGAAATTATAAGGGTTTTGGAGCTGTTTGCCTGGAACCAGGGGCAGAGACCAATATATATTTTTTCTTTTTTTAAAAAAAGACTTTATATATTTGAGAGAGAGAACACGAGCAAGGGAGAGGGGGAGGGAGAAGCAGACTCCCTGCTGAGCAGGGAGCCCATCACCTGACTATCAGGACCCTGGGATCATGACCTGAGCCAAAGGCAGATGCTTAACCAACTGAGCCACCCAGGCACCTCAATATATTTTCTATTATGTACCTCATACTAGTATTCCTAGAATGTATCTTGAGGCAGGTCTATTTTTGCCCATTTTGCAGAAAGTCATAGAATCCTTCAATCTGAAAATTTATATCCTTCATTTCCTAAAAGAGGTCTTTAAATATATCTTAGATGATATATCCTCATTGTATTCCTTTTTTCTATTTCTAGAGTTGCTTTAGTTTGGCTGTTAGACTTTCTAGATTGTTTAATATTCTTATATATTTTTTTCTTTTACTTTCCATTAGGAGTCTTTGACTTTAATTTCTGAGAGACTTTCTCCACTTTATCTTTCAGTCCATCCATTTAATTTTTGATATTTGCAACACATTTTAAATTTCTATGAGAATTATTTTCCCTCTGAAAGTCCTGCTCCTCTTTTATTTATAGCACTCTTCTTGTTTTCACAAATGTAATATTTTTTCTTACTCCTCTGAGGGTATTGTTGCTAGCTCATTTTTAGAAGTTTTAATCTCTGTGCTGTGCATAGCATCTATTTTCTCCAAGTTGCATTTTCTCTTTGTTTTGATCTCTTTCATATGAGAGACTTTCCACAGATACATGATGATCCTTGACTGCCTACCTGTATTTAAGACCGGGGCACTAAAAACTGGTTGGGAGTTCTCTATACATCCTTGGAGCTTTTGACTATAAATTTCATTTTGTGGTAATGTTGCTAAGGCATTATAGAAAGAAGTCCCAAATTGCCAGTATCTTTAGGTTTTGTCCCCCTAACTCCTTTTGGGGATTGTTATCTTCTCCAAAGAAGAATCTTCTAATGTCCTCCAAAGCCTATTGCTTATGCGTTATGTGTTGAGAAGGTAAGAGGTCTGGGGGTTTTACAGAATCCCTATGCTGGCTTATAATTAACATTTCTTAAGTCTTGTAAGTCAATTATCACTTTTTTGGCTTTCAAAATTTTCCTGATGATTCTCTTCTTTTATTCCTTTGGATTTATTAGTTTGTTACTTAAAAATATTCTTTTCTTGTTTTTAGTAGAGCTTCAGGAAGGAAGAAGATTCTATAAATTAATTCTCCACTTTTTTTCACTTAATCATCCACAGTTAGGGTCTATAGCTTACACTATTGTACTCCAACTTATATACAGACACACACATAATTTTGAATTCAACTTAATAAATGCTATAATAAAGGAAAGTATCAAATGTGCTGAGCACATAGAGGGTAAAACTGAACTCATTTAGAAAAGTACAGGAAGTTTTCTTTTTTTTTTTCTTTTCTTTTTTTTTAATATATTTGGGCTTGGACTTAAAATATAAAATCAGGTTTGCTAGTCACTGCAGAAAATGAAAGAAATCTTGACACCAGGACTTTAAACTGGACAGGTACATTTCTGGGTTGTTCATAAGGCTTCAGATTTATATCCTTAAAACAATTCTCTCAATTGGGATAATATTCCATGTTGTAAATAAGAATAGTGGGGTCCAGAGAGATTTATTTTTAAAAGATTAAAATTATCTAGTAAGAATGATAGAGCTTGAATGGAAATTTGGGTTTCTATTTCTCCAAAGCTATGCTTTGGGTGTAGAAATATACCAAGAGTGAAATAGGAATCTTCATCAAAAGCAAAAATGGCATTGCTATTTACTGAGAAATAGTCACCCCTCAGAGTTTTTAGGAGAGAATATCCAATTTGTGTAATACCTAAGTATATTTTCTCCCTTATCTCACTGATAAATATCCCACTTTGGTGGTTTTTTTGTTTGTTTGTTTTACTACTTTCTTACTTTTGTACTCATTTTGTATATAGAATAGAGGGCAACTTTTTTTTCTGGGCCTTGTGGAAGGAAGCTAAACCAAATCACTTAATTTACAATTGAAGACTCATGGATTAATTTCTCCACCCCGTTTCTGCCCAGTGTTTAAGTGGCCTCCAGACGTGTCACCCATGTGTTAGCAGAGGCAGAACTATGAAGCATGTTTCAGGTGTTCAGCATTTATGGATGCTCAAATACCATTTTTTCTACCTGCTCCATCGTCCACCTTCCCTTCCCTTTTGAGGTTTGTCATCCTTGGTTCCTGACTAAGCCTTAGTAAACTTTCCTTCTGTGAATTCCTTTCCCTCAGGTAGTCACTAGTTTGGACACAAGTGGCATGAAGTGTATCTCCTGATTTTCTTTAAAGTATTGCAACAATACCATTTGATCAAACTTTTGCTCATCTATTCCCTTACTTGACCTTTTATGAGACACTGAATACAAACTGTGTGTAGGGAACTGATAATGGTAGAGAACAGAAATGACAAGACCTAAAATTCATTGAGTGCTTATTTTGCAGTAGATCCACTCTAAATACATATACTGTCTTGGTTCTCATATTTCATACTTCTATAAATTTCCATTTATTGTTATCATTATTCCATCTTACAGATGCTAATTTAAGTAATTTTCTCCAAATCCAATACACAGTACTAGGTAGAGACTGTATTTGGACAAGGGTGGTCTAGCCAGAAAAAAGTTTCTGCCCAGCTCCCTGCACTGCAGGATCAAGATAAGCCTTGTTCCTGAGTGACTCATTTGGCACTTACTGCCTAGAAGTTTTAGTTAACATTTTAAACTTATTTGTGTGTTCATGGACATTTTATAAACATTCAGAGTAGAGGCTCTTCAGGCAAGCAGAATAACAAAATAGACACTTAGAATTTATAGAGGAGTTTGGGCCAAATGCCCTGAGGGTCAGAAAGCTTTTATGCACCTCAATTCACAACCAACTCATAGGCCAATCCTAAGGATGAAAAAACAATACAGTCAGGTTTCCCAGCACCATATGGTAGAAGAGAGGACACTGGACTAGACTTGGAAGACCTTGTCTTAACTCTGGCTCTTTCTCTTATTCCAGTATGTGTTTGGGGAATTGAAAAGCAGTCACTTACTCTTTCTGCACCTTGGATTTTACATCTGGAAAACAGTGAACCTAATATTTGACAACCTACTTCGTATTGTCTGAGTATAAAATTAGACAATATATGGAAGAGTTATGCAAACTTCAAAGCACTAGAAAAAATCAATCATTCATAGTGTCCAATTGAAAAAAGTAAGCAGTTGAGCTGTAAATATAATCATACATTAAGTCTTGTTTCCTCTTCTCCACATTGGAAAGATTTTCATTTGTCTTCTAGGAGACATGCTTGCCCAGTTTTCTTCCAACTTTACTAGCTACCCCTTCTCAGACTTTTCTGTTAATTCCTCTTCTTCATCCTGACATTTTAAAAGAAGAGATTTCCATGCTCAGTCCTTGGTCCTCTTCTCTCTCTTACTCTTGACATGATCTTGTCCAGTGTTCTGGTGTTAAATGCCATGGATACACTAATGACTCTCTGAATTATACCTTCAGCTCAGCCCTCTCTCCTGAAATACAGATCCAGTAGCCAGGGTGATGATTAAAAAAAAAAAAAAGTTAGATCATGTGACTGACCCCTATTCAAAACCCTCCAATACCTCTTGATTCCATTCAGAAGAAACCCTAAAGTCCTTATAGTGGCTGACAAAGCCTTACTTGTTTTAGCCCCTCATAGCTGTCCAAACCCTTCTGGGTGTCTTTACCTGACTCCCTGGCCATATGGGCCTCTTTGATGTTCCTTAAATTCACTGGGGCACTCTTGTTCCCAGAGCCTTTGCACTGCTCTTCCTCCAACTTGGGCACCCTTCCTGCAGAAGTTCATATGGCCAAACGCTTCAGCTTCCTCAAGTCCTTCCTCAATGTCTCCTTCCAATGAGGCCCATCCTATACCAGCCTTTTTTTTGGGGGGGGGACCACCCCATTTAAAGATGCCTGTCTCCATGTCCTGATAACCATGGGCACATTACATTGCTACATTTTTCCTTGGTTCTTGTCACCTAATATACTCTACAATTTGCTTGTTATGGTGTTTGATGTTATTGTTTGCTTATCCCACACTAAAATACAACCTTCATGAGGTCAGAAATGGTTTTTGTCTGTTTTATTCAATGATGTTTCACAAACTCCCAGAGTACTGTCTGGCATATGATGGACACTTAATTAACATCCACTGAATGACTGAATGAATTCCAAGACACGATACAAACAGTTTTAAAATATATCAGAAAGAATAGCATTTAGAAATCTTGGAAAAAAGGGATGGTAGGATTGGGTCTACAAAGCTACTGTCACACACACGGACAGGTCAAACTGCTGGTTCCCAAAACTTTACTCCATGTAGCTCCTGTACTACACACCCAGGAGCCAATCTCTCACTTACCCTTATTAGGAAAGCAGAGGAATTTTTGGAGAGGAAACTTAAAAAATCAGAATTTTCTCTCTATTATCTTTTAAAGATTTATTTTTAGTCCTTCTTGGGTAAGAAGGCAAACATTTTCATGTTCTCCAGGACATTTCTACTCCTCCTTATAAATACTTGACACTCCTTTAACCAGTGATGACAAAATCCATTATTCCATAGTTGAGAAAGAAAGAGACCCCGAATCTAAATGCTTTTTCAGAACATTTATCTAATTTAATTGAATCTAATCTAATCTAAATTCTAATGAAGTAATCAAGCAATAAATATAAATAGCTGTTATCAGATGCTTTCCTATTTCCATAATAGGAAGAGTATAAGTCACTTAGAAGGCTCAAGATTCTAAATATTGGGATCACTCCAATGAAGGAAAGGGACACACAATAGGAGGCTGAAAGTGACAATGATAAATGTTTAAATTTAAACAAAATCACAGTCATCCTTGGTTATCTTTGACAGAGATTTTACAGGCTTTGCCTGGGAACAGAGAAGAGGTGGCACTCAGTCATAGATGTGCTCTGTGTCAGTCCTTCAAGGGTGCAGGTCATCGAGCACAGTAGGATGAGGATCCTGCTGGAGACTGAATGCATGTGTCCACCCAAAATTTGTTTGTTAAATCTTAATCTTTAGTGATGGTATTTGGAAGTGAGGTCTTTGAGAACTGCTTAAGTCATGAAAGTGGAGCATTCATGAATGGGATTTGTGCCCTTATAAAAGAGATTCCAGAAAGCTAGCTGGCTCCTTCCAACATGAGAGGTCACAATGAGAAGATGCTGTTTATGAACCAGGGAACAGGCTCTCAGCAGACACTGAATCTGTTAGTGCCTTGATCTTAGAACTCCCTGACTCCAGAACTGAGAGATGAATGTTTGCTATTTATAAGCTACTCAGTTTATGATGTCTATTATAAGAGCCTGAATGGATTAAGACAGACCCACGGGTGTTGCTGCACCACCTTTAGGCACATTACCTCTGTTTCCCACTACTATCTATTATGTCCTTTTTAAAAAAAACATGGTCATTTTTTTTATGTTAAGAGGAATAATTAACCAAGTATTATCGTTCTTAAAACAAAAATTAATTAATTCTTTGATTAAATGATAAGAGTTCGGTAAACTACTTCAGTTTAGCCTATGGCACAAGAAGGAACAGCTTGTATAAATAGAGTTCTCTTTGCTGAGTGGGATGAACTTCTTACTTAATTTTTCACCCTTTTAACTGGCTATTTTTCCAGAAATAATTCCCATTTTATGCCTATTTTCAAGGTTTATGATGATATCTACTTACAAAAATACCACTCATAATTCTTCACATCATCTGTGCCCAAGTACACATATGGGTACATGAAACAAACTGAATCTAAGGGTCTGAGAAGAGATTTGCTTACAGAAAAATTGTTTTACATAATCTCTTCCTTGGTTTAACAATGTATTTATTCAGGTATCAACCAAAATAGCAAACAAAGATCATGACATATTCTAATTGTAATTTGATGGGTTGATTAACATATTGATCATTTATTTTAAGACTAGACCCTAGAATTCTTCTCCACTCAGTTCAGAGGTTAAATTAGACAGAAACTCAATGGTAACAAGTCACACAGAGAAGGGATATCAGGAAATACATAATATTTTCCCCCAAGTTTCATGACCTTGAATATAAATGTCTTTCATATTTACACTGCTGGGATTTATATTGTTAGTCACATGTCTTACAGTAATTTCAAGTTCTTAAAAAAAAACTTTGCCTATTAAATCTTCACATGTTAGAGAATTGCATATTTTTTTGTTGATTGTCAATTTGCTGGACTATTAAATTCATTTTAGTCTGTATTTTGTGGAATGATCTAGAGAAACTGTGAAATTATCTCATGTTGTTAACAGAAGGGGCAGCTTAAATCTATAAACAACTTGTTAGCACAGGTTTTAAACCTTTAAATATTCATTTGGTATGAATCATGTTTCAAAGCCTATCTTCCATATTATTCCTAAATGTACAAAAACAGAATCAATTGGTTACTGGAGCCAGCTTCATAAACTCAGCCCTCAGTGTTTTCCTCTCTTGGTTTATCAATTTCTTCAGGCTGGGTAACAAGAATATCCCCATCCCCTATTCTTGCCCAAAAGCAAATGGAGTACTGCAGATGCATTCCAAGGTATTTGGAAACCTCATTCTAACATAAGGATCATTTCTCTTATTGGAGAGAACACTGAGGAACCACAGATGGTTCAGGAACAGGCAACTGGGCCAAGTTTTAACATTTTAGTGTTGTCACATTGGGTTTTGTTTCCTACTAATAATGCAGCCAAGTATCTTGAAACTCTTGCACCCCAGCAGGAGGCTGCTTCTCAGTGGTCCTTACTCAGGAGATCAGGATCCCATTTTTTCCTTCATTTGATGGATATTAAGTCAATGCACTGTCTAATAATATATGGCCCAAACATGTCATACCTCATTTTTAAGTTAGATAACTTATAGCTCCTGGAAACATAAATAATTGAAAAGCACTTTATATTTTATCAGTTTCTCACAACACCTTTATGAAGTGGGGCAGTGTTACTGAGATATCATTGCAAATGCAATGATGGGTGATGTGTTTCCTTTTCACACAATGAATAGCAGAATGAGGTCATGAATGGGAAATTCTGGAATCCATTAGAATTTTTCTTTTAAAAATGATCATTATCGGGGCGCCTGGGTGGCTCAGTCGTTAAGTGTCTGCCTTCGGTTCAGGTCACGATCCCAGGGTCCTGGGATCGAGCCCCACATCGGGCTCCCTGCTCCACGGGAAGCCTGCTTCTCCCTCTCCCACTCCCCCTGCTTGTGTTCCCTCTCTCGCTGTGTCTCTATCTGTCAAATAAATAAAAAATCTTAAAAAAAAATAAAAATGATCATTATCATTTACCAGGATATAATAAATCACCTTAAATTGAATGTGGCCTATATTTATGTCTGTGTGGTAGGTGCAGAAAAGGCTTGGGCTCCCAGTGACCCAGGTGAGGTAAGAGCCAGGAGGATGGGAAAGGAAGGTCAAATCTTCTGTGTGTACCCACATTATAGGACGAGGAAGGAAAACCTGGAATCTAATGGGGTTCAAGCTCCTACTGTCTCAAGATATATATTTTTTTAAATCATGAATTGCAAAGGGAGATCTGTAGAATATCTCAGATCCTACTCAGAAGATGAGCCACAGCAGTGGAGGCCATGACTCACTGGCTAAGGTGATGTTTATCTGCTCCTTGCTGTTCCACTTTCTCATGCTCCTCTGGAGCCTGTTCTTCCAAATTGAAAGCAGGCCCTAAAAATGAGAAATCAGGTGACGGGAAAAGTCATTTCCTTAAAGACCAGATTACTATAAAAGCCTGGGTTTATGTCTCTGTCATTTCCCCTCCTACCTAGCCCTAGCCCACTGCCATTGGTGTGTGACTGTTCATTGGAGTGGACAAAAATGCATCTTCCTTTTCAGTTGAGCTCTTTTGCATGACAGCCATGTTGTGTGCTGAGGTCTGTCTGGCTTGGTTTGGCTAATGGTGGAGCAGCTGAATCTCACTGGAAGGACACAGCATGAAGCAGAAGTGCACATTCAAGCAAGAATTCCCTGAGTGCACACTCCAATGGTCCAGCATGGCAGATTCCCAGGGGAGAGGAGAGAAGCACAAGGATGAGCTCTGCCTGCCCCTTTAATTCCCAACCCCTGAGTCAGAGTAAGTAGCCAGGGCAGAGGGATGGTAAATAAGTACAAAGACGTGATCTGAATTACCTCTGAACTTGTGCAAACATGCCTATACAATCCTTATATCAACACCAGTTTCCTAGTCATTTAAGTGAGTTCATTTATTGTTTCATTCTAGAAGTACATCTGGGGACTTTCCAAACATAGAGACTCCAAGCATTCTGAAAGCTAAGTCAGGATAAGTCCCAGTGGGTGGCTCCGCAGTCATGGGTTTATGTGATGGTGAACTTGGTCTTTGTGACAAATTTACTGAGAAAAGCCCACCACAACTGCTCTGGTTCTATATTTGTGCTTCAGGTAGAGAGGCATTAAAATAAGTCAAGATATGTGATAGCCTTTCTGCTCTAAAATATCTTTAGACGGTATGTCCTCAGTTATAAATCTATTTCTTGAAAAAGAAACTCCTAGGTTGGAAATTTTTCCATACATTTACATTAAGGCTTTCTTTGAAATACTAGTAATTATCTCCAATCCTAACCCTGTCTATTTTAATGACAAAGACCTGGAAAGAGGAGGGATATGGAGAGAAAAGTGCAAGCTAAATTCCCAATCTTCTAGAAAAAAAACATAATGAAATGAGTTGCTCTTCGATATATTAATGGATTATTATAATATTTTTTTCTAAAGAAGTTGGCGATACCTGAATCCTGTTCCAGATCAACCACTTGCACCTTCCTTATCTCCAGGAAAAGTGAACATCAGAATATATTCAGCAAATAACATGTGGATCTTTGACCCCAATCCCAGTGGATTCCTATAAGCTAAGCTGGCTCTTGAGGACACCATTGTACCTTAATGCTGGTAAGCTCAGGAAGTTATTATTGCCCTAATACCACACCTGAGCCTTCTGATGAAACATTTAGTCCAAAGCCACAAGCACTGGTTGCTGATTGCCAGGTGGTGTGTACAACATTGCTGCCCTGCAGGCAAAAGAGGGAAGAACTTGGTGAGGAGGAATATAGCACTGATACCTTATAACCTTGATGTGTTCCCTCGACTGGGGCTGATTCGGTAATAGCTTCAATTCCTTGGACTACCTGTGGTGGAGACAAAGTACAGCCTATCAAAATGCAGATTTATTGACTATGGATGAGGGGGAAACAGGGTTTTAATTGGCAGTAACTAAAAGCAGGGGCTCCATACCTTTTGACTGGTTCATCTCCTCTTGCATTTTCCTTGAGACTGAAGCAAGGTGCTCACTCATTTGGGTTCACTTCCTCACAAGTCACTGCCAAAGTGGAAAGGATGTACATGTTTCCTGGTTTCCATTTTGAAATCCTAGGGGGCACTTTTAATAGGGCCAACTTGCAGCAGTTATTTTGGCCAGGGAGATGAAAGACAGTGATGGCGCATGCTGATTTTGATACTCTCATATCTAGGGGTTAAGTTCTGCTATCAGTGTACATATGGGCTCAGGAGGTGGATGCTTACTGAGAGCAATTGTTGATGGTGCTGTGGCTGATAACTCAGACAATCAAAAATTTGTAGAAATATGGGGCAAGCTCTGGACAAATGAAAAGCCGAAGCTGCTGGGAACTGGGGATATGGGATGAGCAGATGTGGGGCAGGGAACACTTTTCTGCACCAGCATTTCTTTTCAGTATTGTTTCATTTTGTAATCAAATGTATGTGTTACTCTGATACCTTTTAAATTAAAATGCAAAAGGTCAAAATAAAAAAAAAATATTGATGCTGGGTTGGCATCACCTCTGTTTACAACCATTGTCCAGAATATACTGAATTAGATTTCTATTTTTTGCCTTGGGTGAATTAAGTGTAGTGAGAGAGGAAGGGAAGACTCAAAATAAATCTTGTCTCTTTTCTTTTTCCCTGCTTTCCTTCTTTCCTTCCTTCCTTTTTTTTTTTTAAATAGGAAAAATTTACATGTTTCTAATTGTCTTTGGCAGAGATTTTAAGAGCATATTTGAAGTGTGAAGAGGTCTGGAAATAAGGCAGCATTGAGATTCCCTTTTAGCTCTTTGCTTTACTGGTTCTGACAGCACATCCTGAGGTTTCACTAGGATGTTTTTTTCAGTACACCATGCTGTACCTTTATTTCTCCCAATGACCATAATTATAATTTGGTATTTAAAAACAAAAGTTGCTATTTGATTCCCTCTTGGTGTGAACCACAGGCATCAAAACCTGAGAAGTTTTTTTTGTTTATTTGTTTGTTTGGTTTGTTTCTTTACTCACTACTCAGACTTAATTAAAATTTCCATTTTAGTTAAGGACTGTTAAAGCTAGAAGGCTCAGAAATGTGTCATAGGTCACATTTAAGTGACAGTGACAGCACTAGAATCAGGATCTTCTGGCTCTCAATTCAGTATCGTGTACAGCTTTGCTGTATCATGGAATCCTGTGTCTTATCCATGCAACGTTTAGCATTATAATTTTAAAAACAAAAAAAAGTCTATATACCAAATATTTAATGATTTGTATAATAATTTCAGTATGTGGTAAATGGACACAAAGAATAAGAAGTTTATACAGATTCTTATTATTCATAGTATTGCTATGTAGCCAAACCAAGTATTTCTAATCTCATATTAACTTCCTAGTGCTGCTGTAGCAAATTACAACAAAATTAGTGGCTTAAAACAACATGAATCTATTATCTTACAGTTCTGGAGGTTAGAAGCCCTAAAATGAAGGCGTTGTTGGGGCTGCCTTCTTTCCAGAGGCTCTAGGAAAGAATCCATTCCTTGCCTTTTCCAGTTTCTAGAGGTCACCCGCATTCCCAGGTTTATGGCCTCAAATCCCTCCAACTCATGCTGCGATCACATGTCCTTCTCTGATCTGGAATCCCCCATTTTCTTCTGTAATTTATAAGGACTTCTGTGATTAGCCCATCCAGATAATCCAGGATAATCATCCCAAGATCCTTAATTTAACCGTATCTACAAGTTCTTTTCCATGTAAGGTAAGAGAGTCATGGGTTCCAGGTGTTCGTACTTGGATCTCTTTGGGACCATTATTTTACATACCACAAGGGTCATCTAGGAATAAACAGAGAAATCTCAAAAAGAAGAAGCAGCCACAATGTCCCTCGTAAGTTCCTGGATGTGTAAACCAGAACTTAACAGGAAGGTCCCATGCAAAACGCTCAGGTATTGAGAATCCTCCCTTTCCTGACTCACCTGATCCCAAGCCAACTAGGCTGTGGGGTGGGGTTTTCACTGGAGGTCTTCAAGGGAGACAGGGATGTGTAGAGAGAGAGTTCTTTTAAGTGTACAGGGGATGAATCTAGACAAACTGAAGATCTGCTCTCTGGGGCTTCGTGTAAACTAAGGAGAATGAGAATGTATTCCTCATGAAGCTAAGGGACAGGAAGGCAATGGGAGAAACCTATCTAAAGAAGGTTGGATTTGCTATGAGGTTATTATCTCAAAGGATAAAGAAAGCCCTTGTTGGTTGCTTTCTTTTCACAATTGACCACTCTTTTCTCCTTCTTCATGTCTCGTTACTATATTATTGTAGCAGAACATGTACTATCAGATGGCCACAGTTAACGTAGGCTATGTACTTCAGGTTGTTCATGCAAGCAGAAACATGTGCTCCCACCACTGGCCAGGTGGGTTGGGAGGATTGCTAAGGATACCCACAGGGTTAGTCTGCAGCTGAAGCGGGGGGCAGGCTCAGGCACCCCTCACTTTTCTTATGCTTACCTGGTTGATACACAATAAAACTCAGTGATGGATAAAATCCCTCTTTCAAGGGGGATAAATGTCTTTAATGTGTCCTCACATTAAGTAGGCATTTGTAAGCAGGACTATGTTTATCCAAAGTATTGATGAGTAACTCCAGGTATATAGATTCATTTTCCCAGTAGAATCAGAAGACAGACAGCAATCTGTCCCTGAAGGGATAGCAGGTCAGGGAGTTCCCTAGAGACTGGATCAAGAGTCTTTTCCCATGGTGAAGACAAAGTCAAGTAAATGAAGCAGGACATGAATATTCCTTCAAGATATGAAGGGTCAGGGGCTTTCTGGGTAAGAGGGCATTATGACAGGTGTCTATGCAATAGGTCCAAAGTCAGACTCTTTCTCTTAAAGAACAAAGCCCTGTGGATTATCAGATCTGGACTCGATTATGAATTTGAGCCCTGTAACAAACTAGCTCTATCCTGAATCCACACTCAGCTAACAGCCTCCAACTTCATCTCCCCTGGAATTGTTCCTGAAATAGTCCTGTGCACATGAGGACTTTGACTTTACTGGACATCATGACATAAGCAGTCCCGCAAGCCTGGGTAAAGCCCAGGATACTCCCAGGCTTGGAATGCTAAGCCTGAAAGAGTGAGGAGATCCTTTGGTCAGTGCTGCTGTGTACTCACCTCTAAGCAATGCATATTTGCTTTCTAGTTTTTACACTTTCTTTTTAAAGAATCCCCATTTTTATCCATGCCTGCAGAAAAACTTTTATGGAACATAGAACAGGGAAATTCCCCCTAACTAACCCAATGCTTCTTATTAATGCACAGCATGTCAGAGTCCTGGGGTATTCCAGAGGTTGAACTGAATGCCTCAGAATCCTACAGTAGACCAGTGAGGCAGCAGCAGAGTCCAGTGGTGCCTGCCTATGTCTCAGATAGACCATTGTAACCTGATGGTTTCCCCACCTGTCATACTGAACATCACCCTCAGGCCCATCCACACACCACTTTGTTGAATTCCTCCCCATAGAGGAAAGCCCAATGCAGAAGCTTGCCAAGGAGCCTGATGTTTGCAGCTGTCTTGGCCCTGTGGGAAATTGGTCTTGGTGGCTTTGCATGGCTCTTTAGAAACCACTTTGCCATTAATCCCTCCCTCTGTTATCTCATATGCTCATGTTACATTCTGGCAGTACAAAATCCCCACCTTTTCTGATCCAGGCTTGTGTTTCATTTGCAGAATGTCCACAGCCTCATCCAGTTCTGTGTCTTCAACTTATCTGTAGTACCTGGGGCCTGACCAAGGTAGATCATTTCTGAAAATGAGCTGAAATTTACTAACCTAGTGTTTTAATTTCTTGAAAAAGAAACTGGTTGACTTGAAGAAACATCCTGTATAATTCACAGATTCGACATTTCAACAATATGGCACAATTTCTCTCCCATACCATTTTAGGGAAAGCAGCCCAGGTGTGTGGTGTGGGCAGAGGGGAGAGAGTGAATGTCTGGGTGAACAGACTCTGGGAATGATGCAGAAGCCCATTTCTCTCACTTAGCTGTGTTCAGCAAATGAGCAGGTGCAAAGTTATTTTTAATTGAGTTCTACCCCAGGGGCCTACACTAAACTGAAGCTGTCTGTTGTGACCAGCTTTCTGCACATTCAGAGCTACTCATGGACCCCATGAGGACACTTTTCAGTTCATCAACGGTGTCATCTACAAAGAAGGGAAGCATTATAGAAATAAGTACTAATCATTCCCAAACAGTCTTCAAAAGAGCACAGAGATAAAATCCAACGTTTCCGGCTGACAATTGGTTAATGCAACAATTGCATTCTGCAGTAGAACTTTCTGTGGTGATGGAAATGTTCTATACCTGCTCTGTTATTGAGCATTTGAAATGTGGTTTGTGTGACTAGGGAACTGAATTTTCATTTTATTTAATTTTAATTACTTTTAATTTAAATAGCCAGATATGGCTATTATATTGTAGTGTGCAAGGGTAGTGTGGTTTAGATTATGGCCATAAAATCTATCCTAATAGCTACAGAATTGAATGTAATTACTTAAGAATCACCCTCTTGCTAATCTGCTATATATCTGGGATGTCTTATTATTTCTAATCAAAAAAGAAGTGTGGTAGAACTTGACAAATTTTGCCACTTTAATCAAATGCTTTTCACTTTGTGCTTATATTTGGATAAGTAAAAATTATATCTGTAAACTATATTTTAAGCTAGTATAACTTCCAGTAGAGATAAAATGACTGTCTTTTTCCATACATGAGGTTAATGAAACACTATAATGTCTTACATTTATTTGAGAAGATTTTGATTGCCAAAATAAAGAGAAGGAAAAGCTTTTTTAAAACGTTATGTCTGTGTAACATTTCAAAAATAGAAACTTTGGGTAGGAGAAAAAGATTATTCAATTACAATTACTTCTAGTAGCATGGAAGTTAAGAATGCAAGTCCCTAAACCCCTGAAAATGTTTTATTCAATCGGTCTGTTACTGAAATTTGTATTTCCCTAGCAACGGAACAGCAGATAGGCTTTTCCTTCCGAGGTAATTAGGCATGTACTGAACAAAACCACATTTTATGTTATTCTACACAGTGAAATAACAACAGCTAACATTTATTGAGCACTTGCTAAGTGTCAGGCACCATTCTTTGCAATTTACATGTATTAACTCCTTTTATCCTTATTTCTGTTATTATTCACATTTTCGAGTTGGATAAACAGAGAAGTTGGGTAAGTTTCCCAAGTTTACAAAGTAGTAAAGAAAGAGGTTTCTAATTTTGTTATTTTATTCACATGTTAACATATATATTTAGTTTCTACAACCTGATTATAATTGTACTAAGCCATGAGAATGTAAAACTGAAGAAAACATATTTTCCATACTCCTATCTATTCAGAGAGATAAATTAAGTAAACTAAAAGGTAAAATATATTGTAAAAGAGGTGCTTACGTTTTTGCAGTTACATTCCCTACTCCCATTCACATTTGTTTTTCCCTTTTGCAGCAATTTGGTTCCTTCCTCTATAGATCTGTCTGTAGGGACTGTTGACCAATAAGGTCTGGGGTGCTCGAGTAGAGCTACCCATATGCACCTTAAATCAGAAGCAATTTACATTTTAAGTTAGAAAATGCAAATTCCCAGACCCCTCCCAGAGATACTCATTTAAATGGATGATGAGGGGTGAGGTGACTTTTGGGTTCTTTCACTTAGCAAAATGCATTTAAGATTCATCCAGGTTCTTGAGTGAATCAGTAGCCCATTATTATTTATTGGTGAGTATTATTACATTTTATGAATATGTCACAGTTTGTTTTATCCATTACACGTTGAAAGACATCTTGCCTGTTTACAGTTCCAGCTATTATGAAAAAAGCCGCTGTAAACATTTGCATACAGGTTTTTGGGTAAGCAAGGCTTTCAGTTCACTTGGATAAACACCCAGAAGTGGGATTTCTTGATTTTATAACAAGTGTTTTCCAAAATTGTGGTATTATTTAGCATTTCCACCAGTGATGTATGAGATTTCCTGGTGTCCTGAATCATTGCTAATGTTTGGTATTGTCCTTGTTTGTTTTGCCATTCTAATAGGTGTGTAGTGGTATCTCATTGTGGTCTTAATTTTTTCATTTCCCTAATGACAAATATTGTCAAAATGGTTAAATAAGCTTTTTGTCATATACTTATTGGCCACCTTTATATTTTACTTGTTGAAGTCTTTGCTCAGATATTTTGCCCAATTTTCAGAATTGTGTGTTTTACTTTTTTATCATTGACTTTTAAGAGTTCTTTGTATGTACACAAGTCCTTTGTCATATATATGACTTTTAAAGTATTTTCTTCCAGTCTGTAGTTTGTTTTGATATTCTTTTAACAATATATTTCCCAGAGCTAAGACCTTAATTTTGATAAAGTCCAGTTTTTCAGTTTTTTCTTTTATGGATCATGCTTTTTTTATTTATCAGATTTCTTCTATGTTTTCTTTTGGAAGTTTTATAATTTAAGTTTTTATGTTTAAGTTAGGTCTATGACCCACCTGTATAAAGTGCAATGTACCTGTCACATTTTTTTTTTTGCATATGAATGTCTGATTATCCCAGCACCATTTATTGAGAAGACTGTCCTTTGTCCATTGAGTTGCTTTAGCATCTTTATGAAAAATTACTTAATTAAATTAAATTAAAATTACTTAAATTAAATTAAAAGTCCAGGTCTGGACTGTCTTCTGTTCCATTGATTCACATCTATCCTTTTTTATAAACATTGGATCATCTGAATTTTCCTATTTATTTCTTGTTCAGATTTATTTGGGCTACTATAATTTCTTTGACTCTTCATATGAATTTTGTCAATATCTAACAGTTTACTGCGATGTGTCTATAGATCATGTGGTGAACAACTAACACCTTAAAAACATGGAATCTTCTTTTTTTTTTTTTTAAAGATTTATTTATTTATTTGAGAGAGCGAGAATGAGAGAGAGTACATGAAAGGGGGGAGGGTCAGAGGGAGAAGCAGGCTCCCCACCGAGCAGGGAGCCCGATGCGGGACTCGATCCCGGGACTCCAGGATCATGACCTGAGCCGAAGGCAGTTGCTTAACCAACTGAGCCACCCAGGCGCCCCATTAACATGGAATCTTCTAATCCATAAATATGGTATGCCTCTTCATTTAGAACATTAAGAAAATATATTTTCTTTCATCATTGTTCTGCAGTTTTCAGCATACAGATTCTGCACTTGTTCTGTTTGATTTGTATCTAGGCGCTTTTGTCTGTGTCTGTGTCTGTGTGCGCACTGGAAATTACTACTGAAAATGGCTTTTTTTTTTATCATTTCAAATCATAATCATTCATCGCTGGTACTTAACTACTTAGGAATACAGACAACTTATGTATATTGATCATGTATGAGGCTGAACTTGATAAACTAACTTATTAGTTCTTAGCTTATCTTTTAGCTTCTTTTGAATTTTCTATATAAATCATGTGGCCTGGGAATTGAGATAATTTTATTTCTTTTTCTTTTCTTCTTCTCCCTCCACCCCCCTGACCACACTAGCTGGGACTTCCAGGACAAGCTTTTTCCTGATTCAGAAGAGTAGGGGGAAATATTCTCTCCTTTACCATCAGGCATGATGTTAGCTGGGGAGTTTCTTCTGTGAATAATCTTTATTAGGTTAAGAAATTTTTTAAAATTCCATTTGCTTAGAGTTTTTATCCATAAATGGATATTGAATTTTATTGAAGTCTTTTTCTACATCAATTATGAAAATCATATGGTTTTTCTAACTAGTCTGTTAATATAGTGAATTATATTGATTGATTTTCAAATATTGAGCCAGTCTTGCATTCTGGCATGAACCCTATTTGGTAGTGATATATTATCCTTTTTATATATTCTGTATTCAATTTGCTGATAATACTCTGTTGTAGATTTTTACATCTATGATCATGAGAGATTTTAGTCTTTAGTTTTTCTTCTTCTGATTTCTTTGTCTGGTTTTGGTATGAGGGTAATATTAGCCTTGTAAAACAGGTTAGAAAGTGTTTTCTATATTCTAGAAAAGATTTTGTAAATTTTATATTATTTCTTTCTTGAATGCTTGGAAGAATTTGTTAGTGAACTCATATGGACTTGAACTTTTCTTTCATTTTCTTTAGTGAGGTAGCACATATTTAACTGAAAATTCAATTAAAAATAGATACAGCACTATTCATATGATCTTTTTTTAGTAAATTTTGATAGATTTTTGTCTTTGAAGAATTAGTACAATTTGTTTTATTATTTATTTATCTATTTTAAAGATTTTATTTTTATTTATTTATTTGACACAGAGAGAGAGAGAGCACAAGCAGGGGGAGCGGCAGGCAGAGGAAGAAGGAGAAGCACACTCCCCGCTGAGCAGGGAGCCCGATGTGGGGCTTGATCCCAGGACTCTGGGATCATGACCTGAGCCAAAGGCAGGCGCTTAACCAACTGAACCACCCAGGTGCCCCATTTTATCTTATTTATTAAATTTAGGGCCATAGAGCTATTCGTAGCATTACCTATTTATCCTGTTAATATCTATGCGATCAGTATTTATATCTTTTTCATTTCTAATATTGTGTTTTTTCTCTTTTTTTCTTATCAATATGGCTACAGTTTTATCAATTTTTAAAAAATCTTTTCAAAGAACCAGCTCTTGGTTTCATTGATGTTCTATATTTCACTTTTACTGATTTCTGCTCACATTATTTATAATTTGCTTACTTCTGCTAGTTTTTGGGTTATTTTGTTTTTCTTCCCCACTAGTTTCTTAAGGTGTATATTTAGATAATTGATTTCAAAACTTTCTTAATTTCTATTATGTTCATTTAATACTATAAATTTCCTTCTAAGCAATGTTTTAGGTACAGCCCACAAATTTTGACATGTTGTATTTTCATTTTTCTTTATTAAAAAAAAATTCCCTTAAGACTTCCTCTTTGAGGGCGCCTGGGTGGCTCAGTTGGTTAAGCGACTGCCTTCGGCTCGGGTCATGATCCTGGAGTCCCTGGATCGAGTCCCGCATCGGGCTCCCTGCTCGGCGGGGAGTCTGCTTCTCCCTCTGACCCTCCCCCCTCTCATGTGCTCTCTCTCTCTCTCATTCTCTCTGTCTCAAATAAATAAATAAAATCTTTAAAAAAAAAAAAAAAAAAAGACTTCCTCTTTGATTCTTGAGTTATTTAGAAATGTGTTGTTTAAATATTTGAAGTACTCTTACTGATTTCTAGTTTAATTCTTTTATGGTCTGACACATACTTTGTATAATTTCTATTCTTTTAATTTTGTCCTGGTTTGTTTTTTATCCCAGAATATGGTCTATCTTGGTGAATGATCTGTGTGCATTTGAGAACAAAGTGTTTTCGGCTGTTGGTATGTGGAATAAGATCTACTAGCTTAATGGTGTTTGCATAACCATAGGGAAGATCCGCCCCTCCAGGCCTCTTGCCTATCCATTCTTAAGGAAATTACTCCTACCTCCAGGGTTTAGGAGTCTTGCTTATGCAGTCAACTCTGGTGGCGTGTGCCAGTTTTCCAGGTCTCCTAGTAATTGGCTTCTTATCAGCAGAGATTTCTTTCCCTTCAGCCGGCAAAGTTCAACCCTTCCACAGAGGAGCCTAGCTTCCTATCACATATAACATATTTACACGTTTTAGTCATTTAGTCATTCAACAAATTATTAAGTGACTACTGATTGCCACGGCAATAATACTGTTGTGAACAAAAGAGAAGGAAAAAAAACTCCTGCCCTCAAAGAGTGTGTGTTCTGTGGTTCAATTTCATCATCCTAAGCTTCTGAGGTAGTCAGATGAAACATCCACAATTGGCCCATTTTCCTGCTCCATTTTCCAGAGTTATGATGCCAATGATTAGAGGAATCTGGTTGTGATTTTTGAAGCACTCTTTATTGGAATATGCAAATAGGCCTGTTTCAGGGAAAGAGGGGGAGATGGAGGTTTGGACTGCTGTCTCTACAATGAGCTCTGTGGGATAGGTAGTTAAGAACTGTTTCTTTGTTTGATACAAACCTGTTGCACCTATAAATCAAAGTCTTGCTGGCTACCAAGGCCAGGAGATTAAGAGGTGTCAGCTCTCAAAGCCGGGCACCCGACATGCACACAAGCTCTTTTCAAGGAGACACCAGTGATCTGGAGCTGAGCAGGGGGAAAACACAAAGATGGTATATGTTGGCCTCCCTAGTCTCTGGAAAGAATTGGAGTAGTCCCCTTGATTTGTGTTAAATTAGAACAGTGAGTCCTCAAGAGCCCTTAAGAACTATTTCTTTGTTTGCTGTAGTAAGTGGGTCTCATGGACACAAGTTCCATTGGCTTTCAGAGCTAGATGTTTTGGGGGTTTGTCCCTCAGGTAGAAGTCTTAAAAGTGGGCTGCTGGGTGTTGGGTCTAAACCCTTTGCTCTTCAGGGAGGAGCTGAGAGTTGTGAGTCCGCACCCCATCATGTTTCCATCCCCAGGGTGGGGTGGTGGTGAGATTGTGTCTGCCTCTCCTACCCAGTTCAATATGGGTTTTCTCCTTGTTCACCTGATGTGTAGGAGTCACTCGTCTAGTTTCTGGATTTCTTTCAGAGGGAATTCTTCTGTATGTAGCTGTAGATTCAATTGTCAGAGTGAGGAGATGAGTTCAGGAGCCTCCTAGGTCTCCATCTTGAACCAGAACTTCATTCAATTTCTATTGAATCAAACCACTCTTTATTAGGGAAACTGCATACTTAGTTATGTAGCTTACTTGTGACTGTCAAAATATTGAATCTCTGTATGGCTGTGCTTCAGCCACACTATTGGTGTGAAGACACTATTCCTTTCTGTGATTTATAGTCTCCCTCATCAATGGCCCAAATATCGCCACCTACTCTATTCTGCTACTTCAGATCCTCTCAGCCCTTCTGCCTCTAGCTCCCTTCTGCATTGTTCCAGCCTCACTGTCTCAAGGGAGCCAGCTCCATGTAGGCATAACCCAACAGCACCCTGCCTCCTGCCTTAACTAGTCACTTTTCATCACCTGCCATAGGTTTGTCTCTTGGCGTTGAGGCATAAGATTCCACAGGAAATGCTCTGTACCAATGTCTGTGCAAATGGAAATGCTGGAACACCAAAGTACTATTGGGATAATCCTTCAACCCATAGGAAGTGAAGATCAGTCAATACATTCTTATTCCTTCCTTTCCCTATTCCAGCTGCCCTGAGATATAGGCATGCACATTGCCTTTCAGAAGATGAAGCCACATGGTTGAACAATCATGTTGTATGAATGAGGTGACTGGTTCTTCTCTTTCCTTGTCTTCCTGCTTTTGCCCTCACTCAAGCTTTCCTGGAATTGTACTTTCTAAGTAGTAATGCATAACTTTTGCTTCAGGCTTTGCTTTCCAGGGAACCCTAGCGAAGATGTCATTCTTTCCTTAACAAATATAAATGTGTAAAGGTGAGATGACACCAAAGGCAATGCTATAAGAAAAGATTAAACAGAACATCTTAGTAAGAAGCCTAGCATCTGTGATCTCTGCCCTTCTAGGGTTTGTCACTCATAAAGCACTGCCTCATTCTTAAATTGTCCCTGTAGGAAGCATCTCAAGGAAGCCAAGATCTAAAATGTACCTTATGGGAATGCAGCCCAAGTATTTTAGCTTTTATCACCGACAGAGCAGTGGAAGGCAACATTTTAAAATAAAATGCATTCAATTAAAAAAATCTAGTTATGCAAGATGAGTAAGTTCTAGAGATCTGCTGTACAACATAAAACCTGTAGTTGACAGTACTGTGTTGTACACTTACAAATTGATTATGAGAGTAGATCTTATGTTAAGTGTTCTTACACCACCCACACATACACAAACACAAAGGGGCACAAAGAAACTTTTTGGAGGTGATGGATATGTTTATTACCTTGATTGTGGTGATGGTTCCATGCATATGCATGTGCATATGTCCAAATTCATCAAATTGTGTACAATATATGCAACTTTTTGTATATCCATAATACCTCAATAAATCTGTTAAAAAATAATAATAGGGAAACTGAGTACTGGGAGAGGAGATAAATGGGAACTCTGTGCAGTATCTGCTCAATTTTTCTATAAACCTAAAACTGCCTTAACAAAATAAAGTCTGCTGATTACAAAAATAAATGCCAACTGTCCCAAGTAGATGTAAGTGAAAAGTTAAGTCAGAGGCAGACAGTCAAAAGGTGAGAACACATAGCCTAGATTAGAAATGAAAATGCGAGAATCTGAGCTTCCTAGGGACCAGTTCCAAACACAGAAGAGTGATAATAACGTGCAGTCAGAAAAGCGTGAAGAAGACTGGGGGAAAAACCTGCAGAGCTGAATACTAGAAAAATAGCATAAAAATAGCACAGAAAGTGGAAAGAAAAGCCTCTTGCAAGCTGACTGCTTTTTATCTCAGAGGAAAAGCTCATAGTAGAAATATGGGGGGGGGGAAAACCTCCAAACACCTGTTCTTTAAAAAGTCCTTCCATCTCAGAGCCACCTTTGAAATGCAACTTTCTATTTAGATCTCATCTTGTCATACACCTGGCTTTTCATGTTTTCCTCTGATACCTGGTCCTATGTGAGGCAAATGAGATCTACTGAGTCCTTCCCGGAAGAAATCAGAGGCAAATGTAAGTTTTCTGTTTTTCTGTAGAGAAAAACATGTGCGGTATTTTTTCCTGTTGAGCATGAGATGTCAGCAGGGTAGAAAAGGGTGTTTGTAAATCCCAGCACAACCTCAGATATCACAGAACACTTCCTAACTTTTGGCCTTTTTCAAGCATTGAGTTGAACAAAAATTATTCAAAGAATGATATGGATCAGCTGAAAGAGATTCTTCTAAATGTAACACTGTTGCACTTGATAGACAGTGTAGGGGGAAGCAGCAATTATTTACTGAGCACTAATTGTTTGCCAGGACTCACTCTGCCAAATGCATTTCACATCAAGCCTGAGAAGTACACACTACCTTAATCCTTTTTAAACATGAGGAAATAGACTTTGAGAAATTAACCCCTTGTTTATCACATAAGGAGTACAGAAAGCAGAGGTGTGACATAGGGCATCCCCTACATTCCATGTGACACTCAGTTATGTACTAATGGCCACTGATGAAGGAAATCGCTCTGTGTGCTATGGTTTACAGATACTATTTCTAGTTCACACAGAACTTTGTAAAGCAGGTGGTTAATTGTTACTTTACTGATAAGAAATCTGAGTCTCGGTAAACTGACTAGCTTAAGAAATGTGACACAGTAAGTAAGTAGAAAAGTCAGAATCTGAACGCAAGTTAACTAGAATTCAGAATGTATGATGTCAACCTTAAAAATAAAACTGCCAGTTATCTTACCAGCCAAAGATAGGTTTATTTGGGAATAGCAAAAAATTGCAATGCGGGGCTAGCAAACCACAGCAAAATCACAAGTGATTCCAAAAACAAAAAAGAGAGGAACATTTTATAGAGAAGAAGGAAGTTGGGAGAGGTTATTTTGAAAGAAAATCCATTGGAGAAAAGTAAGAGTTCAGGGTGGTGCCAGTTTCTCATTGGTGAGTTGCAGGTGTAGTCAATTTATTGTAGAAGATGCGATGTACATCTTCCCCTCTTGGGACCTGTAATTGATGATGCTTTCCTGTTAAGGATTCTTCTGTTGGGTCTGTAGTTGACAATCCTTCCTGTGATTGACACTGAGTGGTCTGGTTCCCCCAAGCAGCCTCCCTGTATAGCATCCTGACTCCACTTTAGTGAGGTTTCCTTTTATTAATTTTCACAATGGGACTTTTGTTTATTTTTTTGTTTTATTTTTAATATACTAATATCATTATATATTTATATTATATATATATTATATATTATATCTGAAGCTTCCCATATATAACTGGACCCATTGTCGGTGCTCAACACGTATTGGTGTTCTTTTCTGCCTGGTCTTAGACAAATTGGTTGTGAAAATCTAGTACTCTGTCTAGAGGTAGCCAAACAACAACAACAACAACAACAACAACAACAACAACAACAACACAGTAATGGCCACTAAACAATTAAGCACAGTGAATCTACCATTCCTTCTCAGTTTGCCTGTCAAAGTTCTAACAAGGTAAACCTAATCAGTATAACTCACTCCATTTCTTTGTATCCTGGGAAGCAAGTGTGTCTGCAGGAGAATACTTGGGAATCAGTAAAGCAATTATAATTTCCTGAGAGACAGATCCCAGAAAGAAACAGCACTAGGAAGCCGAGAATCCACCACTGGTGGGTCGCCATCCAGTTACACTGCACCTACCAACTACTTGTGTTATTTATATAACCAGCAGATTAGAACCCCAGGGTCATGATTTGTCTGGGTGTACCCTGGAAGGAATCTCAGAGATAATCTAACTTACCCCCCTAATTTTCCAGATGAGAACATTAATGTTAGGAGTTAACTGGACACTTAGGTCATCAGGGCCAGGGTCCCCAACAAGAAAGCAAAATAGTTGGGTCATTTAAGACAAAAACACACTAGCGTCCTCTTTAATAGCTTAGACAAGCCCACAATAGCTCCTGTCTAGCAGCCTCTGCAGAAGTGACTTTTGCAAAACATCCTGAAACAAAACAATTAACAATAAAACATTGGCTACTATCACAAGTTGAGGCAGTTAGTTTCCAAATGTCAGCCCAAAGACCTCAACATGTGAACAATAACCCAATAGGTAGACAGGTACATGATCAAAGCCCTGATTGGCACACCTTAGCAGCCAATCCAAAAGGGGCCCACACTCAGGATGCTCAAGATAATTCTGCAAAAGAGCTTATAAAAACCCCTAGATTTGAACACCAAAATGGCAACCTTCTCAGGTCCCCTCCCTGTCTGGGAGCTTTGTACTATCACTCAATAAACTTTGCTTTGCTGCCCACAATCCTTCGTCTGGTCTACCTCTTCATTCTTAGAACCGTGGGCACTAGGGAATAAAAATCCTGTAACATTAAGACCCTGAAAGGTAAAATGTCTAGCTAAGTTCGTGTGTTTTGAATTCCTCTTGTCCTATATTATGCCCCATTTTCAGCCCGGAGTCCAGGGACTGGCCAACACTGAAGGTTCCACAGGCTGGGTAGATTGCTGCTCTGAGGTCTGTGGTGACTGAAATCAGACTACCAGTGTGTGGGGTAGGGTTGGTCTGAGAAGGGTCTGCTTCCCTCCCAGAACCCTTCCCTCTCCCTGGGTGGAGCAGCTATTCCTCTACTCCCTCTTGAAGCATTCTCCTGCACTCATTTTGTAGCAACTGAGAGGGAGTAATATACTCCATGTCAGTATAACCAGTCTTCTCACATGTGATCGGAGACAGAATACTGGGACTGATACTCAGGGAACATGCCTTTTTTTTTTTTTGAAGTGTAGTTAACACACAGTATTATATTAATTTCAGGTATACAACATAGTGGTCCAACAACTCGATGCTTATGCTATGCTCACCACAAGTGTAGCTACCATCTGTCACCATGTAATGTAACCACAATATCATTGATTAGATTTCCAGGGATCATCTCATATTCAAGACAGTAGCTTAGTACTTAACACACATTATTTTATTTAATCCTCCTAATGACATTGTGTAAGGAAGTAATCATCTCTGCACTATAGGGAAGAAAACAGAGGCTCACACAAGTCCAGAGATTCTTTTTTTTTCCCTTTTAGGTGGTGGATGAACACAGGTCTGTGTGATTCCAAATCCCAGACATCCTGGGAAGTATTTATTTTATTTTATTATTTTATTTTATTTTTTTAACGATTTTATTTATTTATTTGACAGAGAGAGACACAGCGGGAGAGGGAACAAAAGCAGGGGGAGTGGGAGAGGGAGAAGCAGGCCTCCCACCAAGCAGGGAGCCCGATGTGGGGCTCGATCCCGGGACCCTGAGATCATGACCTGAGCCGAAGGCAGACGCTTAACGACTGAGCCACCCAGGCGCCCCGAATTTTTGTTTTTTTTTCTGGCAAGTGTTTAATTAGAGCAATATTCTCATGTAAAAGTGACCCAAAGAAGAAGTAAAATTCCTTCTTCCAAGTTTGTGATTTACTGCCATGGCAGTTGAGGATTTTCTTTTCTTTTCTTTTTTAATTAGAGGACTGATATTAGTAAAATTGCAAAATGGAAACCCAAGCTGGTAAGTCTGTAGAAAAATGGACACTTAGGCCACATTTATATATCTACAGTCAACATTTAGAGAACGTAGATTAATAGAGCAAACAGAGGGATGGCGATTACCCTGGTAACAAAATCTCCATTAAGCCTTGCTTGAGGAGAAAATGAAAAGCTCCAACATCTGTCAGGTTCAGCCAGAGTTCATTGAGGATAGAAAGTGTTACATGCTTTCCTTTTTTTTTTTTTTTTTCCCTTAGAATCAAAGCAGAATGAACATAGATCATCTAGTGTCTGGGATCCCAGTGGTCCGAAGCTCCACTAGGGTCCAGGGAGCTAAGTGGAGTGACCCAGTGGTGCCCACACAGGCTCTAGGGCTCAAGTCAGGATTATTTTCACGAAAAAAGCAAACCACTGCCAGAAATTTTAACATTTCTTTAAACCAAATTTAGCCACCAATTTTAGGCTCAATTTTAAAGGAACTGTGAACATAGGAGTTGGCCTTAATAGCCAGAGCCATGGAGTCATTTTTTCAGTTGCCATTCTTGTCCAACTAGATGAAGAGGTATTCACCATAAAAAATCAGTTTTTCTTATCTTCTTGGGAAGAACAGTTTAATTTAAGCAAACCCCCTCACACGGAAAGAATAGCAGTTTTATCCTGGTGTTTATTGAAGACTTTTCCTGCTCCCATTCACTTTTTACACAGACTACATCTACTATCAGTTTGCTAATATCTTGCCATACTTCTTCTCTTTTTTTAATTGAAATACATTTGACAGAAAACATTTGTAAATTTAAGGTGCACATCTTAATTTGATACATTAATATATTATAATGTGATTGCCATGGTAGCCATAATTAGCACCTTCCATGTTACATTATTATCAACTCTTTAGGGGTTGGAGTAATTAGGTTTGATGATTGTAATACAATATTGTTTTCTAGATTCACTATACTGTGCATTTAGTCTCTAGGGCTTATTTACTACTTGTTGCAAGTTTGGACCCTTGAACATCTATCCTACCCTCCCACATGTCCCAGTAATCACCATTTCCCTTTCTATGTTTTTACAAGTTTAGCTTTTTAAAATTCCACACATCAGTGATATCATCCAGCACCTGTCTTTTTTCTTTCTGACTTATCTCACTTAGAGTAATGTCCTCATGTTCTATCCATGTTATCACAAACAACAGGATGTCCTTTTTTCTCACGGCTGAATAATATGTCATTTGGTCAACAGGTACATGAAAAGATGTTCAACATCACTAATCATCAGGGAAATGCAAATCAAAGCCACAATGATATATGACTTCATACCTGTTAGAATGGCTGTCATCAAGAAGATAAGAGATAACAAGTGCTGGCCAGGATGTGGAGAAAAGGGAACTGTTGTGCACTGTTGATGGGAATGTAAATTGCTTCCACCACTATGGAAAACAGTATGGCAGTGCCTCAAAAAAGTTAAAAATAGATCTACCATACTGCCATACTTCTTAAAGGCCTGTAGACACATAAACATACCCAATAAAATTAGTGTCTTGTGCTGTTTGTTATTTTACATACCATTTTGCAGTGTTGTTTTTTTTCCCCCCCACTAAATGGGGTGTTTTGGGGGTTTGTTCATTCCGTAAAAGTCTGCCTTATCATGTCCAACTGCTACAGTGTATTCTCAAGTATGCACTATCCATTCCATCATTGATTATATGCTTTTTTACAGTTTACAAACAAGAGACTAAAAAACACCCTGGGACATGCCTACTCATTCGTGTTGGGTTTCCCTACAATAGTGTGGCAGATGTTGTTCTAATGATTCACACTGCATCATGTCCATCTTACCCTTTTCATGCCTCCCAGTGAGCAAAGCACATTCCCTGTCCCATTACTGGCTTTGAACATGTGGTGAGCACCACATCAGAAGGGAAGCTCTGCTGGTGGTAGTGTGGATCAGCTCCACCTGCGGCTCTTTCTCTCTTTGCCTGAGGAACAGCATATCTGAGATAAGGGCTGCTTCTCCTCCACCCACGGCTCCGGAATGGGAGCACATGCAGAGAGGACCAGAGCCGACCCACAGCCCCCCATGAGGGGGGGCATTCTCGAAATGGCGAAAGAGATGTTTCTTATTATACCACACTGGGATATTAGGGTCATTCAGTACTATAGCAAAAGCTGAAAAGTGCAAATAAATTCTAAGAGGTAGAATGATTGAGTCATAAGTTTAAGTCAATTCCACAAATATTTTGAAGTAAAATATTTTGAACCTATTGTTCTGGATTCTGGAATTCAGAGCAGTGTATAGCAGTGAAGAAAACCAAATTCCCGCTGTTAGGGTGTTTATGTTATGTACATGTTATAAATTTTTTGTTTTAATAAATGCCATCCAGTTGCCTTCTGCCTACTGTACATTTATAAAGAAAGAAAGAGGAAATTTAGGGTGCTTTCTCGTTCCAGCTTGCTTCTTCTCTATTCCCCAACCTTCAAAGAAGTGCTTTCACTCTAAACATGGGCTCAGCAAAGCTGGATGTACAACTAACTCTCACCTTAGTGGACCCTGGCAGCCAGTTCAGCTGTGGATATTCCACTGGCAATATCATCTTTCAGCTTAACTTTGACTTCACTCTTCTGCGTGAAGGGATGACTCTAACTTTACTCATACCATAAGGACAAATGAAATTACGGAAGACCCTGGTTTACAGTGGCTTGAAATCTTAGGCTTTTCCATGGTTTCATGGCTCTGACAGGCCATAGAGCTGAGGGAGCTCAGTGCAGTGGAGTGATTGGAGAGGTCAGGGAGAGAGCAGCTGGTGCTTTAGGGCAGGTTCAGCAAACTGGAGTCAAGGGCCATGTCCCAGGGGAGGCTGCGGGAGGGGCCAGGAAGAAAAACCTGACTCCAGAGCTTATCCTCAGCAAGCAAAGATGCAT
This sequence comes from Neomonachus schauinslandi, assembly GCF_002201575.2. Classification (NCBI taxonomy): domain Eukaryota; kingdom Metazoa; phylum Chordata; class Mammalia; order Carnivora; family Phocidae; genus Neomonachus; species Neomonachus schauinslandi. The sequence continues at coordinate 118,149,099 of NC_058411.1, read as the reverse complement.
CTCAGAGTTCCATGACCAGAGCTCATCCTGACCAGGCAAAGATGCATTTCAGAGGTCCACAATACCCTTGTTGCCATTGTCCTGATGTCCTGGCTGCCATGGATGAGCCCTGGCCCCTACACTTCCTCCAAGTCATACACTTCTTGCCAAATTCTTCTGCTCTTTTCAACATCTAGTGTCCTACTAAGGTGGTGGCCCTTTTCTGAAGTAGCAGGCTCCTAATATCCTGAGGGACAACTATTGTCAAATTCTTTTTTTAGAAAAACTGGGACCAGCTGCCCCTATAAAAGTAGGCACCAGTCCTTCAGAACATCCATCCTGGCTAGAAGGATGTCCAGCCTGTCTCCTCTTCTCCTCCTGCTGTGCTGCCTCTGTCTGGACTCTTTAGCCTGTACTCTAGGCAACTTCCTCCAGCTCCTGTCTTCTGCAAACCCGGTTTGTCCACGTGGTCTGTATCACTGAGCTAAGTGCCCAGGGTTATAACAAACATACTCCTGTGCTCTTGAATTGGCTAAACACCATTCTTCAGAAAAATGCTTGGAGAGGTCTTGATTTTGAATCCCATTCTGGATGTAGAAAGAACACACCTTCCAGAAGTCAGACACACTACATAGTTACAGCAGCAAGCATGCACATAATGCTCACTTTTTGTGCATACCATTCTAAGAACTTTACATATATTAATCTTCATACAACTCTGTAGAGTGGCTACTGTTATTAACCTTTTTATTTTTTATTTCTTTTAAAGATTTTATTTATTTATGTGAGAGAGAGAGAGAGTGAGAGAGAAAGCACAAGCACTATGAGGGGCAGAGGGAGAAGCAGACTCCTTGCCGAGCAGGGAGGCCGATACCGTACAGGGATACAGGGCTCAATCACGGACTCCGAGATCATTACCTGAGCTGAAGGCAGACACTTACCCAGCTAAGCCACCCAGGCACCCCTGTTATTGTCCTTTTTAAAGGTGAGAAGATTAAAGCACAGAGAAGGAAAGTGTCTCACTCAAGATCACACATTTAGAGGCATCATTGAAAGGAGTATCCAAATATTCCCAGGTGATATAATCCTAGAGTTCAGCAATGGAAGTTCCCACCAATGGAAGAATTTCCTGATCAACATCATTGAAGATTACCTATTTCAAAGGTTTATGAGCCCAAGTTTGTTGCTACATTGCCATATTTACTGAATACATTTTCTGGATGAGTAGCTTGAATAAAAATTACTCTCAATTAAAAAAAAAAGATAATCTCAATCAAAAATCTGTGCTCAACACTGTATTTTTTAGAGAGAAAGAGTGCACCCACAAGCAGGGGTAGAGAGGTAGGGGAGGGGTAGAGGGAGAGGAAGAGAGAGAATCTTAAGCAGGTTAAGCAGGCCCCAGGCCCAGTGTGGAGCCTATGCGGAGCTCAATCTCATGACCCTGAGATCATGACCTGAGCCGAAATCAAGAGTCAGCACTCAACTGAATGAGCCACCCAGGCACTCCTCAATAGTGCCTTTAAATGAAATATTAAAGGGACAAATAATGTAGTGGCGACTGTTAAGGGAGGAAAATCAGCAGAACTTGCTAATTCCTTCATTGTAAGGAGTGAGGATGAAAGGCAATAAAGAATGACTCCCAAGTTTCTGGTTTAGACTGAACCTCCTGGTACTTACAAGAGACTCAAAAGACAGAGTCACAGGCTTTGGGGACAATAGGTCAGGTGCTAAGTTTGGAACTTCCCTGGATGGATGGTGCCCAGAGTCTGCTAGGTGGACCACAGTTGCTCAAGTTGTGCCTTGGAAAATCAGAGTCCAGCCTGCATCTGGCCCCCAGCCCTGTTCCTCTTTGCCTGTAACCTGTGACAGTTATTCACTATTGAGACCATTATATTCTCACTTATAATGTAGGGGTGATGGTAATTCCTGCTTCATAGAATCATTTGATATGGGCCAGTAAACTACAGATGATGCTATTGACCTGATCATTGCTGTGTAAACCCCCCATAGACAGGCATAGTGGGCAGCAGCTCCCAGTCAGAGAGTCCCAGAAAGCCATTGGTGGTTATGCCCCTTTCAGGGAAATGGGCAGTCCACCAAGTAAGAGCTTGATGACACTCCAGACCCCTAAATTTTAGAGCTTTCCTTATGCAGAGGTTTTAGATTTTACTTGCCTTTGGACAAACTGAATCCTCCAATATATGTCTTACAAACTAAGCAAGAGCAAAATAACTTAGTGGTAAAGGCCAACTCACTTGGGACCTACAATTTCAGAAAAAAATTCTGAAGCTTGGAAAAGGGGTTTTGTGTTCCTTGAGAGTGCTACCCTTATTACCTGGAATACCCAGCTGCCATGGGAGCGAGGGGCATCCTACTGACTCAGAGCACGTGACCGAAATGGGGTGCGCTAGTAGACAAAGTAAGTACTGACTTGTTTCAGAATAAAACAGCCACCATCTAGAGAAATTATTTTTATAAACACATCCTAGTTCTGAGGTTGGAATATCTAACAGCACACTTAGCTATTTTGTTTTAAGTGTTTAAAATAAATCAAATGCTGTGGCGCCTGGGTTGTACAACTGGTTGAACATCCAACTCTTGGTTTTGGCTCAGATCTGATATCAGGGTGGTGGGATCGAGCCCTGCATCGGGCTCTGCACTCCGCCGTGGAGAATGTTTGTGTTCATCTCTCCCTCTGCCCCTCCCCGCCACTCTCTCTCAAATAAATAAAATAAATCTTTAAAAAAAAAGATCAGATATTAAGTTTGAATTAGCTCATACCCCATCAGGCTGACGATTCAGAATAGAAGGAGATGATTTATTGATTCAGCTCCACAGAACATAAAGCAAGATGGAAAATGAGGCCATAATGGAACAGCAAGTACAGTGACAAGGAGAATACCATCTTAGCTGGGAAGGCATGCTGTCCCTTTATTTGACAATCTTGGAGAAACTTTTAGACAAAAAGAGAAACAAAAAATTGTGGCCCTCATGGCACATTCAACTGGGGTCATTTAAATCCTTCATATAAAATGCTGGCTTAGAAGGGGAATGGGAGAACACCCCCTTGAGTTCTAGACTCCCTCTGACACCCATAAAAGTGAAGCTTAGAAGTGCAGTGCTGGGGCCTGGCACCCAGATCTCCTGATTCCTGGTCTTACTGATTTTTAGTAACCAGGTTTTATTTTTATTTACTTCTTGTTTTCTAGAGCAATGCCCAACATCTCGGTGCAGCATCCCTTGGCCCTTCTGACCTCCAGAATTATTTCCCCATTCTGACTTCCATACTCCACTTTCTGACAGCCTTGGGCAGTGACACTGCTCTGCCTTTTGTCATTTTCCCTCTGCCCAAGGCTGAACACGTGTTTCAACCTTTTGTTGCTGTGTCACTTTGTTGACTACAAACAATGGCCCTGTACACAAAAGTGCACAGAAATCCAGGATTGCTTTCTTCCTTATCATGCTTTCCCCTCTTGGGTTCAACCAGATGACCCATGGAGGAAAGCAGAGATGATTTCCCTTTATAAGATTACTACTGCTTCTTAGAGACATTGTGGGAAGGACGAAACATACCTGGTTTACTCTGGAATGTAAGAAGTAGCACTTGTTTTAAGAATTAAAAGTTCTGGGCACCTGAGTGGCTCAGTCGTTAAGCGTCTGCCTTCGGCTCAGGTCATGGTCCCAGGGTCCTGGGATCGAGCCCCGCATCAGGCTCCCTGCTCAGCGGGAAGCCTGCTTCTCCCTCTCCCGCTCCCCCTGCTTGTGTTCCCTCTCTCGCTGTGTCTCTCTGTCAAATAAATAAATAAAATCTTAAAAAAAAAAAAAAAGAATTAAAAGTTCTTTCCCATTGTTCATTGGAAAAACTGTAGCATACGATAGCTGGGTGTCATTCCACATCAATAAAACTGCAGGTGTTTATTCTTTTTGTTAAGAAAGTGAAATTTCCTTAGGTATTAATTTCCTTGAGTTGCTATGTTTTATGATAAGTCTACATTTAATTTTCAGTATTGGAAAAGAGAAACAGGGATGCCTGGGTGGCTTAGTCGGTTAAGTGTCTGCCTTTGGCTCAGGTCATGATCCCAGGGCCCTGGGAGTGAGTCCCCTATCAGGCTCCTTGCTCAGCGGGGAGCCTGTTTCTCCCTCTGCCCGCCTCTCTCACTCTCTCATTCTCTCTGACAAATAAATAAATAAAATATTAAAAAAATAAAATAAAATAAGAATAGAGAAAGTTTCAAATATAAAGAGATTTTGCACGATGCAGTACGTGTTTAATTATAAGTATCAAGAACTATAAAGGCAAGGCATTGAGCAGTCCAGTAGCTGTGAAACTTACTTACTATGGCAACAATGGTGATTACAATGTTGTAATTAGGTAGCTGTTCTAGGTGGACCTAGACAATGTACAAAAGGAAAAGGGGAATTTGAAGGTGTGATGTGCCCAACTCAGAACGTGGATAGAAAAATCAGCCAGTCTCTGGGAGTGATATCTTTGCTTTCTTTAACTTCAGGGCTGATGTGAAAACCAACCCCACTTTCTGACTATTAGTTGTAGAGTTGCAGTTCCTTTTATTTATTTATTTACCTGCTGTGGGAGAGAGTTGTTGGTTGGTGATGACTTTTTTCCCATGGTTTTATTGAGTTATAATTGACATATAACATTGTATTAGTTTCAGGCATGTAACATAATGATTTGATATATGTATATCATGCAAAATGATCACCACAATAAGTTTAGTTAACACCCATCACCTCACGTAGTTACAATTTTTTTTCTTGCGATGAGAACTTTTAAGATCTACTTTCTTAGCAACTTTCAAATATACAGCACAGTATTAACTATAATTTCCATGCTGTATATTACGTCCCCAGAACTTACTTATCTTAGAACATTTATACTCTGATCACCTTTACCCATTCCCCCTACTTTTCAACTCACCTCTGTACACCACAATCTATTTTCTCTATAAGTTTCTTTTTACTTTAGTTTTTGCATATAAGTGACATCATGAGGTATTTATCTTTCTTTGACTTATTTCACTTATCCTCAAGTTCCATCCATGTTGCTGTAAATGTGAGGATGTCCTTCTTTCTCGTGGCTGAATAATATTCCATTGTATACATATATGACATTTTATTTGTTCATTCACCTATAGATGAGCACTTAGGTTGTTTCCACATCTTGGCTATTGCAAATAATGCTGTGATGAACATGAGGGTACACATATCTCTTTGAGTTAGTTATTTTATTTCCTTCAGATACATACCTAGAAGTGAGATTTGTGGGCCATATGGTAGTTCTATTTTTAATTTTTGAAGAACCTCCACACTGTTTTCCATAGTGGCTGTACCAATTTACATTCCCATCCACAGTGCACAAGAGTTCCATTTCCATTTAAATATACAACCTCACCAAGTCCCTTGTGTTAAGATCAAGGTACTGGTGAAAAAGATGAGAGTCTAAGATGAGGGATAGAGACTGTGCTGGATGGATGCTAAGTTGGCCTTCATGGTCACCATATCCTAGTGTTCATACTGTTATGTAATCCACTCCCTTTGTGTGTGAATGGGACCTGTGACTTGTTTCCAAACATTGGAAGATGGCAAAGATGACAGAATGCATGAGATTGCATTTCATAGCATTGTAATTTGTCTTGCTAGGAGACTCTCTCTCTCTCTCTCTCTCTCTGTGAATTTGAAGAAGCGAGTTGCCATGTTGTGAGCTACCACATGAAGAGGGCCATGTGGAAAAGAGCTGAGGGTGACCTCTAACATATAACCAGCAAGAAGCTGAGGCTCTTAGTCCAGCAGCCTATAAGAAATACTATCAACAACCACAGGATCTTAGAACCAGATCCTTCCCCAGAGCCTCAGATGAGATAACTAGCAACCCCAGCTGACACCTTGCTTGTAGCTTGTGAGACCCTGAAGCAGAAAACCCAGCTGATTCATGTCCAACCTTCTGACACAAAAACCATGAGACAATAGATTTGTGTTGTTTTAAGCCAGTAGGTTTGTAGTAATCTTGTTGTACAGCAATAATGCTGGGGTAGAATTTGGCCAAATAGAGATAGAACTGAGGATTTTGACCCCACATTCCAAGGAATTGTCCCCCTGACCCAACTCTCCTGCCCTCAAGTCTGAGGGGCCAATTTTCTCCAGCAAAAAGTCTTTTCAGTGACTGCATCTAAGGCAATTGCCTCAGAAGGAGATGCTAATTTTTCTCAGCACTCCTCATGGCATCCAGATCTATATGGGTATCAGATCTCAGCAAAGCCAGACAGAGAAGAACTAGTCATCTTTTGAAGATAACACAAATACCAAAGTTGCTGCAAGAACTCACCAATTTTTATCTGCAGGAGTCAGAGGAAACATGCATGAGAGTGAATTTTAAGAATATGGACAAAATTTGAAATGAGTTTGGACTGAAATTATTAATATAGATGTAATCACATGAATGTAATTTGTTGGCTTACCCACCTGGAATGATATTACCACTCTACTAAAGTGTAATTAAAAGCTGCATTCAACTGTTGCCCACATTACTGAGAATGAGAAGTCAAAAGCTTCCTGGCAACCTCTAGAGGAAGGAGTATAAGAGTTGAGGAGATGGGCATTTTGGAGTGGATCTCTTATGTGCAACCTACACAGCCAGTCTTTAAACAGATTCACGGAGGACCTGGAAGATAGTCTTTTCACCAAGACACAAATAATGCATTGGTGTAGATGGTACTAATATACTTGAAAAATTCACCGATATCTCTCTTTTGTAGCTGGAGATTAACAGTAAAAGGTGCTACATTGGATACTGGATTCCCTGTTCCCAATCAGAATAATATGATTCTGGAATGGTAGAGACCAGATAATGGAACTAAAAAGGTGGAGGATGGGTTAGCAATTAGAGTGCTTTTTAAAAGAAAAACCTATTTATTTTGGAATATTTTTAGATTTACTGAAAAGTTGCAAAGATAGTACAGAGAGTTCTCGTATGTACTACACCCAGCTTCCCTTAATATTAGCATCATATATGTCCATAGTAAATTTGCCAAAACTAAGAAATTAACATTACATAATACAATTAGCTCCAGACTTTATTGGAATTTAGCTAGTTTCTCCTCTATTGCTTGCCCTGCTCCCAGACCGAATCCAGGGATACCATGTTGCATTTCATTATCTTGTCTCCTTTGTCTCCTCTGGTCTATGGCATGTCTTTTTTCCCCCTGTGATCTTGACAATTTTAAGGAATATTTGGGTATTTGGTCAGGTATTTTGGATTTGTCTGATGATTTCTCATGATTAGAATAAGATTAAGTACTTTGCAGAAGGATACCACAAAGGTGAAGTGCCCTTCTCATCACATCAAATCAGGGGGTACAAGATAACAACTGACTTGTTACTGATGACTAACCTATATAACTTGGTTAAGAGAGTATTGATGAAGTTTCTGCACTATAAGGTTGCCATTTTTTTTTTCTTCTTTTCATACTTTCTTGTTTGGGAGAGTCACTAAGTCTAGCCCAAACTCAAGAGGAGGGGAATTAAGTGCCATCTTTGGAAGGGAGAGTATTTGTATATTATTTGGAATTCTTCTGCAAGAAAGATTTGTACCTTCTCACATTTATTTACTTATTCAGTTATTTATTTATATCACTATGGATTCATGGATTTTTTTTCCCTTTGGATTATAATTCAATATTTTCATTATTTATTGTATTGTTCAAAATGCTCCAGTTTTGACTATTGGGAGCTCTTTCAGGATGGTCTCTATATCCTTTTTATATCTACCCATTCCTTTAAGCACTTCCAAAATTACTTTCTGGCACTGCAAGATGCACTAAACTATCTTGTATTTCCCTTTCCCCAGTCCTAGAATCAACCATTTCCCCAAAGAAACCTGGTTCGTTTTATTGGAGAAAGGAGTTAGAAACCAAGATCTGGGTGCTGGATATGTCATTACTGTTGGCTGTTACTGCTTCTAGACCCTCTCAGTGGACATAGCTAGAGAAAATATATATGCCTATTATCCATGTACACATATATACATAATTATCTATCTGTATCTACCTACCTACCTATCTACACAATTGATATACAGATAAAAAATGACATGAGTTCATGATATTTCTCAGTACCTCAGGATATATTCTGGCTTTCTCTCTCCTTACATATCATTAACTTAATTTCTGACAATAACAAACCTGGTTTTTATTTTCTATAATTTAATTATTTATTTAACTCTATTATACGCGCAACTTTAATTCATGATTGGCAACCCAAAACCCACTACAGTAATTGTTTATGTACAGGTTTTCTGTCTTTAACCTTACAATATTCAGTCAAAACAGTTTTCCAAAGTTACTGAGGTTAGCTCATTTTTGCCACATTCAATTTAATGAGGTTATGCATACATTTATAATACAGTTAGATTCCTTTATTATAGTATGCATCCAATCTTGGGATCTCCCCAATGCTGGAGGATTTATTTGATATTTCCATGCAATTAAGTTCACTCTGTAGTATACAATTCTATGTTTTAAGAGATACATGGATTCATATATCTACCATCATATTACCATGCAAAATAGTCCTATTACCCTAAATTTTCCATATGTGTTCCCTTTGGAGTCAACCCCACCTGCATCAACCACGGGTAACCACTGATCTGTTTTCTGACCCTATGATTGTTTTTTTAAAAAATATACATGGAATTATGTAGCCTTTTGAGTCGTTTCTTTCACTTTGCACAATTTATTTAATATTGGTCCAATACTTGTTGATCCAATTTATTTCATATCAATTGTGTGATTCAGCCGCTCATTTGTTTTTATTGCTGAATAATACTGCATTGTATTACATAGAACAGTTTTTTTTTTTTAATTTTATTATGTTACGTTATTCTCCATACAATACATCATTAGTTTTTGTTATGGTGATCCACGATCCATTGTTTTCTTATAACACCCAGTGCTCCATGCAGTACGTGCCCTCCTTAATACCCATCACCGGGCTAACCAATACCCCCTCCCTCCTCCCCTCTAAAGCCCTGTCTGTTTCTCAGAGTCCATAGTCTCTCATGGTTCATCTCTCCCTCCGATTTCTCTCCCTTCATTTCTCCCTTCCTTCTCCTAATGTCCTCCATGCTATTCCTTATGTTCCACAAATAAGTGAAACCAGATGATAATTGACTTTCTCTGCTTGACTTATTTCACTTAGCATAATCTCCTCCAGTCCCAGCCATGTTGATGAAAAAGTTGGGTATTCATCCTTTCTGATGGCTGAGTGATATTGCATTGTATATATGGACCCCATCTTCTTTATCCACTCGTCTGTTGAAGGGCATCTCAGCTCTTTCCACACTTTGGCTATTGCAACATTGCCACTATGAACATTGGGGTGCATATGTCCCTTCTTTTCACTACATCTGTGTCTTTGGGGTAAATACCCAGTAGTGAAAATGCTGGGTCATAGGGTAGCTCTATTTTTAAATTTTTGAGGAACCTCAACACTGTTTTCCAAAGTGGCTGTACCAACTTGCATTCCCACCAACAGTGTAAGAGGGTTCCCCTTTCTCCACAACCTCTCCAACATTTGTTGTTTCTGTCCCTGTCCATTTTTGCCATTCTAACTGGTGTAAGGTGGTATCTCATTATGGTTTTAATTTGAATTTCCCTGATGGCTAATGATGATGTACATTTTTGCATGTGTCTGTCAGCTATTAGTATGTCTTCTTCAGAGAAGTGTCTTTTCATATCTTCTGCCCATTTTTTTGACTTGATTATTTGTTTTTTGGGTGTTGAGTTTGAGAATTTCTTTATAGATCTTGGATACCAGCCCTTTATCTGTAGTATCATGTGCAAATATCTTCTCCCATTCTGTGGGTTGCCTCTTTGTTTTGTTGACTGTTTCCCTTGCTGTGCAGAAGCTTTTTATCTTGATGAAGTCCCAAAAGTTCATTTTTGCTTTTGTTTCACTAGCCTTTGGAGATGTATCTTGAAAGAAGTTGCTGTGGCCGATGTCAAAGACGTTACTGCCTGTGTTCTCCACTAGGATTTTGATGGATTCCTGTCTCACATTGAGGTCTTTCATCCATTTTGAGTTTATCTTTGTGTATGGTGTTAGAAAATGGTCGAGTTTCATTTTTCTGCATGTGGCTGTCCAATTTTCCCAGCACCATTTATTGAAGAAACTGACTTCTTTCCATTGCATATTTTTTCCTGCTTTGTCAAAGATTATTTGACCATAGATTTGAGGGTCCATATCTGGGTTCTCTAATCTGTTCCATTGGTCTATATGTCTGTTTTTGTGCCAGTACCATGCTGTCTTGGTGATCACTGATTTGTAATATAGCTTGAAATCGGGCAACATGATTGCCCCAGTTTGTTTTTCTTTTTCAACATTTCCTTGGCGATTTGGGATCTTTTCTGATTCCATATAAATTTTAGGATTGTTTGTTCCAGCACTTTGAAAAATGTCATTGGAATTTTGATCGGGATGGCACGGAAGGTATAGATTGCTCTGGGTAGCATAGACATTTTAACAATGTTTATTCTTCTGATCCATGAGCATGGAATGTTTTTCCAACTTTTTGTGTCTTCTTCAAATTCTTTCATCAGTGTTCTGTAGTTTCTAGAGTATAGATCTTTACCTCTTTGGTTAGGTTTATTCTGAGGTATCTTATGGTTTTTGGTGCTATTGTAAATGGAATCCTTTCTCTAATTTCTCTTTCTACAGTTGCATTGTTAGTGTATAAGAAAGCAACTGATTTCTGTGCATGGATTTGTATCTTGCCACATTACTGAATTGCTGTATGAAATCTAGTAATTTGGGGGTAGAGTCTTTGGGTTTTCCACATAAAGTATCATGTCGTCTGTGAAGAGAGAGAGTTTGACTTCTTCTTTGACAATTTGAATACGTTTTATTTCTTTTTGTTGTCTGACTGCTGTTGGTAGGACTTCTAGTACTATGTTGAACAATAGTGGCGAGAGTGGGCATCCTTGACATGTTCCTGATCTTAAGGGAAAGGCTCTCAGCTTTTCCCCATTGAGGATGATATTCATTGTGGGTTTTTCATAGATGGATTTTATGAACTTGAGGAATGTTCCCTCTATCCCTATACTCTGAAGAGTTTTAATCAGGAAAGGATGTTGTATTTTGTCAAATGCTTTTTCTGCATCGAGAGGACCATATGGTTCTTCTCCCTCCTCTTATTAATGTGTTCTATCACGTTGATTGATTTGCGAATGTTGAACCACCCTTGCATCCCAGGGATAAATCCCACTTGGTCATAGTGGATGATCCTTTTAATGTACTGTTGGATCGTATTAGCTAGAATTTTGTTGAGGATTTTGGAATCCATATTCATCAGGGATATCGGTCTGAAACTCTCCTTTTTGATGGTGTCTTTGCCTAGTTTGGGGATTAAGGTAATGCTGGCCTAATAGAATCAGTTTGGAAGTTTTCCTTCTGTTTCTACTTTTTTGAAACAGCTTCAGGAGAATAGGTATTCTTTCTTCTTTGAATGTTTGGTAGAATTCCCCAGGGAATCCATCAGGCCCTGGACTCCTGTTTTTTGGGAGGTTTTTGATCACTGCTTCAATCTCGTTACTGGTTATTGGCCTATTCAGGTTGTCAATTTCTTCCTGTTTCAGTCTTGGCAGCTTATAGGTTTCCAGGAAGGCCTCCATTTCATCCAGATTGCTCAGTTTATTGGCATATAGTTGTTGATAATAATTTCTAATAATTGTTTCTATTTCCTTGGTGTTAGTTGTGATCTCTCCCCTTTCATTCATAATTTTATTAATTTGGGTCCTTTCTCTTTTCTTTTGGATAAGTCTGGCCAGTGGTTTATCGATCTTATTAATTCTTTCAAAGAACCAACTTCTAGTTTTGTTGATCTGATCTACTGTGTTTCTGGTTTCTAATTCATTGATCTCTGTTCTAATCTTAATTATTTCTCTTCTAATGCGTGGCTTAGGCATCGTTTGTTGTTTTTTCTCTAGTTCTTTAAGGTGTAGAGTTAGTTGGTGAATTCGGGATATTTCTATTTTTTTGAGTGAGGCTTGGATGGCTATGTATTTCCCCCTTATGACCACCTTTGCGGTATCCCATAGGTTTTGGACCAATGTGTTTTTGTTCTCATTAATTTCCATGAATTGTTTAAGTTCTTCTTTGATTTCCTGGTTGACCCAAACGTTCTTGAGCAGAGTGGTCTTTAGCTTCCAAGTGTTTGAATTTCTGCCAAATTTTTTCTTGTGATTGAGTTCCAGTTTTAAAGCATTGTGGTCTGAGAATATGCAGGGAATAATCTCAGTCTTTTGGTATCAGTTGAGATCTGATTTGTGACCCAGTGTGTGGTCTATTCTGGAGAAAGTTCCATGTGCACTTGAGAAGAATGAGTATTCTGTTGTTTTAGGGTGGAATGTTCTGTATATATCTATGAGGTCCATCTGGTCCAGTGTGTCATTCAAAGCTCTTGTTTCCTTGTTGATTTTCTGCTTAGATGATCTATCCATTGCTGAGAGTGGGGTATTGAGATCTCCTACAATAACGTATTATTATCAATATGACTCTTTATTTTGGTTAACAGTTGGCTTATGTAGATGGCTGCACCCATGTTGGGGGCATAGATATTTACAATTGTTACATCTTCTTGTTGGATAGACCCTTTAAGAATGATATAGTGTCCTTTTGTGTCTCTAACTACAGTCTTTAGCTTAACATCGAATTTGTCTGATATAAGAATTGCTACCCCAGCTTTCTTTTGAGGTCTATTGGCAGAGGAGATGGATCTCCATCCCTTCACTTTCAGTCTGGATGTATCTTTAGGTTCAAAATGAGTCTCTTGTAGGCAGCATATGGATGGGTCCTGTCTTTTTATCCAATCTGCAACCCTGTGCCATTTTATGGGAGCATTTAGGCCATTCACGTTGAGAGTGATTATTGAAAGACATGAATTTATTGTCATCATGTTGCCTGTGAAGAAATTGTTTTTACAGATTGTCCCTGTAAATTTCTGTTGTATATCACTCTTGGGGTCTTTCTCCTTTTATAGAACCCCCCCTTAATATTTCTTGCAGAGCCGGCTTAGTGGTCACATATTCTTTCAGTTTCTGCCTGTCTTGGAAGCTCTGCATCTCTCCATCCATTCTAAATGAAAGCCTTGCTGGATAAAGTATTCTTGGCTGCATGTTCTTCTCATTTAGTACCCTGAATATCTCTTGCCAGGCCTTTCTGGCTTGCCAGGTCTCTGTGGATAGGTCTGACGTTATTCTGATGTTCCTCCCTCTGTACGTAAAGAATCTCTTCCCCCTAACTGCCCTTAAGATGGTTTCCTTGGTTCTAAGATTTGCAAGTTTTACTATTACATGCCGGGGTGTTGCCCTGTTTTCCTTGATCTTGGGAGGGGTCCTCTCTGCCTCTAGGACATGAATGTTTGTTTCATTCCACGGATTAGGGAAGTTCTCAGCTACGATTTGCTCAAATACATCTTCTAGTCCTCTCTCTCTCCACTCCCTCCGGGATTCCAATTATTCTGACATTGGAACGCTTCATGGTGTCACTTATTTCTCTGATTCTATTTTCATGGATTCTGAGTTATTTTTCCCTGGCCTTCTCTTTTCCCTTTTTATCTATTATATTGTCTTCCAGGTCACTTATTCGTTCTTTTACCTTACTTACCCTAGCTGTTAGATTATCTAGATTAGATTGGATCTCACTGATAGCATTTTTAAGTTCTGCCAATTCAGCTTTCATTTCTGCCCTTAGAGTGTCTATGTTCCCATTAATTGATTTCTCCATTCTAGCTATTGTCTTCACAATTGCTAGCCTGAATTCCATCTCCGACATCTTGGTTATATCTGCATCCATTTGTAAATCTGCAGCATAAGTCATAATCTCTGAGTCTTTTCTATTTTGGGGGTTCCTCCTCCTAGTCATTCTCTTGATGGGTGTTTGAGGGAATGTATAGAGTCCAAATTATTGACCAGAATCCAAGCAAGATGCACTTGTTTTCTAGGGAACTTAGGGCTGTTGGCCTCTTGTTTTCCCAGCTTGTCTTCTGGGGAAGGGTCCTGCTGCGCTGTTACTCAGGCAACCCTGTTTGGGCGGAGTTGCCCTGCCCCCCTGTGGCATGGGATGGGCTCAGTGGGAATCAGTGTTGTGGGCTTTTGTTCTCTGGTGGCTTTCCCTGGTGATTTTCCATGTCTCTTCCACGAGTCAGAGCAGAAGAGACTGTTTCCAACCCTCTGCCTCAGAGCAGAGAGATTGCAGTCTGTTCTTCAGTGAGGTCTCCAGGCCACACTGTCTCCATTTCTGTCCGTGTTGCTATAAACTGCAGCATCCTGGTTTGTGCGCCCCTCCACTGTGCTCCCAGTCCTGCCTACAAGTCGGGGCATGTCTCTGCCCTTTGTGCTTCTAAAACCACCAGCCACTCCCAGTTCACACATGGGACTCTGCTGCTCTGGGTTTCCACCCTGGGGGCTGCCCTAAAGTCCTTTCCCTGCCACTACCAGTCTGCGAGTCTGTGCCCCGTCCCCAGCGAGCGAGGCTGTTGCTCACAGGCGGTGTAGGATCCCCATGGACAGGCTCCCTCCCACTGCCGTTTATCCTCTGATATCTGCCCACGGAACCATGGCTCCCCACTTCCTACCTCAAAACCAACCACCTGTGATATTCTGTTTGTAGAGATCCAGATCTTCTTACATCTCAGGCTGATTTCGTGCTGCCCAGAGTGTTCTAGTAGATATCCAGCTCAATTCCAGGGACCAGTTGAAATAGGGTCCCCTACTCCTCTGCCATCTTTCCTTCCATCCATATCACAGTTTTTTTAATCCATTCATTGGTTGAAGAGCATCTTGGCCAACTATTTGGACATGAAGTTTTGTTTTTGGTGGGGTTTTTTTTGGAAGTCTTTACCTACAAATTCAATTTATTTAATAAATATAGGGCTTTTCAGGTTATCTATTTCTTTTTGAGTGAGTTTTGATAATTTGAGTCTTCCAAGGCATGGTGTATATCACATACATTTTCAAATTTAGGGCCACAATGATGCTTGTGGGATTCTGTTATTTTTTAATGTCTGCAGGATCAGTATTGATGTTGCTTGTTTGTTTCATGATGATTTGTGTTTTCTTTCCTTTTTTCTTTATTTTCCTCACTTGAGGCATATCAACTATATTAATCTCTTTTAGAAACAACTATGACAATTTTCCCTATTGTTTTTTTCCATTTTCTATTATCAATTGTATTGACCTATTCTAATTTATCTTATTTCATTCTTCCTACTTATTTTAGTTTTGATTTTCTCCTCTAGTTTCTGTTTTTTCTAAGTGGAATATGAAGTTACTGAGTTTAAATCTTTCTAATACAAGCATTTAATGTTATGAATTTCCATCTAAAACACTCGTTTATCTGTATTTCCTAAATGTTGATGTTTCCTTTTCATTCTTTTTTTCCTTTTAATTAATACATTTTAATTTTTAGAACAATTTTAGGTGTACAGGAAAATTTAGTGGTAGTGCAGGGAATGCCAATATACCTCTTCTCATCTCCCTGTACACACATAGAGTTATCCTATTATTAACATCTGGCATTAGTGTGACACATTTGTTACAATTGAGCCAATATTGATATGTTCTTAAAGTACATAATTTGCATTAGAATTCACTTTTTGTTTTAAACATTCTTTGAGTTTTGACAGATGCATGATGACATGTATCCGCCATTGCAGAACCATACAAGGTAGTTTTACTGCCATGAAAATCCTCTGTGCTCTGCCTATTTATATCTCTCTTGCTGCTAACCCATGGCAACTACTAAACTTCACTGTCTCTGTAGTTTTGCCTTTTCAGAATGTCATATAATTAGAATCATACAGTATGTAGGCTTTTCGGATTGGCTTCTTTCACTTAATAATATAATATAAGGTTCCTTCATGACTTTTTGTGGTTTTATAGCTCATTTGTTTTTGTTACTGAATAGTATCCCATTGTATAGATGTACCATAGTTTATCCATTCATCTATTAAAGGACATCTTGGTTGCTTGCAATTTTTGGCAATTATGAATAAAGCTGCTAAAAATATCCATGTGCAGGTTTTTGTGTGAACATAAGTTTTCATCTCATTTGGGTAAATACCTAGGAGTGCAATTGCTGGATCATATGGTAAGCATATGTTTGATTTTGTAAGAAACCTCCAAACTACCTTCTAAAGTAGCTGTACTATTTTGCATTCCCACTAACATTGAATGAAAGTACTTGTTACTCCATATTCTTGTCAGCATTTGGTGTTGTCAGTGTTTTGGATTTCAGACATTCTAATATGTGTATAGTGTTATCTCATTGTTGTTTTAATTTGCAATTCTCTAATGACACATGATGTTGAACATCTTTTCATGTATTTCATGTGCTTACTTGCCATCTGTGTATCTTCTTTGGATGTCTATTAAGATCTTTTTTTTCCATTTAAAAAAATGGATTGTCTTCTTATTGTTGAGTTTTAAGAGTTTTTTATTTATTTTGGAATCCAGTACTTTATCAGATATGCATTTTGCAAATATTTTCTATAAGTTTGTGGTTTCTTATTTTTTAATATTTTTTTGCAATGCAGAATTTTTAAAATTTTGATGAAGTCTAACTCATCAAATTTTTCTTTCATGGATCATGCTTTTGGTGTTCTATCTAAAAGGTCTTCATTAAACCCAAAGTTACCTAGGTTTTCTCCAATGTTATCTTCTAGGAGTTTAATTTGTATTTTACCTTTAGGCCTATGATCCCTTTTAAGTTAATTTTTATGAAAAGTATAAGGTCCGTATCTTTTTTTTTTAATGTGGATGTTCATTTGTTGAAAAGATGATCTTTTCTCTATTGAATTTATTTTGCTACTTTATCAAAAGCATTTTATGCTTTTGTGCTCACATTTATGTGAGTGTTTTGAGGGGCTCTTTATTCTGTTTCATTGATTTATTTATCCATTATTTTACTAATACCACATAATCTTGATTACTGTAGCTTTATTTTTTTAAGGTTTTATTTATTTATTTATTTATTTATTTATTTATTTGAGAGAGAAATAGAGAACATGTGCATGAGAGGTCATGAGCCAGGGAGGGGGAGAGGGGCAGGAGCACAGGAGAGGGACAAGCAGACTCTCCACTGAGCAGGGAGCCCAATGTGGGGGGTTGATCTCAGGACCTGAGCTGAAGGCAGATGCTTAACCAACTGAGACACCCAGACACCCCTTGATTACTATAGCTTTATAGTAAGTCTTGAAGTTGTATAGAATCAGTACCCCAAAGTTGTTCTACTTCAATATTGTACTGGCTTTTCTGGATCTTTTGCCTGTCTGTATAAACTTTAGAATAAGCTTGTTGATATCCACAAAATAACTTGCTGTGATTTTTATTGGGATTACATTGAATTTATAGATCATGTTGGGAAGAGCTAACTTGATGAGATAGTCTTCTCATTTGCACATGGAATATTTATTTATTTAACTTTTCTTTGATTTGTTGCATTATTTTTGTAGTTTTCCTCATAGAGCTCTTGTACATATATTGATAGATGTTATACAAATTTTGTTAGATTTAAACCTATTTCTTTTGCGGGGTGCCAATATAAATTATATTGTGTTTTTTATTTATTTTTATTTTTAAAAGATTTTATTTATTTATTAGAGAGAGACACAGAGAGAGAGGGCACACAAGCAGGGGGAGTTGGAGAGGGAGAAACAGGCCTCCCACTGAGCGGGGAGCCCGATGCAGGGGCTCGATCCCAGGACCCTGGGATCATGACCTGAGCCTAAGGCAGACGCTTAGCAACTGAGGCACCCAGGGACCCCTGTATTGTGTTTTTTAATTTCAAATTCTAATTGTTCATTGCTGGTATATAAGAAAGCAATAGATTTTTGTATATAAACCTCATATCCTGCAAGCTTGCTATAATCACTTACTAGATCCAGGAGTTTTTCTATTGTTGGTTCTTTAAGATTATATATATAGGCAATCATGTCATCTGTGAAGAAAGATGGCTTTAACTTTTTTTTGTGATCCTTTTCTTGTCTTATTGCATCATCTACATCTTCCAATAGGATGTCAAATAGGAGTTAAAAGAGGACATCATTGCTTTGTTCCTGCTCTTAGCTAGAAAGCCTCTAGCTTCTGACCATTAGGCATGATGTTAGTTGTAGGAATTTTTTAGATGTATTTTATAACCTTGAGAAAGTTGCCCTCTATGCCTTAGTTTCCTGAGAATTTTTATCATGAATGGGTGTTGATTTTATCAAATGCTTTTTCTGCATCTATTGACATAAACATATTATTTTTCATCTTTAACCTGTTGATGTTATGGATGATTAAATGTTTTTTCAAATGATAAATCAGCCTTGCAGATTGGAATAAATCCCACTTGGTCATGACGTAAAATTCTTTTAAACATTTTGAATCCAATTTACTAATATTTTGTTGACATTTTTGCTTTTTACTCTTTTATTTCAAAATATTATTTTAATTTTCTCTTGAGACTTCCTTTTAGACTATAGGTTAATTTTTGCATGTTTTTTTAAATTTCCAAAATACTGGGGTTTGTCAGATATTTTCTTTTGTAGATTTCTAGTTTAAGTTTTTTGGAGGTTAAAACACACCTTGCATGATTTATGTACTTATAACTTTGTTAGCTTTTTTTGTAATGGTCTGGTCTGGGATGTGCTATGCCTTGGTGAATGTTTCATGTGTCTTGATATTATTGGATGGATTGTTTTATAATGTCAATTAGATTAGGTGGATGGATAATATTTCTGGTCATCTATATATAATCCTACTGATAATTTGTCTACTTATCAATTATAATTGTATATCTGTCTATATTTGTTTTCAAATCTGCCATTTTTTAATCTCATAGAATTTGTAGACATTTGTGATGTCACTTCATATTTCTTTATTCTTAAAGGAAAATATCAAAATATGTCAATAATTCTGGTCTAACAGGTTATTTTTCTCTTAGCGTTTTACACTTTAAACATAACGCTCCATTTTCTTGTTTGTGTGATTTCTGATGAGAAGTTTACTGTCATTCTTATCTTTATTTCCATTTAGGTTATGTGCAGTATGGGTGTATGTTTCCCTCCAGTGTTTTGGTATCTATCACTAATTTTAGAAGATTTTCAGCCATTATTTTTCAACTATTTCTGTTGCCTCAATCTCTCTTTCTTTTGTTCCTGGGATTCCCATTACTCATATGTGATGTCACATATCTCTTGAACTCTCTGTTCTGTTTTTTGCTGGCTAATAGAGTTTATTTTTGTTTGGTTTTGATTGTTCATTATTTGGTTTTTTATTTTTTTCTTTTACACTTTTTTCCTTTCTCCTTTTAGTAATTTTTATTGTACTATCTCTAGGTTTACAGATTCTTTGCTCTGCTATGTTGAGTGTGATGATGAACCTATTGATGATATTCTCTATATGTGTAGCAGTGTTTTTACATATTTTTTTCATATTTTCTTCATTCTTCTAAATGAATCTTGGATCTTAAATGCTCTCTACTTTTTTCATTAATAATAATTATTTTAAATTCCCTGATAGTTCCTACATCTGTGTCATATATGGATTTATTTGATTGTTTGTTTCATCAGACTTTTTTCTGCCCTCTCTTTTCTCCCCTTTTTGTTCTGCAATTTTTTATTGAAAGTCAGACATTTTATAAGATATTCAATATTGAGGTAAATAACTTTCATGCTTAGAGATGAGTATGCCTTTTCTTCTGCTAAGCATCTAGTGTGAACTCTTTTTTAAAAAAAATGTGGTAAAAAAACACATCATAAACTTTACCATCTTAACCATTTTTACTATACAGCACAGTAGTGTAACTATATTTACATTATTTTGAAACAGATCTCCAGAACTTTTTCATCTTGCAGAAACTGAAATTTTGTGGACACCTGGGTGGCTCAGTTGTTAAGTGTCTGCCTTTGGCTCAGGGATCCCAGGGTCCTGGGATCGAGCCCTGCATCGGGCTCCTTGCTCTGCAGGAAGCCTGCTTCTCCCTCTCCCACACCCCCTGCTTGTGTTCCCTCTCTCTCTCTCTGTCAAAAAAAATAAATAAAATCTTTAAAAAAAAAAAGAAAAAACAAATTTTGTACTCATTAAACAACAATTCCCCTTTACTTCCTCCCCCCAGTCTCTGGTAACCACCATTCTATTTTCTATGTTTATAAATATGACTACTTTAGATATCTCATATAAGTGGAATCATACAGTATTTGTCCTTTTGTGACTGGCTATTTCACTTCACATAATGTCTTCAAGGTTCATACATGTTGTAGCATGTGATAGAATTTCCTTTTTTTTTAAGGCTGCAAAATAGTCAATTATGTATATACCACATTTTCTTGATGCATTTATCTATTGATGAACATTTGAGTTGCTTCCATTTCTTGGCTACTATAAGTAATGTTGCTATGAACATAGGTGTGCAAATGTTTCTTCAAGATTCTCCTTTCAATTCTTCTTGATACATACCCAGAAGTAGAATTTTCTGAAATATGGAATTTTTCATTAATTTAGTTAGAGGTTGGGCTGGGTTTGAAGCTTTTTATTACTATGATTATCCTCAGTACACAAGAGGCCTCAAATTCAATTCCTTTAGGGATATATTGTTTTTGTCACACCACTTGGTCTTCCCTTTGTGCTGCTCCCTAAAGAGAGTCTATCTCTTGTAGGTCTCCAGGTCATGTTCTGCTATTATTTTTATCCCACACTTGTTAGAATGGTGGTGCGGGTTGAGGGACACTACTGTTCCCTGAAAAATCACTGTTTTGACCCATGTAACTATGGTTATCGTCAATTGATCATGGATTTCTTAAAAATAAAACAGACTATGTGTTGATTAAAATTTTTCAAGGCAGAAAAGCTCTAAGCCTACTGGGTAGAAACCTGGTACCACTCGCTCTATGGAGATTTATAGACTTTTTTGTCTCAATGACTAGACCTAAGGCCAGTTCACATAACTGAAATTCTTTGATTGAGGAGTGTGCTGGTTCATTTTCAGGATGGACCTGGCCACAGAGCTCCAGGTATGTACTGGCATGTTCCTCTAAGTCTTCCCTAGAAGGGCATGCTGAGTTATTTGCCAGAATTATTGTACATTAAGGAAAGATTCACATCCTAGCTCTCAGATCCCTGGAGTGTGATCCATCACTCAAGAGTGTGTGCCATATGTAATATAGGTGAAAGTTGCTTGGCTTGAATTCAACTTATATTGGATCCTGTGGTAATGTGGACACACTATGTGGTAATTTTCTGTGTCCCAAAACATAACTGAGAATAGTTATACTTAGTAACATGCAGAGTCCCCACATTGGCTTCCTGATTTATATAATGGTTATTTAGGTAGGAAAATCCAGATAGAAGGAAACCCCTAGAATGCTCCTTCTCAAAGTTGCTTAACAAAGTGAAATCACATTTCTGGGGAAATATCAGAGATCAGTGCCACTATATAGCTTCTGAAAGATAAAGGGTTTGTGATTTTTAGTATATCTCATTTAATTCTCTTTTATAACCAGTGCAAAATTTGGAAGGATCTTGGAGAATGGCCAAGTTCTATTGAATACTTACTCACATGGTGATGTTGCTCAGGATAATATTTTAACTAGAGTAAATCACTGTAGTACCTGGCACCTGCTATGCAGCTATTGAACTAATATTTTCTTTCTAAATAGATAATTGTTTTATGCAATTTGCTTCACATAATAAGAACAGCAATGCACCTTTTTTGTTGTTGTTTTAACCCCAGGCTATATTTGCTTTCTTATTCTCTTTCAATATATTGTTTGGAGAGAACTTGATTATGTTAATGATCCATAGAACATCACACTGGTCCATTATAATGATGTTATCATGCTAAATGGGTCTTGAAAGTAGAATGTAGTAAACAGCCCTAGTGAAATCCAAGCATATCGAAGGCTGAGAAATAAGTCTTCCAAAAGTTCAAGGACTTGAGATGTCACTGAGGTGTCCAGGGGCATGTGAAAAGAAGAGTGAAATATAAAGGTATTAGAAAAGCAAAAATAGAAATTTTCCTGAAGAGTGGGAGAAAATTGGACTTCAGAAGATCAGCATGTCAGATCATAGCAGACATTTAAATGGGAAAGACTTCTACAAAACTGTCAAGGTTAATGAGTTTACACTTAATCTGTTTATGATAGAGAAAGAGTGATTTTCTCACATGATTATCATATCTATAAAGGCATGACATATCTTCAGATATATTCAGTTATTAGAGATGAAGGTTGAATTTATTTTTATTTATTCTGGGGACTAAAAATGTACAGGTTATTTTTGGTTTATCTCTGGGTACAAAGTGTTGTTGTTTTGTTTTTTCTAACCTGTCTGTGGGATGTATACCCACAGGGAATGCAGGAGAAGGTGTCAGTTTTGCCCCAAATAGCACACATCAGGAGTTGGCTTGAAAGGTTTGGAGATTCTGGTGATCAAGAAAAAAATGTTTCCACTAGAGAACCCAGCCCTGGTGGCATTAAATTGAAACTGTCCATCTGGGGCTCCACATGCCAATGAAACTACATGCAGTTAAGAAAGTTCACTCTACTGCTCGACATGCTTTAGGTTTGAGGTGTGGGGGACTGAACTGATATCTCCCCATGGTGATACTATAGCTGATGGGACTTAGTGTTTTCCCCTGGCTGGAATCTTTGTTTTTCATATAAACATAGAAATAAGTGGATGTTGACACAGAAAAGTGGAGGACTATGCTTGCTGTCTGCTTTTGCATTTCTGGCTCCACCTTCCACTTTCTGCATCCATTGGTGCCCAGGATGTGCTGCTTTATGGAGAGCTACCATGGACACCCTCATCGTCTGACTTCTTGTTGAGCTCAAGAGAGTGCAGTGTAGAGAGAGAGTGCCATCATGTCACTGGGCCCCTCCACATTGGGCTCCTGGGTCGGAAGGGGCTACTGCACTTTTCTGGGAATTTCTGTGCTTTGGCTTTCTTCTAAAACAGCTGTTTCCTTTATAAGGTTTAATGGTCTTTTTCTCCAGTGGCCCCTCCTGGGGCCTCTGGGAAATTTGGAGTTCTTGCTGTTGCTGGCCTTGGAGTACCTCATCATTCTTTGTCATTTTCCTTAACCCTGTTCATGTTAAGTGACTGGATGTTTCAGAAAGCTTTCCTTAGTGTACCACCTGTTTCCTATCAGGAGACTGATGGTAACCACCACAATTTCAGAAAACACCAGGAGATGCAAATAATCATATAAAAGTCATGTAAAAAATAGTTTCTTCTTGGGGGCACCTGAGTGGCTCAGTTGGTTAAGCAACTGCCTTAGGCTCAGGTCATGATCCTGGAGTCCCAGGATCCAGTCCCGCATCAGACTCCCTGCTCAGTGGAAGTTTGCTTCTCCCTCTGACCCTACCCCCTCTCGTGCACTCTCTCTCTCTCACTCTCAGTTTCTTCTTCACTTTTCTTCTTCACTGGAGTTATTCACTAAGGTTAGTTGACATGACCTCACATCAGAGTGCAGAACTGAATAAATCAGTAAAGTTGGGTGGTCATCCCTAGGAGCTCTGGAGAGGAACTCAGATATTGGACAGTCATTGGATTAAATGAGCTTTACTGTTCCTGCAACACTCCCAGCACAGACTCTTATTGGTTCCACCTGGACTGAGGAATCAATTTTATGTTTCTAATGTGTTCTATGTAATTACTTATAAGAATATGGTTTTGGCAGTAAAGGGCTCTGGTATTTTTCAGAAAGCTGGTCATATAATGCTGAATCACTCAGTGCTTCACAAGTCAGAATGAAGAGGATACAGATCCAGAAAGAGACACAAGTCATCTATGATGCCTCCACTGTAAAAGTCAGTTCAGAGATGCTGGTCAAGAATGAATAATAAAAATAACAAAAACTCAGAAATAAAGAGTAGAGTTGAGGACCAATATCTGTGCAAAGATGAAGGATGGATTAGACTGCTCAATACAGAATGCCATAACAACTGAATGGCCTCAAATAAGATGAGGTGCGGGGGGGACCCTGGGCGGTTCAGTCAGTTAAGCAGCTGCCTTTGGCTCAGGTCATGATTCCAGGGTCCTGGGATCGAGCCCCACGTCGGGCTCAGGCTCCCTGCTCAGCGGAGAGCCTGCTTCTCCCTCTCTCTCTGCCTGTTGCTCTGCCTACTTGTACTCTTTCTCTGTCAAATAAATAAATAAAATCTTTAAAAAAAAATAATATGGGGTGGGAGGGGAGCTAGAAACCTTGAAGAGGCAGACTAAGCAAAGCCATAATTTACATTTGGCTAAACCATGAAGAGACTCTTATGTACGGTTGACCCTTGAACAACACAGGTCTTCACTACATAGGTCTACTTATACACAGTTTTTTTTTTTTTTAGTTAAGTACAGTACTGTAAATATGTTTTCTCATGATTTTCTTAATAACATTTTCTTTTCTCTAGCTTAATTTAAGAGTACAGTCTATAATACATATACCATGTAGAATATGTTAATCGACTGTTTATGTTATGAGTAAAATTTCCAGTCAATAGTAGGCTATTAGTTAACTTTTTTGGGTAGTCAAAAGGTATACACAGATTTTTGACTGCACAGAGGGTCAGTGCCCTTAAATCCTGTGTTGTTTAAGGGTCAACTGTAATTATAAGGCTTTGTTTTTTGATATTTGGTTTTCTATACGGCAAAATGTTTTTTGTATTTAGAACACTATGATGTGTGTGGTAGGTTCTCAATGAATATTTGTCAAGAGAAAGAATATTATTTCTATTTAAAATTGCAAGAGTGAGCTTAGCAATTCTTGTAATTGGTATAGATATGTCACATTAAAAAAAGTCAGTGAGTATGTAAAGTAGTTGATGTCTGTTTATTATGGCAGGAAGGTCAATGTGCAAGAAAGAACTAAGCCCTCTCACATGTGTACCCAAAATTCTTGCACAGTCATATAAAAGTCTACTCATAAATATCAGACACATGAGTGAGGGGAGGAGGGGCAATGAGGAGAGAAGGTCTTCTTCCCTTGGTAACTCAAAGCTGGATGACAAAGGAAACTGCATTTTCTCCAGCTTTTCCAAAGATTATACTCAATTCCATTTCTTGTTCCATTATGCTTTGGCATCTGCTATTGTCATCACCCCAGTCAGTATAGTTGTTAAGCAATTAGAGAGCCAAGAAAAGATCACTGCATTGAACAAAACTATTGTCCTTCACCCCATGAGCCTACAAAGTGACAGAAATTTCCTCATTTTACATTCTGTCTGTGTATGTTTTATTTCCTTTATAGTAGTTGTACATGCATTATTTCACTAGTGCTACATGAGCTGCTTTGAACTACAGGTGTAGCCCAGCTGTTGCTCTCCTTTTCCAGGGAGAACTAGGTTCCACACTGTGGGTTGTGAGATATTGTGTAGAGCCCATATCCTCTCAGTGTGGTCACTGAGTGCCTGCCGTGCTCCTCTACCTTCTCAGTGGTTAGACTCACACGAAGACGACTGAGGACAGAAGAAAGTAGGTAAGCTAAACACATTACTTATAGGCATAAAATTTCTTTTGCATGTGATTGGCAAAAATGCATTTAACTTGCAAAATTCTCTGAAATGGATCTCTAGATCTGAGATATTTCTTAGTAGCCTGGGAAGTACAGTTCTATCTGAATCTCAAAATACTGCATGCTTAAATCTGTTCTTGGAAAACTAGTAAAAATGCCATCCTTGATCTCATGTAAAGTGTATTAAAGGCAAATCAACTTAACTAATAAAACAGATCACTTTGTCTCCTATTTTTAGTGTTTGGTAACCATGGATGTGCATCTTGATTTTTGTAGGATATTACTTCTAAGATAATTCCTTAAGGCTACTTAGATGTAGCACATCCTACAGACTATAATTTTGTATAAGAGTACTTTTAAAGGATCTATATTTAAATATTTTAAAATCTTTAATAAATGCTCAGATTCAAGAGTGTAGGAATTAGGAAAGCAGCATTAAAATTCTGTTGTACATATGTCTTTTCCCAGCCTACAAAGTTCTCAATCCTGACACTATAGTAGAATCTTCTGGGGGAGCTTTTTTTAAATTAACTATTGATGCCTAGGTGCTAACTTAATCAGAATGTCTCAAGTAGAGAAGGGAATCCATGTCTATTTTCTAAAAGCTCCCCAGGTGATTCTAATGTGTACCCATGGGATAGTACTCTTGACTTTTATTCAATGAAATGAATCAAGAGATTAAATTAAGTTTTAACACCCCAAACCCCTTGAAAATTTTCACAAGAATTCCATGGTCATAATCTCTTCCAGCTCCTTCATTAGTATATAGAAAGAGATCAGGAACTAGGCATTCTCTGACAAGTAATTACTTTCCATGGAGAAGATAAGGTTGTCAATAGCTGGAAGGTGATGAAGTGAAGGCAAGGGGTATCATGCCACACTGGGTGAGGCCTCATATCTGAGTTCATCTAAGTTCTTCTGCTGTAAGCAGAATGTCATTCTGAAAATAGCACAGTCAAATGAGATACCTTGAGAGAAAAAAAAAAAGACTGAACTGCTTCCTCAGCATGTCTCCTTTCCTGGTACATTTATTGGTTTCTATTATCAACTATAAATCAAGTTTTATTTAAAACTATGCTCTGCTTGTATCAGGATTTTCAAGTTACTCAATGGGAATTCCTTAATACGATTTTATAAAAAAAAAAGTTAAGACTTCAGAAAGTGTATTTCTGGGAATGTACAGCAATTATTCTGGCTTGTATTGTCTATATGTTTATATAAAACATTTTTTAATTTAAAAATCCATGGAATTGCCATTAACTGTAACCACAGAAACATCAGTAAATGCAATAACTTGATGAGACTCAACTAAAACTGTCTTTCCATGTATAAGCTGTCAAATAATGGGACAATTTTCATAACAGGAGCTTCCACATACATCACCAAGCTTGTGTGCTTTAACTTTCAACTTTGTCAAAAGATACTCTGAAAAGACTGATTAGTCTGATTCACCTGAAAATGGAAGAGAATTTCCAGCATGCATTAAATACAAAGAAAAGTACAAAACAACCCAACCAGCACCTTCTGTGCTCTATCCCATAACATTAATAGCAAGGAGGGCTTACACAGAAAGTATCAAGAAGATTTCTTAAGATAGACATGAGTCAGCCTCAGAAGGAAGATTAGCCTTTGAAAAGAATTACTTGGTCTTGAATGAAGAGACTACCATTGTACATAAAACCCACTAGAAATGTTCTCACTAGATTTTAAAGTATCCCTTGCTCTCTCTCTCTTTTTAAACTTATTTCTTCTTTTAAAGTAGGCTCCACACCCAATGTGAGGCTTGAACTCACAACCCTAAGATCAAGAGAGTCGCGTGCTCTACAGACTGAGCCAGCCAGGCACTTCTTATTCTTTCTTAATCAGTATGTTCAAAAGAGGAGTAAGACCATCTCTCCACAAAGTATAGAGCAGCAACATATCATTCTTGGCTCGCTTGTCTAGCCTTAGACATGCTATGCAGTTGAGATCTGAGGGGGGGCTTGGGACAACTTCAACTTCAGTATAAATGTTTAAAATTAATATCCACCAAAAAGTATACAGATCAAACATGTACTCTTCATAGAAAGTGTGACCATCAAGAATTGGAGTGCCAGATTTTCCTAGTTAATGTTTTGGATTAAACTAATTACCATATTCTGTTCATTCTAGTCCTTTTTCGGTTCATTCGTAAGCTAGTCTTATAAGAAGAAAAAGATTTGACAATACAACAGATGATAGGAAATGGGTGGCAAGAATAAAAGAAGTAACTCTTTTTCTTAAGGCATTATGCATTAATGGAGAATGTATAACTTAGAGCAGGTTATAAAAGTTAAACTTGGGTATTAGCTGTGCTGATGTGATGCATTATGTTTAGCAATATTAAGCTACCAATGCAGACCTATAAAGGGAAATGAAACAGGATTCTTTTGTGCTCCCAACTTCTTAAAATTGTTTGGTTATAAATAAATAAATAGGGTGATGATGATGTAAATACTTATGAATCGAGGCCTATAATATGTACAAGCACTGTTCTAAGAACTTTACAAGTATTATCTAATTTAATCTTCATAATAACCATATGAGGTGGGTATTGTTATTATTCTCTGTTTCATAAGTAGTTGAGGCTCAGGGACATTAAATACCTTGCCCAAGGTTATATAGCCAACAGTGGTAGCAACAGGAATGAAATCCAAATGGGAACCCTAAATCTATACTTTCAAAGCAAGTAGCAAAATGTTGTATACAAATATACGGCAAATACATTATAAAATACCTGTACACTATTTTGCTTCCCTAAAATATAGCAAAATTTCAAACACAAAATTTCCATGTAGACTCTCAAACCAATTGTTTGGGTATTATCCAAACAGTATTTTCTCTTACATATAGCCAGTACCAGTTTCTCTGGACACTCAGTCATTCACCTCACAGCAGCCTCATCTTATCCTCATTCCTCCCTCCACCTACCCTCATATCACACAGCTTTCACCAGAATTATTATTATGTGGATACAACCAGTACCTGGAAATCAAGTGTTTTCTTCTTGACAAATGTTCTTCCTGCAGCATTTAGACAATGATCATTATTGGTATTATACTTGGGCATTCTGACTAATGTTAATTAACATGACCCCATGAAGTACTGAGCATGTACAGATCAAAGTATTTCTTCTTTGTCCAAATTTCAGGTGACATTCTCCATATGTTTCACTTAAAGGGGCAGGGTTAGTGCTCTGTGGAAATACCTCGTTATTATCCAGATCAAAAGAAAGGCTGTGAAATCTGTTATGACCTTCATCTTCTGTGTTCACAGATGTGGCACAGAGCTAATGAAGTGACATGATTATGGTCACAGAATTAGGAACAGCAGACTAAATTTTGTCATTCATCTGTCAGTGCATCCACAGCTGTAGAGTAAGCTGCAGAGCTGTGATCACATCCAAGGCAGCAGTCCAGGTGCCCAAGGGAGCAAGTGGTAGTCCAAGCTGTAGGCATGTTGTCATCACAGCCTCACTCCAGGGCTGCTTTCCTGGGACCTCCAGTTGGAAAGCAAGAGAGGTTTCAATGACACTGTTTTTGTATCCTTTTATTCATTCTACAAATATTTATAGAACATGTACCATAGGACCCAGCGGACAGGCCCTGGCCTCAATATGCTCAAAGCATACTGAGGGCGTAAACGAGAATACCACCTATGTGATTTATGAGCACAGAAGAGGGACTCCTGATCCAAGGCCACTGAAGCCTTTCTTTCATAAAGAAGCCACTTGATAGTTGCATCTTGAGAAAATAGTACTAGTAGCCCTGAGAAAGGGGTGCTGCCCCGATGAGTGTAAAGCAGGTAAAAAGCTTAAGAAAACAACCTGCTCAAGAAGCTTGCTGAGATGGGGGCATAAGGAGCATGTGAAGGTGTGTTTGGGAAGAAAGGGCAGTGGGGGCCAGATAATGGAGAACCTTACGAGAGAAGTTACCTTAGAAGACAACAGGAAGACCTGAAGAATATTATTAGAGAAAAGAACACAGGCTAAGTTGTAGAATTGTGAGATAACTGCAGAGACCAAGCAGGAAGATGGAGACTTGAGTGAAAAAAACATCTTAGAGGATTATGGACCTGGCCCAGAGTAAAATCTATTGGGAAGCAGTAGTGGTGATGGATTTGGATGTGGTAAATACTTGGTATGTGGGCTCAAATATGAAGGCTGACTCATGAATAATTTTGACAACTGAGTAGGAGATATTTGGTGCTGAGGGAATAAATACAAGAAGTATTTGGGGGCCCAAGGAGGGAGGGAATAACATTACAACTTCAGTTTGGAATATGATGAGCTTAAAGTGTTTGCAAGATGCTGAGATGAATCTGAAACAATATGTCTGGAGTTGAGGAAGGCAGACAGGGTTGAAAAGAGGAATTTGAAAGTTTTTTGCGATATGTTGTAGATGAAGTCTTGGAGGTAAATAC
Source organism: Neomonachus schauinslandi (assembly GCF_002201575.2). Taxonomy (NCBI): domain Eukaryota; kingdom Metazoa; phylum Chordata; class Mammalia; order Carnivora; family Phocidae; genus Neomonachus; species Neomonachus schauinslandi. The sequence goes on along the minus strand of NC_058411.1, from coordinate 118,119,126 downwards.
ATTGAGCCAAATAGATCTTATCTCATAAAGATGAGATCCACTGACAAAATCTGGAGGAATAGCAGTATTCACATGGTTCCAAAAAAAGATAAGGTAAAAAAAAGACAAGTGATTTGTTGGAAAATAATGGCCTGAGTAGATGGAAGAAAGCCAGCAGACCAGAGCATTATAAAAAGCAAGATAAACTTTCCAATTCAACTCAGACATGTAAAACACTTGGAGGTTTTTCTTAGAATAATAAAAAGTTAGACAAATAAAAACATGTTGACTTTTCTTGAACCTATCAGGGAATTAAAAGTTGCAGGGCAAATCATCATCACAAGATCAGGAGAGTCTGGCACATCCAGAGAGCTATAGCTGTCAAGGTTGGCTTACCTGAAGCAGAAGGCACTGGATGCCCTAGGCTGGTAGGAACACTCACATAGTAATTTTTATGACTTGGTGGAGCTCCTGGGGACTGCAGTCATAATGAGAACATCCATACTTTTATAGGCTTCTTCTCTAGAAACTCCACCAGATTCTCCTTGAAGGGATCCAAGAAAGCTCCTAACATGGCCCTGACAGAAGAAGGGGAAGAGTAGCTATCCTGAAACCCTTCTAAACCCTACTACCAAACAATAAGCAATTCTGAAACCCTATTCCTCTTGGTGGAAGGGACCTCTGCTCTACTCCAGGCTGCTCCAACATTCTTATCTCACACACACACACACACACACACAATGCATCACCAATAGGAGAAAGGGCTTAAGAGAACAGACCAGGAATTCTGGAATCAGGAAAGAGAACAGGGGTTGGGGGAGGGGAGATGTTTGAAACCTCGAAGATGGACAGGCCTAAAACACTTCTGAAGACAACATTCATGAATCACAGGCCCACTAAAAGACTGACATTTAATTAGAAGATTAGAGAATGTTCTCCTCCCCTACAACTGTACTTCCTGTGAAGATGCAACGAGAGATATGTCTATACCACCTTGTATAATTGGATGTCTCAACATTCAGTTTTTCACCTTTAAGTTGCTTTTATTTGTAGGCTTTTAGGCACCTAGTTTTTATCATGAATAAATTTTGTTTTCATAAAATGTTTGCATATATTGAAATATTATATGCTTTTCTTCTTTTGTTTGTTGATTTGCTGATTTACATTGATTGGTTTTTTGAATGAAACACCCTTGCTAATAATACCTTTGTGGTTTGGTATTAGGATAATGCTAGTCTTGTTTAATGGCTTTACAAGTTTTCTGTCCTATTGTATTTTCTTTTTAAAAAAAAAAAAGATTTTATTTATTTATTTGAGACAGAGAGTGCACGAGCGAGGGGGCTGCTGAGGGAGAAGGAGAAGCAGGTTCCCCGCTGAGCAGGGAGCCCAAAGGTGGGGGGGGGTGCTGGGTCCCAGGATCCTGGGATCATGACCTGAACCGAAGGCAGACTCTTAACTGACAGGCACCCAGGCGCCCCTCCTATTGTATTTTCTAAGAGATTGTGAAGAGTTGCTATACTTTTTTCCTTAAAAGTTTGTGTTTGACAGTTAAACGGGGCATTTTCTTTGTTAGTGGGTTTTTAACAGCAAATTACACTTCTTTACCATATAGAAGATTATTCAAGTTATTGATTTAATCCTGAGTGAGAATTAGTAGTTCATGTCTTACAAGTGACTGGTCTATTTCATCTAAGTTGTTGAATTCACAGGCATAAAGATATTTTAGTATTCTCTGATAATCCTCTGAATGTCTCTAGGGTCTTTTGTGATGAGTCATCTTTTATTCCTCATATTGGCAATCTGTATCTTCTTCTTTTTTTTTTTCTTGGCTAAAGTTTATCAGTTTCATTGAGCTTTTCAAAAAAAAAAGTTTTCAGGGTTTTTTGAAAGGTATATTTATTTATTTTTGAGAGAAAGAGAGAGAGGGCACTCTCAAGCAAGGTGGGGAGAGGCCAAGAGAGAGGAAGAGAGCGTCTTAAGCAGACTCCATGTTGAGTGTGGAGACTGACTGGGGGCTCGATCTCACCCTGAGATCATGACCTGAGCCAAAACCAAGAGTTGGATGCTTAACTGACTGTGCCACCCAGGTGCCCAAAAAAACCAGTTTTCAGTTTTATTTCTCTACTGTTTTCCTATTTTTAATTTTGTTGATTTCTGGTTTTGTCCTTGTTTTTTTTCTTTCTTTTACTTGTATTAGGTTTAATTTGCTCAACTTCCTCTAGTTGTTTAAGGTGGAAGCCTAGATCATTAATTTGAGATATTTTTTCTAATATAAGCATGTAATGTTATATATTTCCCTACAACTACTGTGTTAGCTGCATTCCACAAATATTGATATTTTCTATTTTCATTAAATTCAAAATGCTTTATTATTTTTTATGACTTCTGCTTTGACCTATGTGTTATTTCAGCATGTGGTTATCTCATTTCCAAATATTGGGGGTTTCCAGGTAATCATTCTGTTACTGATTTGTAGTTTAATTCCATATCATTTCACTTCTTTGGCTCAGAATAGGGTCTCTCTTAATGAATATTCCATGTACACTTAAAAAGAACATGCGTTCTCTTGTTTGGGGATGGAGTGTCAGGTCAAGTTGCTTGATAGTGTTCAGGTTTTCTATATTTTTGCTGATATTCTACTTGTTCTTTCAAATACTGAAAGAGGTGTGTTGGTCTCCAACTATAACTATGATTTGTCTATCTCTTCCTTCAGTTCTATTAGTTTGTGCTCCATGCCTTTAGAAGCTATGCTGTTGAATTATGTCTTTGTGGTGAATTATCATTAATTAAGATTATTATGAATCAACTCTTATTGTACAATTTACTTCTTTATCTTTGGTCTATATTCCTAGTTTTGAAGTCTACTTTGATATTAATATAGTTGCTCCAGCCATTGTCCGTACCACTCTTTCTTTTTTCTTTTTCTGGACATCCAGCTCCATGAATTAGACATTTTGATATTGATTTTGACATGAGGATCTGTAGATTTGTTTTTCTCTCAATATTTTCTATTTCTTTTTCAGATTAGCTAATTTCTAATAATATAACATAAAGTACAATGATTCTTTCCTCTGTCATCTCTATTTTGCTATTCAGCCCATACAGTGAATTTGTTATTTCAGATATTTCAGGTTTTCATTTCTGAATTTTCCATTTGTTTCTTTTTTTAAAGTTTCTGTTTCAAGAATGTATATCTTTCCCTCCTGTAGCATAGCTTTCTTCATATTGGCCAGTACTGAAAATCTTTATACTTTCAACTTTATTGTTTCTTCATATTTGAGGACAACTCATTATAAGCAGTATATAATTTGTCATTCTCAAATTGATTCTGACAATTTTATTGTTTTACTTGGAGTATTTATAACATTTTCATGTAATATAATCATGGATATACTTGAATTTATGTTTGTTGACTTACTACTAATTCTATTTGACCTGAATGTTTTAGGCTCCTTTCTTCTCTTTATTAATTTTCATTCAAATTAATTAAAAATGTATTTTATTTTTCTAATTAACATGCTTGTTTTATTTTTACTCTTCTTTTTTTAAGATTTTATTTATTTATTAGAGAGAGAGAGAGAAAACATAAGCAGGCGGAGTGTCAGGCAGAGGGAGAGGGAGAAGCAGGCTCCCTGGGATCATGACCTGAGCTGAAGGCAGATGCTTAACAGACTGAGCCACCCAGGAGCCCCTATTTTTACTATTCTTATTCACTTTTTATTCCATAAACCTAAAAGTGTTCAAAATAAGGATATCCATTTTATTGATTTATCACAGTGAACACCAATGCAAAGATTTCCCTGATCATGAAAAAAAAATATTGCCACAAACCTAGAGACCACCATTGTATCTACTTTCAATTACTCCCCACCCATTTCTTCTTAACGTTAACTGCTCTCCTGATTTATGATAATGACATCTTAGATTTTCTTTATAGATTTAGGGTGTAAGCATGCATTCCTAAACAGTATTATTTAATTTGGGCTGTATGTTTTATGTATTCTTTTTTTTTTTAACTGGCATTTTTGTTCAACATTAAGTTTGTAAAATTTACGCCCATAGGTATTATACTATATATTTTCAGTGGGCATATATGCAAATGTTTAGAGAAAGAAGTGAAAGGATACATATCGGGGCGCCTGGATGGCCTAGTCAGTTCCACGTCTGCCTTTGGCTGGGGTCATGATCCCAGTCCCCTGGGATCGAGCCCCACATCCCCGTACCGGACTCCCCGCTCAGCAGGGGGCCTGCTTCTCCCTCTGCCATTCCTCCTGCTTGGCTCTTTCTCTCAGTCAAATAAATAAATAAAATCTTTTTAAAAAAAAGAAAGAAAGAAAGGATACATATCATACTGGCAATAGTGATATCTTTGATAAAGGAACTAAAAGTAGCAGAAGTTTTGGAGGAACTTCAAGAGCTATGCTTTAGCTATTTTTTATTGAATAAACGGATATACAATTATAGAGAGATACAGAACTAAATTTTAATCTTTTTGAGAATAAGCATTGAGTCTTTGACTTCAGTCATACACTATATTGAGGCTTTATAGCATATGAAAGCTTAGAACATTGATGTGAGGTTTGTTTACTTGCTCTATAGAAAAGGAAAATCATACATTTTAATCATGATTTTTATCATCTGTTAAATAAAACTTTATTTAATACATGGCTTTTTTTGTTGAGTGGGTTGGGGGTTCCAAAAGACTCATAGGACTCAGAAAAGCTGACTACACTCCTGGTTAGTTTACTACAACAAAGTGATAGTTTAAAATTAACAAAGGGCAAAGATGAATGAGCAAAATCCAAGAGAAATTAAGTACAAGCTTCTAAGTGTCCTTTCCAGTGGGGTCTAATGCAGTTAATTAACTAATGCAGTTAATTCTTTCAGTAGTGATGTGTGTGACAAGGGGTGAAAAGCGGTACCAGCAAGGAAAGCTCACCTGAGCTTTGATGTCCAGAGTTTTCATTAGGAGTCAGTCATATAGGCATGCAGCAACTGCATTACCTACCTCTGCTACCCAAACCTTTTTTTTCCCAGCCTCCTTTGAGTAAAAGCATTTACATAAATCATATCTGTTAGCATAAATTCTAATCAAACTAGTGCAGCATAGTCCATCGTCTCACACATACAAAAACACTGTTATCAAGCATAGTGTTCCTGGGGCTAAGAGCTCATCTCTCAGAAGCTGGCCAAGGACCTTTTTTGGGGTTGTGCAGGATTTGAGCAACTCAGGTCTGCTGAGCTAACCTTTATCTGTATAAGAAAGGATGAGCTAAGGGTCTTTTGAATTTTTCCTTTTGTTTTTCAAAATCCCAAATTTCCTCTTCTGGGTTCTTTTTCTCATCACCATCCAGTACCCAAAGGGCTTGTCTCTCTTTTCAACATTTACTCCCTTTCCATCCCCAGAAGCAATGCATTTGGAAGACTGTCATTTCCATTTAAGCCCCATGTAATTTTTAATCTCTTCCCTAAAATCATTTCTCTGAAATACTAGGACTCCCCTTTAAGGGGTGATTTTTGTTCAATCTTAGGCTGTCTTCTTTTTTTTTTCTTCCTCTTCCACAGAGTTTATTCAAGTTCCTCTTTCTTGCTCCAAGTTCTTAAACTAGAAGCTTGAGCTACAGTTCCACTAAATTTAGTAATTTTCATATTCCCTGTATCTTCTCTGTATAATAAATATATATGTAAGTATTTCTTATTAAAGTATACATTTCATTTATTTTTTAAAGATTTTATTTTTATTTATTTATTTTAGAGAGAGAGAGAGCAGGGGAGGGGGAGAGGGAGAGAATTTCAAGCAGACTCCCCACTGAGCAGAGCTCACCACAGGGCTTGATCCCATGACTCTGAGATCATGACTTGAGCCAAAGTCAGAGTCAGACACTCAACCAACTGAACCACCCAGGCACCACTTAAAGTACATGTTTTAAAAAACAGAATCTATATATCCTGTTTTGTAACCTGATTACACTTGTTATATTATAAAATCACTTACTATATTATAAAAACATTTTCTTGGGGTGCCTGGGTGGTGCAGTGGGTTGAGTGCCAACTCTTGGTTTCAGCTTAGGTTGTGATCTCAGGGTCATGAGATGGAGCCCCATGTCAGGCTCCATGCTCAGCATGGAGTTGGCTTGGAATTCTCTTTCCCTCTCCCTCTGCCCTTCCCGCTCATGCTCTTTCTCTCTAAAATAAATAAATAGATCTTAAAAAAACAAAACAAAGAATCCCCATATTTTCTTGTCAAAAAGTCCAAATCATTCTAGTAAGTGACTATAAATATATTTATAAATATATTTAATGTATCCTTTTTGTTTAGACATTTAAGTTTGATTCATTTTCTGAATATTTATAAAGGAAAAATATAGTTTCTTTAAGAATCCCTGTGTTCTCATTATACTTTACCTTTTATTTCTCTATATAAATAAAAAATATATTTAAAATTTCATCTAGAAGTTGTTAATATGGCTATTAATACAACTTGCTATCCATATGAGCTGTGTAAGAATAGGTCATTAATTATCACTGACTTTAGACAATATGAATAGCTCCTGTTTAGCTTACTCTGCACTCTTTTCCCTTTGAAGTCAACACCAATACCGGAGGCAGACCAAAAAAAAAAAAAAAGGAATTTCTTCTTTGATTTCAGAAATTCAAAGTTCAGTGATTTTAATAAAGTTCTGTGAATTTGAGTTTTAATTTATGAAAGGAACCATATTTCAGAAATTTCTTTATCCTTTGAGATATATTTCAGTAAACACAAATCTGATCCCAGGTAAGAACTGTACTATTGCATTCAAAATAATGAAAACTCTTGCTTGTGATGTAGTCTCAACACCACGTACTGTTTTCATATAATTGGATCATAGAAAGAAATAGAAATATGCACAAAAAGTGCAGTTTAGAATTAAGTGGAATGTCAATTCAATGCCTATTTTATTTTTCATAATTACTTGTTCAGTTTTGAACAACTAAGTGGAAGCTACACATTATCTTTCTGTTCTTGGTGTTGTCTTTAAGTTATTAACACACAAACTTCAACAAAATAAATAATCAAAGTCTGTATCCTCCCTAACAAGATAAAAGTCCTAGCATAATACAGTGTCTCTACTCATCCTCCCCCTTCCCTATGATAATATCTGGCACTTTATTATAAGATTTATACAGTAAAAGTGAAAAACAACTCACTTAGGCAAAAGTATTTTTCCCAAATATCTTTGATCATCTTTTTTGTATTCTAATTCTCTTGTTTTCATTTCCTTGTTGAAATATAATTTCTGCTCATTTTCATAGTTTGTCTTTGGTAAAAATTCTGAGTTCTTGATGATCTAAGAGTCATCATTTTACTCTTACATTTGAATGATGGTTGACTGGATATAGAATTTTAGTTTAAAAAGACCCTCTTTCCAATACCTTTAAAATATTACTCTAATAATCTTCTTAGGCTCATTCTTGTTAATGAAAGACTAATGCTAATTGAGTCTTGCTATTTGTAGGTTATCTGTTTTCATCTCTCTGATAACTTAGAATTTTTTTTATATTTGATCATGTACAGAAACGTTCACAAAATATAAATGCACACTCAGTGACTTAGCACAAAGTATGATACTCTGTGTAACACTTGTGTAACACCAGCCACAAGAAGAAAAAGAAAGTTACCAATACTCCAGAAACATCACTTATGCCAATCACCAGCAAATTAAGAATAAAAATAATTTACCTCAATGTGATAAAGAACATCTATAAAAAACCCTACAGCAGACATCATACTTAATGATGAAAGACTGAATACTTTCCCCCTAAAGTGGGAACAAAGCCAGGAATCTACTTTCACTACTCTTATTCACCATAGTGCTGGGGTTTTAGCCAGTGCAATAAAGCAAGAAAAAGAAATAGAAGGCATACAGATTGGAATGGAAGAAATAAAACTACCCTTATTTTAGATGATATGCTTGTTTACATAGAGAATTTCTAGTAGTCTACCAAAAAAACGAGTAAACAAACAAACAAAAAAAACCTCCAGAACTTAGAAGTATGTTCAGGACATCGCAGAACACAAGATTTACACCCCTAACTCAATCTCATATGTATATACTTAATAATGAATATGTGGAAATTAACATTAAAAACACAATACCATTCACAATCATGCAAATTAAATTATATACTGAGGTATACACATAACAAAGAATATATAAGATCTGCATGATGAGAATGACAAAATGCTGTTGAAAGAAATCAAAGAAGATCTAAATAAATATAAAGACATGTTGTGTCTATGGACTGAAAGACTTGGCATAGTCAAAGTGTCAGTGCTCACCCAGTTGATCTAAAGGTTTCACATAATACCTATCAAAATCCTATCAAGGTATAGACAAGCTTATTCTAAAATTTATATGGACAGGAACAGACCCCAGAGTAGCTAACATAATCAATAAAGAAGAATAAAGTGGAAGGAATTACTCTACCTGGTGTTTAAGATTACTATATAGTTCCAGTGGTCATGGTAGTGTAGACAGTGTGGAGGGAGACACATAGAGTAATGGCACAAAATAGAGAACCCATAAATAGAACCACACAAGCAGGTTCAATTAATGTTTAACAGAGATGCAAAAGCAATTTAATGAACAAAGAATAACTTTTTCAACCAATAGAATCAGTTGAACATTCATAGGCAAAAAATTAACCTCAACCTTAACCTCATACCCCATGTAAAAATTAACTCATAGTGGACCATAAACTTAATTTTAAAATGCAAAACTATAAATCTTTTAGAAAAAAAATAAGAGAAAATCTTTGGGATATAGGAATAAGCAAGATTCTCAGACTTAACCCAAAAGAATAATTCATAAAAGGCAAAAAATCAATAAATTGTACCTCATTAAAATAGAAAACTTGGCTCTGTGAAAGTCCATGTGAAGAGGATGAAAAGACAAGCTACAGACTGAGAGAAAATATTTGCAATCCACATGTCTGACAAAGGACTAGTATCCGAAACATATACAACATCTAGAGATCTCTTAAAATACAAAAGTAAAACTAACTAATGCACAAAAGACATGGAGAGATTTTTCACCAAGGAGCATGTACAGATGGCAAATAAGAAGATAAAATGATATTCAACATCATTTGCCATCGGCAAAATGCAAATTAAAATTGCAGTGAGATGTCACTGCATACAGATCTGAAGAAATGAAAGAAAAAATACTCACAACACCAAATGCTGGCAAGGGTGTAGGAAAATTGGATCTCTCACGCATTGCTAGTGGGAATATAAAATGGTACAGCTACTCTGGAAAACAGTTTGTCAGTTTCTTATAAAACTAAAGTTATAATTACCATATGAACCAGCAATTGCACACCTAGGCATTTATCTCAGAGAATTGAAAACACCTTTTTACAAAAACCTGTGCATAAATGTCAGTAACCTGATTTGTAATTGCCCAAAACTGGATTCAGCCCACACGTCTTTCAGTAAGTAAATTGATAAACTGTTCCACACACACGTCATGAAATATTACTGGGAAAATAAGGAACAATCTACTGATACATGGAATAACTTAGATGATCTCCAGGAAGTTATGTTTAGTGTAAAAAAAAAAAAAGCTAATCCTAAAGGGTTACATACTGTATTTTTCCATTTACATAATAGTTTTAAATAAAAAAAAAGAAAAGAAAAGAAATGGAGACCAAATTAGTGGTTGCCATGGAGTTGGGGGAATGAAGTATGTGTAGTTACAAAAAGTCAACACAAGAGATCTTTGTGGTATTAGAACTGTTCAGTGTCTTTATCTTACAGTGGATACACCAACCTCTGCAGTGATAAAACTGTGTAGAAACTGTTAAACAATCCTGTATGAATACAGGTAAAACTGGGGGTATCCGAATAAGACTGGTACATTAAATCAATGTTAATATCTTGGTGGTGATATCAGAACATAATTTTGCAAAATGTTATCATTGTGGAGAAAACTGAGCAAAGCATACAAAGGGTTTCTCAGTATTATTTCTACAGTTGCATGTGATTCTGCAATTAACACAAGAAAAATTTCAACTAAAAAAAAAGAAAAGGTAAAATTGGAGCAGACTAATAAACTGCTCCTAATAACAGCAACTTACTCCTAAGCAAAAGACCTCTACCTTATGACAGTGCTAAAACAGGGCATTGAGTTAGTCAGCTCTCAGGATGGGAACCATTTGTTACTTTTCAGTCGTGATGTACAAACCCCTATAGATTAAATACCACACACTGAGCCACATTTCACTTTTGGGAAATGTCATTTTGTTCATATGAGCTAACTGTTGAGGATATATAATTATTTTCTTTCTAAGAGACAGTCTAAAGCATGCATGGGGGAAAGTTAATATTGAATGAATAAACAAGGCGGGCACATGGGGAGGTTCATATGCACTTGATTCTTCCAAGAATCAAATATTTTGTCTTATGATCATTACAGTCGAAGGGGACTTCATTTTTAAATATTCCAGTTTGATTCTATCAATACAAGTAAGACTTGAAATGGTGTGGGCACTACTGGACGTATTCTCAAATATGTTAAATCTTTTCATTTTTGTGCCATTCCACAAATGTATTTTGTATTTAGAGTTAAGTAGATGATGTGCTGACTCCCGCTGTACCCACAGATCCCTTCAGTAACTCCTTATACTTGAATCACTTTGAACTCGATCTTTAGACTCCATAGCCCTAATCACAATTTACTGAGGCAGAGATGGGACTGACCCAGGGTCTGCCATCCAAGCAATAGCTTGGTGGGAGAACAACACTCAAGGTGAAGTGCAATCCTGAATAAGACTGGCCAACCCATTCAGATGCCTCAACATAGGTTTTAAAAAATCAGTATTAAACATACAGAAAGTTCTAGAAGAATCCATGAGGCATTAGAAGCCTCAGAAACAAAACTGAAGACAGGAAAGAGAAAAGTAATGGAGAATGGCAGAAGAAGGAGAATCAATAAGGATCACAGCAGTAGAGCCTCTGACTGGTAAGCTGAGCTGTGAGCCACACAGTCATGAGGGTCGGAGACAGGGAGGAGAATGGCTGAGGGGTCATCAGTATGGCCAGTTTCTTTGCTGGATTCCTGAATTTCTATGGAGACTGGAGCTAATTAACATGTTGGAGAGATCCTAGCAACTCCCATCTCAACAGTAAAGTAGGTAAGCTAGTGCCAGCCAGGATTGCATCCCACCTTGAGTGTTGATTTTTCAAGACGCTGTTACCTGGATGGCAGCCCCTGGATCAGGTCCATCTTTGCCTCAGTAAATCGTGACTAGGGCTGCAGAGCCTACAGACCAAGGTCAAGGTGATTCAAGTGTAAGGAATTACTGAATGGTTTGTGGGCAGAGCAGGCCTTAGCACATCATTTAGTCCACTCCGCATACAAAGCGTGCTTAGAGAATGGCACAGACATAAAAAGATTTACTGTATTGGAATGATCTGGACTATTTGCTCTTTAGCTTCTTACTCACTGAAGCCTGGTACGTTTCTACACCTCCGTCAACAGTCATCTCTATGTTCCTTACTATCTATCTTATAGGACATATCACATTTTGCCTTGAATCATACTCATTTATGTTTATATCTATTTCACCCACTAGACTGAAGCTTTCCAAAGGTCCATAGTGTTTGCACACTGAATCAGTTCCATAAATATATGTTGTATAGATTTATCTTACTCATACTCTCACACCTACCCAAATTTATAAATGGAAAATAATAAATGTTAGAAATACTATTTTCAGGGGGCGGAGCAAGATGGTGGAGGAGTAGGAGACCAGGATTTCGTCTCCTCTCAGGAATTCAGATGGATAGGGATCAAACCATTCTGAACACCTACAAACTCAACAGGAGATCAAAGAAAAGAAGAGCAACAACTCTCTCATCAGAAAAGCGACCACTTTCTGGAAGGTAGGACGTGCGGAGAAGTGAATCCGAGGTGATATTCGGGAGGATAGACGGCGGGGGAGGGGCCTCCGTCGGCCGCTTCTGGCAAGTGATACAGCCGCAGAGCACAAAATCGGAACTTTTAAAAGTCTGCTTCGCCGAGGGACGTCACTCTGGTGGCTAAGCGGGGGGTGAAACCCTCCGGGACAGTGTGGTCTCAGGACCCTCGGGGTCACAGAAAGACCAGGGGTGCCTGAGTGTGGCAGAGCTCCCAGGTAACGGAGCAGGGAAGCCGGCTGCAGAGGCGGAGCCCAGGCACGGGCTCTCAGCTTGGGGTTGTCATAAACCGTGATCCGCAGCACAGTCGGGCCCCTGCTCCTCCAGCAGGGACCCAACAAGCGGCAGATCCGGGAGACTCACCTTCCTCCCCCGGGAGGAGCCGCACGGGAGTGCACCGCAGGGATCTGCTGGGTTTGGAGACTCCACACGGGGTCAGGTGCCAGAGATAGAAATGCGCGGTCACAGGCCTGGTGAGCACGGAGTGCAGCCGGAGACTGGGGAGACGGGAGTGACTGATGGCTTTTCTCTGGGGGCGCACTGAGGAGCGGGGCCCCGAGTTCTCGGCTCCTCTAGGGCGGAGATCGGGAGGCCGCCATTTTCACTCTTGGCCTCCAAAGCTGTACGGAAAGCTCGCAGGGAACAAAAGCCCCGGAGAGCAAACCCGAGCAGATTACTTAAACGGGAGGGGGCAAGGGCGGGGCAATTCTGCCTCTGGCAGAGACATTTGGAAACCACGGCAACAGGCCCCTCCCCAGAAGATCAGCAAGAACAGCCAGCCAAGACCAAGTTTACCGATCAATGAGAACTGCAGAACTCAAGCGCTAGGGGAATACTGCACATAGAATTCATGGCTTTTTTACCATGGTTCTTTAGTCTTTCAAAGTTAATTTTTTTTTTAACTGTCTTTTTTTCTTTTTTTTTCTATTTGAATTTTTCTTTTTCCCTTTTTCACCAACATCTTATCAATCCCTTTTTTTAAAAAAACATTTTTATTTTTCATTTTTAGAGTCATATTCTATCCCTTCATACTAGTTACCCGTCTTTTTGGCTTATATATATAAGTTGTTCTCTCTTTAAAATTTTGAGATAGTTTCTTCTAACAGATCAAAATATACCCTAAATCTCTAGTATATGGTGTTTTCTATTCCCCTGCCTGATCACATTCTCTCCCTTTTTTTTTCTTTTTTCTTTTTTTATATCCTCTTCTTTCTTTTTGCAAACAACTTCTTATCAATTCCTTTTATAAAATTTTTTATAATTTCCATCTTTACAGTGATATTCCATCCCTTCATCATATCAACCCTGATTTTTGTACATATATAAGTTTTTCTTTCTTTAAAATTTTGGGAGGCACTTTCTCCTAAAAGACCAAAATACACCCCAAATCTAGTGTGTGGCACTGATCTATATACCAGCCTGATCATATTTGATCACATTCTGGTTTTTGTTGTTGTTGTTTTGTTTTGTTTGTTTTGTTTTTATCTTTATCTATTTCTTTTTCTTTTTTCTCTCTTTCCCTTTCTTTTGCCACTGCTTCAAGTCTTTTCTGATTTATTTAGAGTATATTTTCTGGGGACATTGTTACTCTGCTAGCATTTTGATCTCTCATTAATCTATTCTCCTCTGCACAAAATGACAAGATGGAAAAAATCACCTCAACAAAAAGAACAAGAGGTAGTACTGACTGCCAGAGACCTACTCAATATGGACATTAGTACGATGTCAGATCTAGAGTTCAGAATCATCACTTTAAAGATACTAGCTGGGCTTGAAAAAAATATGGAAGTTATTAGAGAAACCCTTTCTGGAGAAGTAAAAGAATGAAAATCCAACCAAGTAGAAATCAAAAAGGCTATTAATGAGGTGCAATAAAAAATGGGGGCACTAACTGCTAGAATAAATGAGGCAGAAGAGAGAATCAGTAATATAAAAGATGAAATGATGGGGGCGCCTGGGTGGCTCAGTTGGTTGGGCGACTGCCTTCGGCTCAGGTCATGATCCTGGAGTCCCGGGATCGAGTCCCGCATCGGGCTCCCTGCTAGGCGAGGAGCCTGCTTCTCCCTCTGACCCTCCCCCACTCATGTACTCTCTCTCTCTCTCATTCTCGCTCTCTCAAATAAATAAATAAATAAATATTTAAAAAAAAAAGAAGATGAAATGATGGAAAATAAAGAAGCTGAGAAAAAGAGAGATAAACAACTACTGGATCATGACGGCAGAATTCGGGAGATAAGCGATACCATAAGACAAAAGAACATTAGAATAATTGGGATCCCAGAAGAAGAAGAAAGAGAGAGAGGGGGGAAGGTATAATGGAGCAAATTATAGCAGAGAACTTCCCTAATTTAGGGAAGGAAACAGGCATCAAAATCCGGGAAGCACAGAGAACCCCTCTCAAAATCAATAAAAATAGGTCAACACCCTGACATCTAATAGTAAAACTTACGAGTCTCATAGACAAAGAGAAAATCCTGAAAGCAGCTCGGGAGAAGAGATATGTAACCTACAAGGGTAGAAACTTTAGATTGGCAACAGACCTATCCACAGAGACCTGGCAGGCCAGAAAGGACTGGCATGATATATTCAGAGCACTAAATGAGAAAAATATGCAGCCAAGAATACAATATCCAGCTAGGCTGTCATTGAAAATTGAAGGAGAGATAAAAAGCTTCCAGGACAAACAAAAACTAAAGGAATTTGCAAACACAAAACCAGCCCTACAGGAAATCTTGAAAGGGGTCCTCTAAGCAAAGAGAGAGCCTAAAAGCAACATAGACCAGAAAGGAACACAGACAATATACGGTAACAGTCACCTTACAGGCAATACAATGGCACTAAATTCCTATCTTTCAATAGTTACCCTGAATGTAAATGGGCTCAATGCCCCAGTCAAAAGGCACAGGCTATCAGACTGGATTCAAAAACAAGACCCATCAATATGCTGTCTGCAAGAGACTCATTTTAGAACCAAAGACACCTCCAGATTGAAAGTGAGGGGGTGGAAAACCATTTACCATGCTAATGGACACCAAAAGAAAGCTGGGGTGACGATCCTTATATCAGACAAATTAGATTTTAAACCAAAGACTGTAATAAGAGATGAGGAAGGACATTATATCCTACTTAAAGGATCTATCCAACAAGAAGATCTAACAATTGTAAATATCTATGCCCCTAACATGGGAGCAGCCAATTATATAAGCCAATTAATAACAAAAGCAAAGAAACACATCGACAACAATACAATAATAGTGGGGGACTTTAACACCCCCCTCACTGAAAGGGACAGATCGTCTAAGCAAAAGATCAACAAGGAAATAAAGACTTTAAATGACACACTGGACCAAATGGACTTCACAGACATATTCAGAACATTCCACCCCAAAGCAATGGAATACACATTCTTCTCTAGTGCCCATGGAACATTCTCCAGAATAGATCACATCCTAGGTCATAAATCAGGTCTCAACTGGTACCAAAAAATGGGGATCATTCCCTGCCTACTTTCAGACCACAATGCTTTGAAACTAGAACTCAATCACAAGAGGAAAGTTGGAAAGAACTCAAATACATGGAGGCAAAAGAGCATCCTACTAAGAATGAATGGGTCAACCAGGAAATTAAAGAAGAATTAAAAAAATACATGGAAACCAATGAAAATGAAAACACAACTATTCAAAATCTTTGGGATGCAGCAAAGGCAGTCCTAAGAGGAAAGTATATAGCAATACAAGCCTTTCTCAAGAAACAAGAAAGGTCTCAAGTACACAACCTAACCCTACACCTAAAGGAGCTGGAGAAAGAACAGCAAATAAAGCCTAAACCCAGAAGGAGAAGAGAAATTATAAAGATCAGAGCAGAAATCAATGAAATAGAAACTAAAAGAACAGTAGAACAGATCAACGAAACTAGGAGCTGGTTCTTTGAAAGAATTAACAAGATTGATAAACCCCTGGCCAGACTTATCAAAAAGAGAAGAGAAATGACCCAAATCAACAAAATCATGAATGAAAGAGGAGAGATCACAACCAACACCAAAGAAATACAAACAATTCTAAGAACATATTATGAGCAACTCTATGCCAACAAATTAGATAACCTGGAAGAAATGGAGGCAATCCTAGAGATGTATCAACTACCAAAACTGAACCAGGATGAAATAGAAAACCTGAGGGCGCCTGGGTGGCTCAGTTGGTTAAGCAACTGCCTTCGTCTCAGGTCATGATCCTGGAGTCCCAGGATCGAGTCCCGCATCGGGCTCCCTGCTCGGCGGGGAGTCTGCTTCTCCCTCTGACCCTCCTCCCTCTCATGCTCTCTGTCTCGCATTCTCTCTCTCAAATAAAAAAAAAAAAAAAAAGAAATAGAAAACCTGAACAGACCTATAACCACTAAGGAAATTGAAGCAGTCATCAAAAATCTCCCAAAAAACAAAAGCCCAGGGCCAGATGGCTTCCCAGGGGAATTCTACCAAACATTTCAAGAAGAATTAATACCTATTCTTCTGAAACTGTTCCAAAAAATAGAAATGGAAGGAAAATTTCCAACCTTGTTTTATGAGGCCACCATCACCTTGATCCCCAAACCAAAGACCCCGTCATAAAGGAGAATTACAGACCAATGTCCTTGATAAACATGGATGCAAAAATTCTCACCAAAATACTAGCCAATATGATCCAACAGTACATTAAAAGGATTATTCACCACAACCAAATGGGATTTATCCCTGGGCTGCAAGGTTGGTTCAACATCCGCAAATCAATCAATGTGATACAATACATTAACAAAAGAAAGAACAAGAATCATATGATCCTCTCAATAGATGCAGAAAAAGCTTTTGACAAAGTACAGCATCCTTTCTTGATCAAAACTCTTCAGAGTCTAGGGATAGAGGGTACATACCTCAATATCATAAAAGCCATCTATGAAAAACCTACAGTGAATATCATTCTCTTTGGGGAAAAACTGAGAGCTTTCCCCCTAAGGTCAGGAACGCGGCAGGGATGTCCACTATCACCACTGCTATTCAACATAGTATTGGAAGTCCTAGCCACAGCAATCAGACAACAAAAAGAAATCAAAGGCATCCAAATCGGCAAAGAAGAAGTCAAACTCTCACTCTTTGCAGATGCTATGATACTTTATGTGGAAAACCCAAAAGACTCCACCCCCAAACTGCTAGAACTCATACGGGAATTCAGTCAAGTGGCAGGATATAAAATCAATGCACAGAAGTCAGTGGCATTTCTGTACACCAACAACAAGACAGAAGAAAGAGAAATTAAGGAGTCGATCCCATTTACAATTGCACCCAAAACCATAAGATACCTAGGAATAAATCTAACCAAAGAGACAAAGGATCTGTACTCAGAAAACTATAAAATACTCATGAAAGAAATTGAGGAAGACACAAAGAAATGGAAAAACGTTCCATGCTCATGGATTGGAAGAACAAATATTGTGAAGATGTCAATGCTATCTAGAGCAATCTACACATTCAATGCAATCCCCATCAAAATACCATCCACTTTTTTCAAAGAAATGGAACAAATAATCCTAAAATTTGTATGGAACCAGAAAAGACCCCGCATAGCCAGAGGAATGTTGAAAAAGAAAAGCAAAGCCGGCGGCATCACAATTCCGGACTTCCAGCTCTATTACAAAGCTGTCATCATCAAGACAGCATGGTACTGGCACAAAAACAGACACATAGATCAATAGAACAGAATCGAGAGCCCAGAAATGGACCCTCAACTCTATGGTCAACTCATCTTCGACAAAGCAGGAAAGAATGTCCAATGGAACAAAGACAGTCTCTTCAACAAATGGTGTTGGGAAAATTGGACAGCCACATGCAGAAGAATGAAAGTGGACCATTTCCTTACACCACACACAAAAATAGACTCCAAATGGTTGAAAGACCTCAATGTGAGACAGGAGCCCATCAAAATCCTAAAGGAGAACACAGGCAGCAACCTCTTCCACCTCAGCCGAAGCAACTTCTTCCTAGAAACATCGCCAAAGGCAAGGGATTCAAGGGCAAAAATGAACTATTGGGACTTCATCAAGATAAAAAGCTTTTGCAAAGCAAAGGAAACAGTCCACAAAACCAAAAGACAACTGACAGAATGGGAGAAGATATTTGCAAATGACATATCAGATAAAGGGCTAGTATCCAAAATCTATAAAGAACTCATCAAACTCAACACCCAAAGAACAAAGAATCCAATCAAGAAATGGGCAGAAGACATGAACAGACATTTTTCCAAAGAAGACATCCAAATGGCCAACAGACACATGAAAAAGTGCTCAATATCGCTCGGCATCAGGGAAATCCAAATCAAAACCTCAATGAGATATCACCTCACACCAGTCAGAATGGCTAAAATTAACAAGTCAGGAAACGACAGATGTTGGCGGGGATGTGGAGAACGGGGAACCCTCCTACCCTGTTGGTGGGAATGCAAGCTGGTGCAGCCACTCTGGAAAACAGTATGGAGGTTCCTCAAAAAGTTGAAAATAGAGCTACCATATGATCCAGCAATTGCACTACTGGGTATTTACCCCAAAGATACAAAAGTAGGGATCCGAAAAGGTACGTGCACCGTGATGTATATAGCAGCAATGTCCACAATAGCCAAACTGTGGAAAGAGCCAAGATGTCCATCGACAGATGAATGGATAAAGAAGATGTGGTCTATATATACAATGGAATATTTTGCAGCCATCAAAAGGAATGAGATCTTGCCATTTGCAACGACGTGGATGGAACTGGAGGGTATTATGTTGAGTGAAATAAGTCAAACAGAGAAAGACATGTATCATATGATCTCACTGATATGAGGAATTCTTAATTGTAGGAAACAAACTGAGGGTTGCTGGAGTGGGGGGTGGGGTGGGCGGGATGGGGTGACTGGGTGATAGACACTGGGGAGGGTATGTGCTCTGGTAAGTGCTGTGAATTGTGCAAGACTGTTGAATCTCAGATCTGTACCTCTGAAACAAATAATGCAATATATGTTAAGGAAAAAAAAAAGAAGAAGAAGAAGGTAGCGGGAGGGGAAGAATGAAGTGGGTGAAATCGGAGGGGTAGACGAACCATGAGAGACGATGGACTCTGAAAAACAAACAGGGTTCTAGAGGGGAGGGGGGTGGGAGGATGGGTTAGCTTGGTGGTGGGTATTGAGGAGGGCACATTCTGCATGGAGCACTGGGTGTTATGCACAAACAATGAATCATGGAATACTTCATCTAAAACTAATGATGTAATGTATGGGGATTAACATAAGAATAAAAAAATAAATAAATACTATTTTCTTTTCCAGCTCAGTGGTGAGACTGCCATAGACTTGCCTGCCCATCTGAAGTCTGTGATATTGCTGTAAGGGGGTGTGAGGGAGTGGTGATTAGAACCCACAGAGGAAAGATTACCAAAGAATAGTGCATCAAAAGATCCTTCAGGGTAAGTAGATCGACGTTTCTCTCCACAAAATTCATCTGTGTGGGAAGAAGTTGTGTTGCTTTTTTATCCAATCCAGGCATATCAGTTGCTTATAACTACAAATAACACATTTGAAACTTAGTGGCTTTAAAGAACAACCATCTAGTATCTCTCACAATTATGTGGGTTGAGTCCCTAGTTTCTCCATGGGCTACGCATGAGATAACTCAAGCAGTTGCAATCACTGAGGGTCAACTGGGCTGGAAGGGGCACAGTGGCCTGACTCACACATTTCCACTGGTGATGGCTATTGGCATGGTGCCTCAGTTCTCCTCCACAATTATTCTCATCACCTGTAGGTCAGACTGGCTTCATTTCACAGTGCTCTTGGCATTACATTCCAAGAGGGTGAAAATGGAAGCTGTAAGATTTCTTAAGGCCCAGCCTCAGAAGTATTAGAATGCCACAACTGCCACATCCTACTGAATAAACAGGTCACATAGCCAACCCAGTTAAAAGCAGTGGAATAGAATCCACGTTCGGTGGAATGAGTAACAAAGCCACATTCTGTGCACACCAAGATTGAAGTAATATGTGGCTATTACTATTCTATCACACAGAGTATCTATGTGATAGATCCACACCAGAGCCCAGGGGGCCAGCGGAACAGCAAGCCAGATCTTTCACTTTAGGCAGGAACAGCATTAGTCACGGTTCCAGACCCAGTAAGCTCCATGTCTCTTAGCCTCTTCAGAAGTCCCATTTCTCTAGAGTAGAAAACCCAAAGAGTCTCTCTCAGGTTCTACCGCAAATGGTGACAAACCATATGAAACCGGCATTTTTCTCTTGGGCACAAATTATATTTTAGAACAGATTGCAATCATTCCCCAATGACTGTGGGGGCCCTGTCTAGGAGACTTCCCATCCCTTTTTCTAGGGGTAAATAAGGAAATCCTCTATCCTGGAATTAAGAAAGATGATAGTATGAGAGTGGCTCTAGGTGGATGCAGTTGCTTCTTTCACATTTCCCTCAAATTTTCAGTATTTCTTCATAATGCATAAAGCAATCTTTAATGTGGTCTTTCCAGACCCTTTTCACACCCACACATCCAGCCCCAACTCAATTTTCTAATTTGTTGCCTGCTATCTCCCTTGTGATCCTTTATTCAGCCTCAGAGGCTCTTCAACATTATTTCCTCTGTGCTGTACTTGTGCCTTCTACTAATTATTGTTTTCTTTTCTCATCACTGTACCAGTAAGAATGCCACCTCCTCGAGCCCAGTAGAATAGATTGTGTAATTTTCCAGTGTTCACTGTCAGAATTCATCTCTCTCATCTGTGTCTCCAGGCCAAGCCCAATCTTCTCTGTGACCCCTTCCTACCCAGCACAGTGCCTTGAGCACAGGCTTTAGGAAAGACAAATAAGCCTGAACCATTGTCAGATCAGCAGGTAAGTGAGCTGAGAGACAAGATTAGACTGTGAGAGCCTCAGCTTCCACATGTGCAAAGTAAGTAAACACTGACTCCCTTCATCATGAGGCTGACAGGATTTAGTGAGGTAGCCTATATGAAGCTGAGAGCCGGCAATAAGCAAACACTTCAGTCAACAATCGCTGCTAGGAGCCACAGCAGCAATGGTAGTACTAGTTGTAGGACTGAAATGTAGTTTGGTTCTAACTAACCTACTAGCTTTGATGTCAGACATTCTTATTTTGTCAGTTCCTCTCCCTCTCCTCACCAGGAATTAGATTACATGTCCTTTCGGGGCGCCTGGGTGGCTCAGTCGGTTAAACGTCTGCCTTCGGATCAGGTCATGATCCCAGGGTCCTGGGATCGAGTCCTACATCAGGCTCCCTGCTTAGTGGGGAGCCCGCTTCTCCCTCTGCCTGCCACTCTCCCTGCTTGTGGTCTCTCTCTCTCTCACTGACAAATAAATAAATAAAATCTTAAAAAAAAGAATATATGTCCTTTCATTCTCTACAAAGCATGCCCATTTTCTCCTTTACCTTCAACTCATCTAGGGTAGGAAAACCATGCAAATTAGACTGATTTCACACTGAGCACTCCTGCACTCTTTTTGTTTGGGTTTCTGGACATTGCATCTGATTTTTACCTAACTCTTGGGTCATGCTTCCATTATTGGGAGTGTATTTGGATTCTGATGAAGATGATAAGCTTCTGTGAAGTTGCCTGCTTATCTCCTAGAGCTTTTCTTCCATTTCCCCCTAACCTCTCTTCTGCTCTTTCTCTTTTTGTTCCTATTCTTCAAAAAATGCTGACTAGGCTCTACCATATACAAAGCATTGCAAATAAAAAGATCAGCAGTTTTTCTTTCAAGGAGTTCACCGTCTGAAGGGTGAGGCCAAGTAAATCAGTAATTTTATCACAAGAAGCTATATGAGAGGGGGAGAAATCCATGAGAACCTAGAAAGGGGATATCCACTGAGTTTAGGGAAAAATGGAATCTAATACATCCTAGAATACTTGTATTCTCAGAGTACAGCAATATTTTTTTTTTTAGTAAAAATAAGAATGAAAGACTGATAAAGTCAATCCTTGTCTCTTTCTCTCTGTTATTCTTTTTTAAAACAGTTTTATATAGTTCACATAACATAAATTTCACCCTTTTAATGTGTACAATTCAAGGGTGTTTATTATAATCATGGAATTATGCAAACATCACCACAATGTAAATTTACAATATTTTGTCACCCCTAAAATAGTCCTACACACATGAGAAGTCACCCTATTCTGCCTCACCACCCAGCCCCTGGCAACCACTAATCTGTGTTCTGTCTCTGTAGAAGCACTATTCTGGACATTTCATATGAATGGAATCATACATTGTGTGATCTTTTATGCCTGTTTTTTTTCACCTAGTATGATGTTTTGCAAGTTTTATCTATGTTAGCATGTGTCAAAATGTCATTCCTTTTCATTTTTGTATTAGTTTTCTATTGCTGTTGTTAACAAATTACTACAAATTTGGTGAGTTAAAACAACCTATATTTATTATCTTACAGTCCCATAAGTTAGAAGTCCAACACAGGTATATTGGATTAAAATCAATTTGTCAGTGGGGCACCCAGGTGGCACAGTCAGTTAAGCATCTGACTCTTGGTTTTGGCTCAGGTCGGTGATCTCAGTGTCATAATCTCAGTGTCATGATCTCAGCATCATGATCTCAGCGTTCAATTTTTCTCTCCCTCTCCTTCTGCCCCTCCTGCTTTTGTGCACTCTCTCTCTCTCTCTAAAATAAATAAATAAATACTTAAAAAACAAAATCAAGGTGTCAGCAGAGCTGTCATCCTTTCTGGAGGCTGTAAGGGACTATCCATCTCCTTACCTTCTCCAGCTTCTAGAGGCCACCTTGGCTGGAAGCCCTCTTCCTCCATCATCAAAGCCAACAACATTGCATTTCGCTGATCATGCTTCCATAGTCTCATCTCCTTCTGACTCTAGTCTTCTGTCTCCTTTTTTCCCTTTTAAGGAAGCTTGAGGGTAATTACATTAGACCCACCCGAATCATACTGAATAATCTTGCCATCAAGATCCTTAACAGCATTTGCAAAATCCTTTTGCTATGTAAGATATTTGATTTATAGGTTCTTGGAATTAGAACATGGATATCTTTGGGGCAGGGACATTATTCTGCCTACCACAATTGTCAATTAATATACCAGATGTTACATATCAATTCATCCCTTGAAGGACATTTGTATTATTCCCAATTTTTATATATTACAACAAATGCTGCCATGAACATTCTTACACAAGTTTTTGTATGGACATCTGTTTTCATTTCTCTTGGATATATATCTAGGAATAGAAACCCTGGGTCATATGGCAACTGTATGTTTAACATTTGGAGTAACTTTCAAACTGTCTTATAAGCTTGAATATGACAGAGATGTTTAAAATGGTTATCAAACAGAGAATTTAAATAGTTTAAAACAAAAATAATTTAAAGGAATCATGATTAATATGTTGAGAACTCAAAAGGAATAGACAGGTACAAGAACAGATTGGTAATGGTAGCAGGGAAAGAAACTCTAGGAAAGAGTTAAAAAGAAAGGCTAAAATAAAAAACACACTAATAGAAAAGGAAAAAAATGCCTTTAATGGGCTCATCAGTAGACTGGGTAGGAAAAGGCTAAAGAGAATCAGTGAGCTTGAGATACGCCAATAACAATTTCCCAAAATTAAATGCTAAGACAAAAAATTCTTTGAAGAGTTTAAAAAGGGGAACATAACCTCCAAGAACTGTGAGATAGTTTCAAAAGGTGTGAATATATATAACTGGAATACAGAAAGATAATGCAATAGAAGAAATATTTGTAGTAGCGAAGAACTTTTCAACAGTAATGGCAAACACAAAGCCATAGAACCAAGAAGCACAGAGAACAAAGTGGGACAGTTACCTAAACAAACAAAAAACTTATACATAGCATCATATCCTAACTGTAGGGGGAAAAAAAAGAGAAAGAAAGATCTTCAAAGGAGCCAGAGGGGGAAAACATTACCTATGAAAAATGAAGATAAGAATTAAAGTGTACAACTTGTCAGAAACAATGCAAGCAAGAAAGAACTGGAGTAAAATATTTAAAGTGATAAAAAAAAGAGAGAGAGAGAGAGAGAGAAAGAGACCTACCTAGAATTCTACATCCAGAGAAATTATTCTTTAAAAACGAGGGAAACAAAGACTTTTCCAGACAAATAAAAACTGAGTAATTCATCAGCAGCAGACACGCCTTGCAAAAAAAATTTTTTTTCTTCAGCAAGGAAAATGATATAGGTCAGAAATTTGAGTCTATATCCAGAAAGGAAGAGCACTGGAGTGAATTAAAGAAATATTTTATTTTTCTTATTCCTAAATTATTTGAAAGATAACCTTAAATACATAATAGTAACAATAATAGCAACAATTGGGTGATTATATCATATGGATAAGTGAAGTGAAGGATAGTAATGTCATAAAAGAATTTCAGTTTGTCTGTTGTCTTTTCATGATTAGAGTGAGGTTAGGGTTTTTTAGAAGAATGCCACAAGTGAGGTGCCCTGAGTACCTGATATCCACATGATATCATTAGTGATGTCAACCTTGATCACTTGGGTAAGGTGGCTTATGGTAGGTTTCTCCATGGAAAGTTTCTATGTTGTTGTTGTTTTTTCCACCATACTCAATTTTTTGGAAGCAAGACATTGGCTGACTATACGACAGGAAGGGATATTCAAATTCATCTTTTGGAAAGAGAGGTATCTACATATGTCATTTGGAATTTGTTTGTAAGCCACTTGTGTCTCTTGGTAGCTGATTTCTGTTTCTATTCTATCATTCTATTCCTTTAGGTTTATTTGTTTCTCCTTTCCTGCCTTCTCTGAGTTTCTTTGAATGATTTTTATCGTTCCTTCTTACTCCTCTATTAACTTATTGATATTTCTTTTAAAATAGTTTTTAGTAGATGCTCTAGGGTTTAATATATCCATATTTAAATAATCTGAACACATTTTTGAACATTTCAACACATCATGTGTAAAGACCTTATGACAGTACATCTCCAGTTCTTCTAATCATTAGTTTCTGTCATCACACATTTGACTTTTACATGTGTAATAAACACACAATGTGTGTTATTAAAAGCATATAAAACTAATGCTTTCAACAACACTTTGTATTTTAGGACAAATTAAAATTAGAAAAAAAATTTATCTTATCTTTATTTCATTTCTGATCCTCTATTTCTAGATCTATTTGTGTAGACTCAAGTTTCTAGCCTATACCATACATCAGTATAGGCTGAAATTTTTCCACCTGAAAAATTTCCTCTAACTTTTCTTCTGGTGTACGTCTGATTGCAATGAATTTCCTTGGTTTTTGTTTGTCTAATAATATCATTATTTCTCCATATATTTTAAAATAACCTTATTGAGATATAATTTACATACCATAAAGCTTACCCATTGAAAGTATACAATAGTTTTTAATATATTTATTACATTTTGTAACCAGCTCCATAGTATAATTTTTAAACACTTTCATTCTCCCTGGAAGAAAGATTGGACTGCCTACCTGTCACTTCTATCCTCCCTCCTTGGTTCCCCACACCAGCTCTAGGCAACCACAAATAGTTTTCTATCTCTGTGGATTTTCCTATTATAGCTATTTCACATAAAAGGGATTATACAACAGGCAGTGTCTTGTGACTGGCTTCTTTCACTTAGCATAAAGTCCATTGGGTTAATTCAGTTCACAGCATCTATCAGTACTTTATCCCTTTTCATTGCCAAATAATATTTAATTATAGATATAGCACATTCTGTTTGTCTGTTCATCAATTTGGTTTGTTTCCACTTTTTAACTATTATAAATAATGCTGCTATAGACATTAATGTTTAAGTTTTTGTGTTGACATGTGTTTTCATTTCTCTTGGGTAGATATTTAAGATAGGAATTTCTACTTTATATGGTAACTGTATATTTAGAATTTTAAAGAACTGAAAAACTGTCTTCCAAAGTGACCAGGCCATTTTACACTTCCATCATTAATGTATAAAGGTTTTGATTACTCCAGATGCTCTCTAGCACTTGCTTTGTCTTTTTTTTTAGATTTTAACATTTTATTTATTTGAAAGAGAGTGCATGAGTGGAGGGAGAGGCAGAGGCAGAGGGAGAAGCAAACTCTGATATCTGTTCAGACCTCTGCTGAGCAGGGATCTGAACAAAGGGCTAAATTCCAAGACCCTGAGATCACGACCTGAGCAATCACTTAACCAACTGAGCCCCCACACGCCCCAGTCTGTCTTTTTATATTTTAGCCATACTAGTGGATGTGAACTGGTATGTGATTGTGGTTTTGATTAGTACTTCTTCAATTAGTAACGATATTGAGCACCTTTTTATACTTATTACATATTTATGTATATTTTTGGACAAATGTCTATTGAAATCCTTTGCCTATTTTTTATTTGGGTTTGTATCTTTCCTTTATTGAATTGTAAGCATTCTTCATATGTTCTGAATATAAATACCTCTATGGATATATAATTGGCACATATTTCTCCTAGTCTGTGGGTTTTCTTTTATCCTTCCTGATGATATCCTTTAAAGCACAGCAGTTTTTTTATTTTGAAGAAGTCTGATTTATCTATATTTTTATCATTTACTTATTTATTTATTTGAGAGAGAGAGAGCGAGCTGGAGGGAGAAGGAGAGGGAGTGAGAATCTGAAGCAGACTCCACACTGAGTGCAGAGTTCAAAGCAGGGCTTGATCCCACCATGGTGAGATCAGGATCTGAACTGAAACCAAGAGTCTGCCACTTAACCTACTGAGTCACCCAGGAGCTAATCCTTTATCATTTATGTTCTGAGGTTTGTATCTAAAAAATCATTGTGTAAACCAAGATAATGAAGATTTATTCCTTTATGTTTTTCTAAGGTTTTTAAAGTTTAGCTATTACATTTAGATGCATGGTCCACTTTGTGTTAATTTTTGTATACGGTGTGAGGTAGGGGTCCAAACTCATTCTTTTGCATGAGGCTAGCCAGTTGTCTCAGAAACATTTGTTGAAAAGATGATTCTTTTTCATTGAGTTTTCTTGGATCCTTTGTTGAATCAACTGAATATAAATGTAAGTGCTTATTTCTGTATTCTCAATTATATTTACTTGATTTATATGTCTACCTTTGAGCCAGTACCACACTGTCTTGATTACTGTGCCTGTGTATTAAATTTTGAAATTGGGAAGTGTGAGTCCACCTATTTTAGCCTGCTTTTTAAAGATGTTTTGCCCATTCTGCATCTTTGCATTTCCATGTGAATTTTAGGATTAGCTTATGTGTTTATTGGGATTTTCTCTATACAAGATCATATAATCTGTTAAAAATTATAGCTTTATTTCTTCCTTTTCATTCTGGGTGCCATTTATTTCTTTTGCTTGTCTAATTGTCCTGACTAGAACCTCCATTACAGTGTTGAATAGAAGTAAGAAGAATGGATATCTGTGTCTTGTTCCCAATATTAGGAGAAAGGCACTCAATCTTTTACTATTATGACATCAGCTGTAAGCTTTTTGATGATTCCCTTTATAAACTTGAAGAGATTGCCTTTGATTCCTATATTTTTGAGTCACTTTATCATGAATGGGTGTTCAATTTTGTTAAATCTTTTTTCAGTATCTATTTAAATAATAATGTATTTTATTCTTTATTGATTAATATGGCATAGTATGTTGACTTTTGGATGTTAAACCATGCTTGCCTTTCTGGGGAATATTTCACTAGCCATGATGAATAATCTTTTTTTACACTGCTGGATTACTTTTGCTAGTATTTTGATAAGAATTTTTGCATCTGTATACAAAAGAGGTATTGGTCTGTTTTGTTTTTGTCTGATTTTGGTATCAGGGTAATACTGACCTCAGAGGATGAGTAGGAAAGTGTTTACAGTATTTTATTTTCTGGAAGAGTTAGTAAAGGATTGGTGTTCACTCCTCTTCAAATGTTTAATAGAATTCATGGGTGAAATCATCTGACCTTTGCTTTTTGAGGAGTTTCAAAATTATTAATTCTACCTCTTTATTTATTGTTGGACAATTCAATTTTATATTTTTTCTTGATTTAGTTTCAGTAGTTTGTGTCTTTCTAGGAGTTTTTTCATTTTATCTAAGCTATCTAATTTTTTGGTGTCATTATAAGCCATAAAGTTGATAGTGGGCCCCCTCTTAATTCCTGATTTTAGTAATTTGTGTCTTCTCACCTTCTACTGTCAGTTTAGCTGAAAGTTAGTCAGTTTTGTTGATCTTATTACCAAATAACCAATTTTTTTTCAGTTTATGTTTTCTTTTTACTTTTATTCTCTGTATTAGTGAAGTCTATTTCCCCCACAGTGAGAAACCTCTGATGTTACTCCTCACAGGTTGTAGACTTAGGTGTTCACACAGTTTTCCTGCCCACCAGGGATGACTATAATTTTATCTGTGCTCTTTTGACTTTCTTACTTTTGTCTCCTCATTGAGCATCTGGCTGGTCTGGATCTACTGTTATCACACCCAGCTGTTAGTTTTCACTAATTGCTAGCTAATTATTGTATTGCTTTTGACATTGTCCTGGAGCACAAATTGCTCCACAGTCTGATCCAATCGAACCTGAGCCCCTTAGAAGGAGTGGAGAATTACCAATCTTTGAGGCTTGCTCCCACTCTCCTCTGATGAAGATCTTGGCATTATAGTATAAAGCCTGGTGGGGGAGGGGTTTTGCTCTTTACTGACTATCTCATATAGATCCTCTGTATATATAAGAGTTGTGTATGGTGGTGGGCGCCTGGGTGGCTCAGTTGGTTAAGCGACTGCCTTCAGCTCAGGTCATGATCCTGGAGTCCCTGGATCGAGTCCCGCATCGGGCTCCCTGCTCGGCAGGGAGTCTGCTTCTCCCTCTGACCCTCCCCCCTCTCATGTGCTTGCTCTCTCTCATTCTCTCTCTCTCAAATAAATAAATGAAATCTTAAAAAAAAAAAAAGAGTTGTGTATGGTGGGAGGTGAAGTGGAGAGGGAGAGGGGAACAGGTGTTCTAACCTAACTTCTGCCAAACTACCCAGTATGGATATTCTGCAGCCTGAGCAGAGAAGATGGGATGGACCAATGTTCGCTGGCTGCTGAACCAACCTGGAATAGATCTGCCTTAGGAAGCTGGGGGAGATGGGAGCTTCCACTCAACTTCCAAGCCCACTGGACCAGCTCTCCTGTAACACAGAGCTTTGATGGAAAAGGGGACTCTGTTCTTCACCAATTGCCCCTCCCAGATCCTCCCTTCATAGCAGGAGTTGAGAGTGGGGAAACTGGGACCACCCAGATGCTGGTACTTACTTGATACAGACCTTTCTTAGAATTGAGCTGTGAAACATAGTATTTGTTAATGTTCAATACTGTCAAACCACCTACCCCAGGGAGCTGGGTGGCTAGAGCTGCTATTCAGCTGCTGAGGCCATTGGAGCAGTTGTCCCACAAGACAGAGCTGAGGGGAATGAGTACAGTCACTAGATCATGTGTCATAGCCACTCACTGTTCTTGCTGAGTCTCCATAGATTTTATTGAGTAAATGGTTCTCAATTTGTTGTAGGCCCTTTGACCAATCCCCAAAGACTGAATGATTATCTTTGCTAATTTTACCAACATAATATATGTCTCTCCAGGCGAGAGATTTCCCTATGCTGCTCATAGCACTATTGTGGACTATATTTTGTTTTCATCAGAATTTTCTAAGATACCTTTTAATAAAGTAAGATTTATAAAAGCCAGCAGCATGACCAAAATGTTTTTAATGCTACTGAATAAAGCCTTTATCTCAACCATCCAGGCCACTGATTCTGACATCTATCTGCCAAAACTGTTAAGATCTCTTCAACCCTACACACACACACACACTCTCGATATTTGTAAACTCTCGTGCCGTATTCCCTGTGTAATTTGAGTCTTTTCCAGCTCCAGCTGTGGTTCCTCTCCACTTAGGGTGTAATTATTTGCAGAGCCAATCATGCCCTGCCAGCATTCCTTTTACATAGGCTGATATTATGTGAGTAAAACCAACTTTTTATTTTATTTTTCTCACAGTGAAGCACTGAAAACCTTAGAATTTTTCTACTAGCTACAGTTACGCCTCCCCCCACACACATCTACTTTTAAGATAGAAAACCTACATTTTTAAATCTTTACTGTTATTATTTTTTATGGGGTTTAGCACAATCCCCAAAAGGTATTTTTCACTGACCAAAAAAAAAAAAAAATTATAAGTTGTTTGAATAGAAAAAATTTATTTCTTCAGTTGTTACATTTCTCAGTGTATTAGTTTGCTAGGACTGCTGTAAAAAAAAAAAAAAAAAAGCATTACTAACTGGCTTAAAAAACAAAAATGTATTGTCTTAAAGTTATGCAATCTAGAAGCATTACCCCAATCTCAGCCTTCATTTCACATGGTATTCTCTGTTTGCTGTCTGTATCCAAATTTTCCCATTTTATAAGGACACCAGTCATATTATATTAGGGGCCCACCCTAGTCCAGTATGACCTCATCTTAACCAATTGCATCTGCAACTATCTTTTTTTCCAAATAAGATAACATTCTGAGGCAATGGGGCTTAAGACTTCAACATATGAATTTGGTGGGAGGGGCGGAGGAGAAAATTCAACCATAACACTCAGCAACTTAATTTATATGTATTTTTAACTTAGTTTATATTCTTTTGCAGGCTACTAGCTTACTTAATATCAATAAAGAAAGTAAATGTAGGGAAACAAGAGCAATGAAAATAGTGTTAATCACCCTGAATTTTCTCTATAGGAAGATACCCTCTGAACATATTAAAGAAAATTAGGGGCGCCTGGGTGGCTCAGTCGGCTAAGCGGCTGCCTTCGGCTCAGGTCATGATCCCAGGATCCTGGGATCGAGCCCCGCATCGGGCTCCCTGCTAAGCAGGAAGCCTGCTTCTCCCTCTCCCTCTGCCTGCCACTCTGCCTACTTGTGCTGTCTCTCTCTCTGTCAAATAAATAAATAAAATCTTTAAAAAAAAAAAAGAAAAATACAACATACCAAGTCCAGCTGTGAATTATGGATATATGTCCTCTAGATCCTTGAGATCTATGCATTCATGTGGGAATTGAAAAGGAGCCATGTTTTACTAGAGGCATCATTCACTTTGTATCAGAGCAAACACTGCCCACATGTAGGGAGAACTTTTACAATTTACAGGAATAGTGACCTAATTAACCAACCATAAAATTGCCAAATTCTTACTTCTCATTGTTCAATGTGCTCAGGAAACCCACTCAGGTTGTCAATTATTGGCGCGAGCCAAGCTACTCATGCTGTTTGACAAAGTCCAAGTATGGGGGACGATCCTGAAAACAGGAGACTCCACAGCTGGCTCCTGCTATTCTCTTTCATTTTGTTTATGGCAGTCTTTATAATTGTGGGAATCTTTCTGGGGTTTCATGATAAAGTGACTACTCATCTTAGTTACGCCTATCTAAGCAATCATAATGAAACTAATTCCACGAGGCCCCCCCCAGGCGCCTCAGAAGCCGCAAGATTCTAAGAAAGGAACAGCTCAGGCTGTTCCACAGTTCACTATATTTCCTGCACTATAGAACAAAATAGCAAGACGGTCACACTCTGTCTAGCACCTTTCTCTTTGCGTATTGTTTTTTAGTTTTAGCAAAAGTCAATAAGCAGAAATCAATAAAGGTCATGTTAATCATTACAAAGGAAAATAAAAGAAGGCTATGTCTGTAATCAAAAAAATGATCTAAGATTATCTCAATTGTGAAAAAACATAATCACATGTTACAAAAGTATGGAAAAACAAAAAAATCCTAACATATAAATAAAGTTCCTCCAAGGCTGTCAGGAGGAGATGCTTGCAACCTGACCCTGTGTCTGTGTCTCCTCATTCGCCGACGCTGTCCTTTCCTACGAGAGACCCACCCCGGCTGGAGCTGGACTCCGGCAAATTATGAGGTGAGCTTACATTGATAAATTGATCATATAACTGCTAAATTTCTTTACTTTTTTTAAAAAAAGATTTTATTTGAGAGAAAGAGAGAGAGTACCATCAGGGAAGGGGGTGGAGAGGCAGTCAGAGAGGGAAAGGCAGAGCAGGGAGTCTGACTTGGGGTCCCCATCCCAGGACCCTGAGATCATGACCTGAGCAAAGGCAGATGCTTAACCAAGACTGAGCTACCCAGGTGCTCCCCCTCCCATTATCTTCTTTAAATATAAATACATCCTCTGGTTTCTAGAGATGGAGAAAACACAGCTCCCTTTATTTCCTCCAAACTCAGATATGAAACCTGGTGAGACTATAAGAACAACTATTTGACAATTCTAGAAAATAAACACAAGTCAGCAGATCCAGGAAGAACACAAGAATCTGAACTACTGTTATGAAAAACAGTAAGCTTAATAATTTTTGGCTCTGGTATCCCTAGCTTGAACTCTGTACTAGGCCAAAACTTGGAAGTAAACACTATGGTATAGATACAGTGAGATACAGAAGAAATCCTCTAATTTTGCCTGAAGGGGCAGAAAAGGGACCCCTAAAACTCAGAGACAATGAGAGCAATCTATGGGGGGGCACTGGGGGGGTTCTCTCTCTTTTTCTTCATTCTCACATATGCCAGTGTCTAAATGGTCCCATAGTAGGTTGTCAATGTACCAGTGGTGATGTTAAGGAGAGGTACAATACCTTCCAGGACCAAAACTGTGGTGGAAGAGGACCTTTCACTGGGTAAAAATGTGGTACCAGTAGGGTGGGATCCTGAAGATTTTTGTCTTTCTATCTTCCTGCCACTTGGCCTCGAAAGTGTCATAACCAAGGAAATGGGTAGTTTTTGGCCAAAGGATCAAAACAGAGAGTTTAGATAATGGAGATGGAAGAGGTCAGGAAAATTGCCCCATAAAATTATTTTGGATTCTCCGGGGCACCCAAGACTTGGGTGTGCACAAATCCAATGGTAATTGGTATACCAGAGACTTCAAGAACCTCTACCCAGGTCCCAGACTGACCACAAGATGTTGTACATGCAGGACAGACCTGAAAAGCACTGCAAAAGCTTTGAAAACTGAACTGACACTGGAAAAGCCCACCAAAGGCAAAATAAAAAACAAAAATAAGACTCAGAATTTCATTATTTAAATCTCTAAATGTCCAGGGTACAAACAGAAGTCACTTGATATATCAAGAGCCATGAAAATCTCAACTCAGATGTGTGCAGTGTCCTGATCAGATGGGGGACTACCAAAAATGGGGTGACCCTATTGGGTGGAAGCCACAGTGCAGGTGGTGAAAGAATTCACCTAAGGCAGAACAAAGGAGATAGAAGTTTATTGAATACACTGGAAAGGAGCAGTGGGCAGGACAGCAAGGGGGAGACTGTCTGCCACAAGCCAGTGAGGCGGGGGCAGGCTGTAGTTAAAAAGGGAAGGTGAGGAGGTATGAGAACATATGGAATTTTCCTTTTTTGTACCTGTTTCCTGGTGTAAGTAACCCATTGGTCAGCTAGGGCTTATAGATATTTTGAGGTGGGTCACCTAACTGAGTCCAAGGGACAGGTGAGGCTAGGTAGGGGGCTATGGGATCAGGCTCACAAAAATCCCAAAAATGTGGAGATGTAAGGAAAGCAGAGATAAGGGAATAAACCAGACCATCCTGTCCTAGGTGTCAGAGGTGGGGTCTTGTTATAACAGCTACTTTTGACTGAAAAAGAATTATCAGACCCTAAAAAATAGTAAGCCATTAAAGGTATTATCTCCAGTCCTTATTCAATGGTGCTATCAATAGAGATGTTAAAAAGATTTAAGTTCCCTGGTTGGCTTTCCATAAAAGACCAACCCTAAAAGCCCCCAGTAGCAACGCTGTTGGGACCCCCTCTCACTCCTGAGAGCTTTTTCTGTATCCTCACTTAATAAAATTCTCTTTACTTACTCTCCTTTGTCTGACAGATTCATTCAATTCCAAGAACCTCCCTCTGCTATTTCATAATGGGTCTGTTTGTATTCAGCCAGGGGGCTGGGGTCATTGTGGGCCCTTCTACTTTACTCCATTATTCAAGTAGATTGCCTAAAAGTGGTCTCTAAATTCCCCCCCTGACAGATCTACAATGACAAATCTTTGGCACTTTAAATGGAGGTCTTTAGTAGCTGCTTCATGATGAATGATGGGAGTAGAGATGTCCCTACCTATGAGTCAACATTGGTCTGTTGAGAATTTAATAGGAGTTATGGAAGGCTGAGGCAGCTGTGTCTAGAACTGATAACATACGGGAGTTTCCCTGAGCAGAGAGGATCATCCATTGGGTTGAAGTTATGGCAGTGAGGGAGTCTTGACACCAGACAGGGAGACACTGGAAAAGACACAAAATAATGTTAATATTATTGTGGGGGAAAAAAAGCCCAATAAAAAGCCTTTGATAGTTGACCAAAATTTTTCTCCAGACCAGGAGTTTCACCAATCACTAAAGGAGAGAGAAAGATAGTTTGAAACACCAATTTGAGTAATCTTTTAGCAATATATGTTATATTTTTGTGGAATCTGGAACATATACACAACAGAATGTTTTGTAATTTTTTTTTTTAAGATTTTATTTATTTGTCAGAGAGAGAACACACACAAGCAGGGGGAGTGGGAGAAGGAGAAGCAGGCTCCCTGCTGATGACAGACTCAATCCCAGGACCCTGGGATCATGACCTGAGCCAAAGGCAGACACTTAACCGACTGAGCCACACAGGTGCCCACAATATTCTGTTTTAATAATGGCACATGTTCCTCCTTATGCTGTTATCAAGACATCTAATGCCATTCTATTTTGTAAGGCTGCTTTATGCATTTATTTCAATGTTTAATAATGTAATGCCATTTTGAGAGTCATTTAAGGCCTTAATTTTGTAGCAGGTGGTGTTAGCCATCATATACCCTGTTTTGTTTAGCAAGTAATCACGTACTTAATAAGAGGAACCTTTATGGAAACAAAAGAAAAATATAAGTTAATTAATAATAATTAGCAATAATTAATAAGCAAATTACAAACTCAGTGTCTTGAGTCTTGAGTGCCGCCAACCAGTGAGAAGATTTTTAGATGTCAGGCTTAAAGCATCCTCAGATGGAGTGGGAACAGGCTGCAGGAATCAGATGGGATTTTCTGGTTTGTAATTCAAATGTCTCTGTAATTCAAAGGATCTAGTGATCTTTTTGAATGGCCCTTAAAGCCATAGGCACAAAGATTTGTCTATACATGAGTTTTGTAGCAGTTTCTCTGAAGCTGACCTCAAGGTGTCCAGCATCAGTTTTCAAGGCTTTAGGGGAAAAAAGCAGTTTTAGCTTTCAATGACTTTAAAAGAATGGAAGAAGATTGGAAACCTTAGTTTGGAAAGCCACAAAGAATTTAGAGTGTAGTCTAGTTTATGATAAATAGTGATGTGATTTTGGAATATAGGTGAGGTTCAGTGGAGTGGAGTCTGGGGCTGACAACCAAAAAATAATTCTTGAGAAGTCTTTGGTGCAAAATGGTGGCTTATTAAAGCACAGGGACAGGACCCATGGGCAGAAAGAGCTGCTGCATGGGGGTTGTGAGGGGTGGCTGATTATATACTATGGGGTTGGGGGAGGTAACGAAAAAGGGAGGTTTCAAAAGAACTTTCATATGCTAAAAAGGACCTACAAGATACCTGAGGCCTTGCTATTGTCAAATTAAGATCATTTTTCCCTCTAGCAAGGTATTGACATTAAGACAGTTGGGAGATTCCTGGAAGAATGTCACACATGTCCCATCCAGGAATGGGGGTTGGGGAGAAGTTGCAGGGTGTCAGCTTCTGCTTTGTCCTCAGCTTGCTTTCTGTTCCTTCATCAAATAGTATTAAAATCTAATATCTACAAAGGTGTTATTGGAACATATTGTCTTTCTATAACCATCTTCATTTTTTTCTAATTTTAACAAACTTGGTCTATTTACATAAGCTCAGCAAGAATAGTGACTGATCATATAAAGGCTTTAAAATCTGCTTTGCTGAACTTTTTATAAGAAATCTCTGGATTTAGCTTTTAGTAGACTCTCAAGGCCAGAAGCCAAGCCAAATACTTCCCATCAGATATGCCTGCAATATCTGTAGATTTGGGTGTATTCCTCTTCCCAAGGTCCCCCAAAGTCCTGAGGTCCCTGCACCTGCCAAGAAGTGATGTTCTTTTTCTCACCTGGCAAGGCTGCTGGGAACTCTGTAAGCAAGGTATCAGGCCAACATTTCCAAGGGGCTCCATAGGTTCCATAAAGTCAACTTTAGTTCCTTTTTTAAATTTTTTTAAGATTTTATTTATTTATTTGAGAGAGAATGAGAGAGAGAGAGCACATGAGAAGGGGGAGGATCAGAGGGAGAAGCAGACTCCCTGCTGAGCAGGGAGACCAATGCGGGGACTCCAGGATCATGACCTGAGCTGAAGGCAGTTGCTTAACCAAATGAGCCACCCAGGTGCCCCTCAACTTTAGTTCCTTAAAGCTGTCTGCTCATATCTGAATTTATGCATGTACCTCTCGAATATGACATACCAGTCAAAGCCTTGGTAAATAATGTTTCCAATGATGTCCTGTTACAGTGATAAGGAAAATCTGTGTCCTAAGATGGCTGACCAAGCCAGCGAGAGTCCCAGTCCTTGCCCCGGGGCTCTTCCGGGTTCTTCTCCCTGCCCCGCTTCGTGCACGTGCCAAAAGTGCCAAGTATGCTGAAGTAGAGGTGTATAAATTGCCCCCTTTGTGCTCAGGGCTCAGACCATTGGATATCACTCTCCTCTGAGCCCGCTGGCATTAAATATACCTCCTATCCTCCAAGATCTCCAGGTGCCACTTGTTTCTTCCATCGGGCAATCCAGTCCAGGTTCCATAACAACAGGAGAACAGATTTTATTGAATTTATGCAAATAACTATAACTGCCATGAGAATAAGAATACTCACTGAGACTTTGCTGAACCCTGGAGTGTTCAGGTAGATATAAAGTTAAATGCTTCAATTTGTTCACAAAGGAATATTTTATCATATTTCTGTATATCATGGATATCTTTAGAAAATTTCCTTAATCTGGAAGAACAAACATTAGAGAACCAGCAATGTTTCAAACAAAAGTTATAAAAATTATAATCATCTTCCTCAATTTAGTTCCATGTAACTAATTCTTGTTCAGTTTGAATGCAGCTTTTTTTTAGTTTGTTCTGGAAATTCTTATCTATTTCAGTTTTGTGATTGTGTGTGTGACTTTTTTTTTTTAATGAATCTCCTCAAAGATGAAATACATTTTGCAAGAGAAGAACAATAACTATAAATGACAAAAGACTCAAAAATGGACATGCCTAAAGATCTGATATGAGAGTACATTATAATATAGCTGACAAGGAAATCCAGTTATTTTTGTGACACATAACACTTCAGTAATCAGAATATCAAGTGATGGCCTTATACCAAAACATATTAAAACTTTAGGAATTGCATATAATCTCTAGAATAGTAGATAGAATTTATCCAAACAACATAACCTAAGGCATAATATAATTTGTTGAACAGAGCTTCCCAGCAAAGTAACATACCAAATAAAAAGACCTAATTAGTCAAAAAGACTTCATTTACAATTTAAATTTCAGGGAACTTTGTTAAAAACCTCAGACCATTATAAAGCACATCCTTAAATAGGATTATGGACTATCAGAGACCTGATAAAGTCAAAACATAAGAACTTTGGTTTTCTGGGCAGACAAAAGAGGGAAAAAAACCCTTTGTTTACATTTTCTTATCAAAGGCAGACCAACAATCCAAGAAAACTTTGTCTTTTTAACAGAGTAAATCTCATACCAGTATTCTTTTAAAATCCATGCATCTCCATTTTAGTCCATCTTGACCACACATAATTTTTTTCCAAAGATTTCCCTTCACAAGCCTTCTACAACTTTATTTTGCATTCAGATTTTGTCCCAAGCCTTTTCTGTACAAATAACAGTTTTATTTTAGGGCAGAATTACTTTCTTTTACCTCAAAAAAATGTATTTTCATTCCTTATATCTTTCTCATGTATCTCCTAGTTTCCTACATATAGAGTTGCTTCCCTTATTTCTATCAGTCTTAATTATACTTAGCAGAATTTTAACTCTTAGAAACTTTAGTCTCCCATGAAAACTAAGTAGTAAACAATTATGAACTGTCTGTTCCACCAGAATTTTTAGATGGCAAATTCATGAATCAATTAAGCACAATGTTTTCCAACACACCCAAGTATCTTTAGTTTCCCTTCAATAAGAAGCCAAAAGTGGATAAACTTTATGTTTAGAAATTTATGTTTCAGTATTTTTATTTTATTTGGAAAAAAACTTAGATATAAAATGGATTCAATCCAACTTATCATTTAACTTAGCAAAACTTCAATGTTTAAGGTTTGATAGCTATCCACAGGGTTAGATGGCCATGTAACCGAGTAAGACACTTTCCACAGTTTTGTGTAGGTCAGAGTTTTGGGACAATGCCATGAAAACTTGCACATATGAGACCTCTGATCAGTTGGAGGAGTTCCAATTTTTAAGAATCCAGCCCAAGTGTGAGTCCAGAGGAATAGAGAGGGTTTATCCCATAGTGGGAAATATCAGCCACTGATTCCCAAAGGGGTATCTTGCCAAAGAGAATGGAGCTCCAACCTGTGATCATGATTTCAGTCAGGGGCATCCCACTGATCTGAAAAATGACCAGACCTTATACAGGGTGACTGACTCTACTGGGGTGTCCCACCAAAAGAGGGTCATGGCAAATAGCTGTGGCACTACCTGTTGGGGCGTCCCTTGCAATAGGAAAAGCCAGACACTGGGTGGCCAAACTGGGTCAGAAAGAAGAGGGGGAGGACTTAGCACTCAGATGCTCAGATGCATAGGATCCTGTTTGCCCATAGATCAAGGTGGTGGCTAAACCCATGGGAACAAAGGAATAAGGGGGAGGGAGCAGAAATAAGTAAGGCACCTGAGAGTCTGCCAGTGGCAGGAAAGGGTTCCAACTGAGTCCATAGTCCATAAAGTGTGATTCACCCTGGGCAAGCTGCCATTGCTAATTGCACTGCAGGTTGGGAACAACAGGAGGACAGAATGAGGAGGAAAAAGGGGTTCTTCACCCTCACAGGCACAGACAGTCCAGGCTGTTCATTCTCAGACCACACCAGGGAGCTGCCCTGGCCAGAGATCTTCAGTTATCGGAGGAGTACTAGGGTTAGGTTGCCAAAGGGCTGAAGAGAGAAAGGAGAGGGAGGAAAGGATCCTTCCAAAGGGCAA
The DNA here is from genome assembly GCF_002201575.2 of Neomonachus schauinslandi. Classification (NCBI taxonomy): domain Eukaryota; kingdom Metazoa; phylum Chordata; class Mammalia; order Carnivora; family Phocidae; genus Neomonachus; species Neomonachus schauinslandi. The sequence goes on along the minus strand of NC_058411.1, from coordinate 118,079,916 downwards.
AAGAGGAAATCCCTCACTCATTCAGGCAAGGGTGGTCAGGCTGGTTCCCCCTGGAGCTTCCAATCCTCACCAAGGAGTAACCTCAGCTGGAAGTCATAGGTTCCCCAAGAAGTACTAGAGTGGGTCCACCCAGGGAAAGTCTCAAGAAATTCCCAGAGAATCCCAGCCAGCAAAGACTCTTCATACAGGCCACCAAATGTGGGGTCTCCCAATCAGATGGGGGCCACCAAATGTGGGGTGACCCAATTGGGTAGAGGCCGTGAAACAATTCACCCAAAGCAGAGCAAAGGAGATAGAAGTTTGTTGAATACATTGGAAGGAAGAAGTGTGCAGGACAGCAAGGGAGAGACTGTGCAGTGGTAGTGAGGCTGTAGTTAAGGGGGACGGTGAAGAGATATAGGAACATATGGAATTTCCCTTTTTTTGGTACCTGTGTCCTGGTGTAAGTAACCCATTGGTCAGCTAGAAATTATGGATATTTTGAGGTGGGTCACTTAATGGTCCTGTTTGTATCCAGCCAGGGGTTTGGGGGGTCACTGTGGGCCCTTCTACCTTTCTCAGGCTTCCATTGCTCAAGTTAGTTGTCTAAAAATGACCTCTATAAGATGGGAAAAAACAACTAAAATATGCCAACAATGTGATGACACTGGAATTGGGAAAAGTATGCAATATCAACATAGAGAGAGAAAAAAAGATTGGGGGAAAAAATGAAGAGTCTTAGAGACCTGTGAAATAACAATACAAGATTCAATGGTCATGTCTTCAGGGTCCCTGAAGGAGATGAGAAAGAGTACAAGCCAAAAAATTAAATTTTTTTTGAAGAAATAACGATGAAAACTTTACAAGATTGGCAAAAGCATGAAACTAGAATCAGGAGGCGAAGTGAATTCCAGTGAGAATAAGCCCAGGGAAATCCACACCTAGATACATCATAATTAAACTGCTGAAATCTTAAGACAAAAGAAAACTTGTGTAAACAGACACAGAAAAAATAATGTGCTATCTACAGAGGAACAACAAATAACTATAGAATTCTCATCAGAAATTATAAAGGCCAAAAGGAAGTGGCACAATATTCTTAAAGTGCTGAAAGAAAGGAATTAACTCAGAATCCTATATTAACTAAAAATATCCTTCAGGAAAGAGACGTTCTCAGATGAAGGGAAACAGAGCATTCGTAGTCAGAAGACCTGCTCTAAAAAAAGGTGCTAAAGGAAATTCTTCAAATAGAAGGGTAATAGTACTAGATGGAAAATTGAAACATTCCATGGAGTGCAGCTTAAATGCCTGGACATTATATACAGTATAAACATAAGGTGATTCTGAAAAGTGGGAAAAAGGAAGACCATCTAAGCTTTTGAGACTCAAGGACCCACACTGCAGTTAATGTCCTTATTTTCTTTTTCCTCATATATATCAGGAGTGTGCTAGAGAAGCAAGAAAACTGGAAAATCGATGGGCAAGATAATAAGCTTCAAAAAAGCTCTGCTTTCCCTAGCTAAAGGACCAGGAAAGGAGCAGCCTAAAAAGACAGAAAACTTGCAGAAAATAACTACCCATGGAAAAATATTACAGCCCTCCCTCCCTCCCCAAAATTAAAGGCTCAAGGGAAAGCCTATTACCACCTCACTCAGACATAATGACCATCGACTCCTGCCAGGACTATGTTAGAAAATGCCAAGTTGGGAACCTGGACTTCCATCCTCACCTGGTGACTCCAAGGAGCCCCATCTCTTCCTCCCTCCCCACAAGGGTCCAAGAAAACCCAGAGGAAAGTTGTGACTTCCAGCACCAGTAAGGACCCTCATTATTCCTCATCTTGTTACTGGAGGACATATGGAGAACACTAACGAGGAGCCCCTCCCAGCCAGGCAGTGTCAGCAGAACCAAGTAGGGAGACAGAAGTCCCAGTGCATCAGTAATGAGGTGTCCCTCCCTCAGGGCACTCCCTGAGGTGGTTAAAGCCACCCTCTTCAGCTACTGAAAGAAAGAAAGGAATGAGGCCAGTTATGGGAAGGAGACCAAGAAGATCAAGGTAAACAAGGATAAGGTTTGTTATGCAGTTTTAAATCCAAACCTGCTCCACTGAGTCATCCTCCTCTTCCTGGTACAGAGAGGGAGACACCCTTGCAAATGGAGATTTTCTTTATAAATGTAAATTTCTCTAACAAAAGAGTAACTTTTCTTTTTTCAGAGCTTGTCCCACCTCGGCTATTTCTCAAAATAATCACCACTAAATAATCCTTATGCCAGAGGCATATTTTACGTGGCAAAACTCTGCTCCCCTTCAGCCTCATCACAGAAGTCTCCAGGTCAGCCCCTGCTATGCTGCTTGCTTAGGTCCTCAGATGGTAGGTTAATGCTAACCTCTGGTTCACCTCAGACACATGAAGAAAATAACCATATTCAGCACAGTTTGGGTTTTATTTTTCATATCTCAACGGCTCTAACAAGTATTTTTAAATTGTTCCTTTTTGCCAGTAATAATCTGCAGCTCATTAAAAATGACAGCTAGCTTTGGGGCACCTGGGTGGCTCAGTTGGTTAAGCAACTGCCTTCAGCTCAGGTCATGATACTAGAATCCTAGGATCCAGTCCCCCATCAGGCTCCCTGCTCAGCCGAGAGTCTGCTTCTCCCTCTGACCCTCTCCCCTCTCATTCTCTCTCTCATTCTCTCTCTCTCAAATAAATAAATAAAATCTTTAAAAAAAATGACAGCTAACTTCAGTGAGACTTCATTTTGGAGACTTATTATGGAAGAATCCTTATCAGCTGTTATTTATAGCTCCGGCTTCTATAGTCATTGATTATTCCATATATTTTCCTTCAAGTGCAGTGATGTAGGAAAAGATGTTAGGATTCAAAGCCGATGGCCAAGAAAAGACTTGGAGATGTCTTTGGTGCAAAAAGGTGGTTTTATTAAACCACCAGGACAGGAACCATGGGCAGAAAGAGGTGCACTGGGGTCAGGAGGAGTGGCCCATTATATACTCTCAAGTTGGGAGGGGGTTAGAGATAGTGTAAGCCTCCCAGGTATTTTGGAAACAAGGTTTCCAGGATCCTGAGGGGCTAGCTATTGTTAGGAAAGGTCATTTATTACTGTTTAGTAAAAACTCAGTCATGAGACCCTTCAGATGTATATCGGTGGGCCATATGATTGGGGGATGAATGCCAACACATATCTTGGGGGGTTTAGAGATAAAGGAACTTTGAGGAATTTTTGTATGTTACAGGGTCCTGGGGCTTTGGCTAAGATTGCCTTTTGCCCTTAGCAAAGTATTAACATTGAGGCCACTGAGTCCCTAGAGGAATGTTACTCTGTCTGTTGCAAGGACTTGTCAATGGGCTGTAGGTAGTAAGGAAACTTAAAACTTTTCTTCTGCCTTTGCTTCCCACATTCATAAGTAAAAAGAGATCTAAAAATATCTCAGAGAGGGGCGCCTGGGTGGCTCAGTCGTTAAGCGTCTGCCTTCGGCTCAGGTCATGATCCCGGGGTCCTGGGATCGAGCCCCGCATCGGGCTCCCTGCTCAGTGGGAAGCCTGCTTCTCCCTCTCCCATTCCCCCTGCTTGTGTTCCCTCTCACTGTATCTCTCACTGTCAAATAAATAAAATCTTTAAAAAAAAAAATATCTCAGAGAAACTTAAAAATTTCCTTCATAATATTCTTTTATAGTAAAATATGGTAAATTATTTATCATTCATAATTTAAGAATGGTGATATGCTTAATTTGATGTTCCCATTAACAAGGGATTAACTGATCAATAAGAATAAAAAGGAAACATTGGTTAGCAAAAAAATTAAAATGATGAAAGAAATGCATTTATACCTAAACCCTTTGAGATTTGCCTGGTTCAGATTCACAAGGATCATGCCAGTGTACCAGCGCAATATTTAGAATATCAATTATTGTCATGTTAGTGTATTAAACACTTGCTGTTTGACTTGTTTTTTTATGTAGATTTGAGATAATGTTCTGTATTAAAATGGAAATATTTTGCATTTATAGAAAAATTTTCAGTTGGAGATCAAAGAGTATTTAAGAGATCATCTTCCAAAGACTATTCTACTTAAACTTCTGTCTCCTTATTTTGGCAAACAAAGCCAGTCAATTGTCACATTTTTAGCCCATGTCACCCATTGCCATTGTGCCACCAAAGCCTAATTTACCTCATATAAGAATGTCTTCCTGTTCCTTATGATGAGGGAGCAGAAGGCTGGCTGAAGACAAAGCATAAGCTGACACCCTGCAACCTCCCCCCATGCCCCACTCCTGAGTGGATCATGTGTGACATTCTTCCAGGAATCTCCCAACTATCTTAATGTTAATGCCTTGCTAGAGAGGGAAAAACAACCTTAACTTGACAATGGCAAGGCCTCAGGTATCTTGTAGGTCCTTTATAGCATATGAAAGTTCTTTTGAAACCTCCCTTTTTCGTTACCTCCCCCAACCCCATAGTATATAATCAGCCACCCGTCGCAACCCCCATGCAGCAGCTCTTTCCGCCCATGGGTCCTGTCCCCATGCTTTAATAAACCACCATTTTGCACCAAAGTCATCTCAAGAATTCTTTCTTGGCCATTGGCTTCAAGCCCTAATGTCGTCTTTCCTACATACCTTATATATAATACTATACCACTGTAGATCCAGTTCCTACAGTTAATGTCTGGCCAAACTTTCTTCACCTGGGAATCCCTTTGAGGCCTTCACAACTGATGAAGGATGTTGGAAGGCAGGCAGGCAGGGACAAGGGGCCCCTGTCTGAAGAGGAAACCACCTCAAAAGGATTTTACACCACCCTGGAAGGAGCCCTCCACCCTTTCCCATGTGATAGATAGATGACAAAAACCTGATTGGATGGCAGGTGCAGGGAGGGTTAATCAGATTAAAACAAACCACTAACAAGCCCATAAAAACCCCTAGACTTAGAAACTCCAGTGGCAACTCTCTCGGGTCCCCTCCCTCCTCTGGAGCTTTGTTTTGTTTTTGTTTTTTAAGATTTTATTTATTTATTTGAGAGAAAGTGAGAGAGAGCGAGAGAGAAAGAGAATGAGTAGGGGGAGTGGGAGAAGCACACTTCCCACTGAGCAGGGAGCCCGACGTGGGGCTTGACCCTAGGACCCTGAGATCATGACCTGAGCTGAAGGCAGATGCTTAAACAACTGAGCCACTCAGGTGCCCCTCTTCAGGAGGAAACATATCACTTTGCTATTGCTCAATAAGCCTTACTTTGCTGCCCACCACTCTGTCTGGTCTACGTCTTCATTCTTCAAAGGGATGTGACCAAGAACCATTGACATGGACAGAGAAAAAAATCCTGTAACACAACCACCTTTAATACTCTATTTGCAACATCCTGTGGCTTGTCTAACCATATGTGTTAGTCTGTATTCTGTCTGTTTATATGTATGTCAATTATAAGAAACTCTGTTCTGTGGTTAAGGATCTTATTTTGTGCAATTCTTCTTAATCACCAGTACTTGACACATCACTTCAACGCTGAAATGATAAACAAAATAAATGAATGAAGCAATGAACAAATCAGTTGAATAAGTGAATTAATTAATTAATTCTCAACTAACAAATAGAAATTCAAGGAAATCATTGGTTAAATGATTTGGTGTTACTAACACAGAGTTTGGAATGGCCACCAACTCTTACTTCATCATTTTATCCACTGTGTAGATAGACCTGAATGATATAACTTGAAAATAATGACGTTTCAATGTTCTTTCAGTAAACTCTAACATAACTACTTCCATAATAAAGATAAGACAGCAAAGAGTAGATTGGAAAAATAAGAATAATGTTGGGATGCCTGGGTGGTTCAGGCGGTTAAGCATCTGCCTGGGCTCAGGTCATGATCCCAGCATCCTGGGATCAAGTCCTGCATCAGGCTCCCCACTGAGCAAGGAGCCTGGTTCTCTCTCTGCCTGCCACTCCCCCTGCTTGCTCCTGCCCCCCCCAAATAAATAAATAAAGTTAAAAAAAAAGAATAAAGCCAAGTATTTACTTCCAGTATTTTTACTAATTTCCAAAATTAAGTCAATCTGATGGCACAGACCAGAGGTTTATAATATTTTTCAGAAAGTAATGATTGATATCACCATCTAAAAATGGTTTAAAGCACAGATCTCATTTTTTCTTTTCCTTTAGCTGAAATAATAACATAAGATAGATTTTGCCATGATTTGACAGGAAAAAATCACTGCCCAGATTATTTCACATAAAGGAATTTACCAACTTAAAAAAAAAGATTTTATTTATTTACCTGACAGAGAGAAAGAGCACAAGCAAGGGGAGCAGCAGAAGGAGAAGGAGGAGCAGACTCCCCACTGAGCAGAGATCATGACCTGAACCGAAGACAGATGCTTAACCAACTGAGCCACCCAGGCACCCCGGAATTTACCAACTGTTTTTATTTATTTATTTATTTATTTATTTATTTATTTATTTATTTATATTTTATTTATTTGACAGAGACACAGCAAGAGAGGGAACACAAGCAGGGGGAGTGGGAGAGGGAAAAGCAGCTTCCTGCGGAGCAGGGAGCCCATTTCGGGGCTCCATCCCAGGACCCTGGGATCATGACCTGAGCCAAAGGCAGACGCTTAAAGACTGAATCCCCCAGGTGCCCCCCAACTTTTAAAGTAAAACTTATTTTTACCTAAAAAATCTTTCCATGTGAGAGAACGTGCAAGTTGGCATATTGCTTCAGTGACCAGCCAAGTTAGTGTATGCATCAAGAGAACAGAGTATGATTCTAGTCTTGACATAAATTATTTATGTGGTACAGCTGGACATCAGACTTCCTCAGGTCTTTGTGTCTTGTCTGTAAAATAAGGGCATCAGATGCTTTGATTGCTAAACTACCTGCCAGGTCATTTATCAAATATTCTTTTATTTATACATTTCAATGTTATAATTGCCATTTAAGGTATCTACATATACAGTTATTATGTATTAGCGACTCAAGTACAATTTAGAAATTAATCATTTAAAAAGCAAATAAGCCTCCTACTGTAACAGAAATGAAAGACATCAAATCCTGCTGAGGACTTTCTTTCTACATTTGCTTTCACTGTAGCAAAATGTAAATTGTGATCATACTTCATGGACCATCTGCAGATGTGCTGTCAGTTTGTACAGGTAAGGATGCTTTAGTAATTCCAGATGTCACAACAACTCCTTTCCAGTTCATCTCTAGGGAAAAATAGCACAAGGATCTGGAATCCAAAGATGAATCACCGAGAGAATCACCTGGTTGATAGATTTACCTAAAGGGAAATTAGCCAGGATTTCCTATTTGGTAAAGATGATTTGCTTTAGTGGACAATTCTCATTACACTTGAGAAAGAACAAATGACGAGAGCTTCTCCTCTGATACTATTTTATTAATCTTCTAAAACAAGACTGATAAAAATAACCTAATTTTGACTTCCAGATTAACTTGAGACCTTTTCATTATTAATAAGATTGCTTTTTAAGATATTTTATGGATGATATTTAAAATGGAGCTAAATAGTTTTATTATCTACAGAAAAAGTCAGTTTTCTTTTCTAATGTGATGTTTAAAAAAGTGTGCAGCACTGGAGATAGATAAGAATAGAATATAGAGATAAAGATCAAGTATATAAGATAATGAATCTATTTTGAAATTGTTGATTTTTTTTATCTTGTGATATCTCTTTGTTCATACTAACATACATATTAGCTTGTTCCTTCACTCCAAGGTCACCCCTCAGTTTTAAGTTAAGCCCATTGTGAGAACATTTTCTTCTGATAACTCACATCATGTAAAGTTTTGTAGCAATGTTAGGGAAAATTGAGAAGATCATAATATGTGTTTGTGGGGGTCATGGTAAAATGAACATTAGGTTCAGTGATGAAACAATTGATTTTTTTGTAATTTCATGACCTAATTTTAGATGTAAACAATATTGACAGTCCTTCAAGGTGGTCTTCTGGTAAGGTCATGGGCCTATTCTAAGGTTGCTGCCTCTATTTACAACATATTTGTGCGTAATTAACTGTTGATCCAGTGTATACAACACACATATAATGATTGGTCTTATTACTTCCTGTTCATATATTATTTCAGCCAAGAAAAGAAAAAAGAAAGAAACTATTCAGATTGAACAACATAATTTCAAATCTCATTTTCATGTCTCTGCTCTTAAAAGTCTAGATAGTTGCCACTATGAAATGTGTTCAGTGTTCTAAAATAATCCGTGGGAAGAAATTTCAAACATTATGATGATGGCTACTTCAGTGGGGTTAGTGCACATGTTTCTTACCAAATTGACTCCTCAGGAAGCATAATGCTCATTTAGATGATTATGTTTAGTGAGGTGTCTAAAAAGCAGACTCTAAAACAAGTTGGCAGTGATAACTGCAATGCCATGGTTGTACTGAAGAGAGAAATCCAGGAGTCTGGAAGAGCCTGACATAACCATGGTCCCCTTGGGGGCAGCCTGCTGATTCCATCTAGCCAGTAAATAGGTCTTGGCCACTTGCTGGGTGCTGGCAAGTTCAGGGGTAGAGCAGTGAGCAGGAAAGACAACGTCTGGTGGGGGAGACAGTTGAAGGAGTTCAGGACATGCCACCCCAAAATATGCTGTTTGGATATATTGGTTATTTTGAGCTATAGGCACTTGAAAAACAGCAAATGTAAGGAGAAGCTTCCTCTGAACTAACTTTTTGTGCCTAAAGACAGGTCTTCCAAAAGGAACCCAATAGGAACCCAATTATTATAGATACCCCCCACCCTGCACACACTGCTCAGAATTTTCATCAGCTTGGGAAGATTGACTTATCATAAGAGAGGAGACTAGAAGTGGACACCATACCCAAATTTTGTCACAAATGATCACTCCTCCCATCTATCCTTCTAAGGGCCCATTAACTTTTCCCCTAAATTGGGGCGCCTGGGTGGCTCAGTTGGTTAAGCCACTGCCTTCGGCTCAGGTCATGATCCTAGAGTCCCGGGATCGAGTCCCGCATTGGGCTCCCTGCTCGGCGGGGAGTCTGCTTCTCCCTCTGACCCTCCCCCCTCTCATGTGCTTTCTCTCTCTCATTCTCTCTTTCTCAAATAAATAAAAATCTTAAAAAAAAAAAAAACTTTTCCCCTAAATCAATTACTCTCCCCTAAGTGGCCTATATATCCCCTTTCCCCTTCCCATATTAAGACAGTATACAAGCTCTCAAATCTCAACACTTTTTTGGGTATTCACTTTTTTTTTTTTCCTGTGATGCCCCTGTGTACATAATATTAAAAATTAATAAATTAATATACCTTTTCTCCTGTTAATCTGCAAATTATCAGACCCAGCTTTTAAACCTAAGAGAGTAGAGGGAAAGTCTTTCTTCCCCTACACAGTAAACAAATAATATGCCATGATGATAACAGTCATAAAGGGAAATCAATGGGAGAAAGGGCCCTGAGTGCCAAGGTGGAGGAGGTGGGCAGAGAAGCTCAGGTCAAATGACATTTGGCAGAGATATAAAGGCAATGAGGGAAAGAACCACACCCATGTGGATATTGGAGACCAAGGGGCATGGAGTCAGGTTGGCCAAGTGCAGCCTAAAGATTAAGTAGGATAAAGACTGCTAGATTTAGCACCATGGAGGTCATTGTTGGCCCTGACGAGACCAGTTTTGGTGGATTGGTGAGAACTAACCTTGCCTAGAAGGGGTTTCAGAGAACAGGAGGAGAGGAAGTAGTGATTTGGGAAGAATACACCTTCTCAGTTACCATGAGCTGAGTTACATACCTGGAACAGCCTGGCCAAGTTGGATCAGAACCAGCACTCTCACCAGAAGCAGTGAGAAGTTCAGTGCAAGGACACAAGGAGCCTGAGGTGGTGACAGAGGTCACAGATCCAGGAGGGCCTGTGTTGTGGAAGGTGAAAGAGCAGCATCTAAGCAGGTGTACCCTACTCTATGTCTACAGAGGCTTCAAATATGCCATGCCATAGCCCTTTTCTGCACTTGCATAGCTGTTGCCTTTGTAGAGGAGAAAAAAGTTTTCCTTGACCCTCTTAAGGTCCCTGATTAGATTTGAAAATTATAATAACAAAGATTAATAGGAGAAACACCTACAAATTTTATAGAATTTTTGCATGTACATGGGAGCCTTCACAAGAGAATGAATACCTGGAGAAGTGACCAGAGCAGGAAACTTTTGTACCTTTTAGACAAAGAAACATAAATTTGTGAAGAGTTGATGAGATAAAGGGACTTGTGGTAAGGGGAATAAATGTGAAAAAGTAACTAGGAAGATAAAAGTTTAAAAGATTTGTTTGTACAGATTTCCTGCCCCCCCCCTCCCCCCAGCCCATTCCCTGTCTCTGGTGATAATGTCTTTCCTCCTCTGATAGGGAGGTACCTTTCACATGGGAAATTTATGACTTGTTTCAGAAAAGAAGGTCAAGGCAGGGAGGTCAGAGTGACCTTCTTGATTCTGCCATTTTTCTAAATTCCTTCAGCTCAAGATATTGCATGTGCTATGGTAACCATATTTTGAGGTAGCATGTCCCCAACCCCATAGTTATCTTTTCTTGTAATAAATCTCCATACATTGCAGGTAGAAGAAACAATATATCTTACCTGTGAAGTATGATATAATTACTCCTTCTGGGTTCCCCTAGACTTTCCCTATACTCAGTAAATAGTTCCCTAGTAAATGAATATGATAAATGATGTGGTGGTTTAAGGGCCTTCTTTTATTTTCTGGGTCCTCTTACCAAAAACATGCTCACCTGAGGTTACCTGATAATGATGAAGGATAGCTGGAAGGCAGGCAGGCAGGGACAAGGGGCCCAGGCCTGAAGAGGAAACCACCTCAAAAGGATTTTACACCATGCTGGAAGGAGCCCTCCACCCTTCCCCACATGATAGATAGGTGACAAAATCTCACTGGATGGCAGGCACAGGGAGGGTTAATCAGATTAAAACAAACCAATAACAAGCCCATAAAAACCCCTAGACTTAGAAACTCCAGTGGCAAACCTCTCTGGTCCCCTCCTTCTTTGGGACCTTTGTCCTCTATCATTCAATAAACTTTACTATCACTTAATAAGCCTTGCTTTGCTGCCCACCACTCTGTCTGGTCTACCTCTTCACTCTTAGAAGGGGCAAGACTAAGAACCTTGGGCACCACCAAAGTAAAAAAGTCCTGTGACAATAATACTGGATTCTTATGACCTGCAGCATTCTAACACTGGAGTCAAGAACACAGGTCTTTATTAGAAGTTAAAATTTCCTTTTTCTAAGGAAGCACATGTCTCTATCTCAGCCACTGTATTTGCATAGAGGCACATGCTGCTGGTTGTCATCAATATTCATTTTCCCATTCTGAGTTAGAAACAAACATGGATAGAGCTCCATTCCCCATCCTTACTTGAAGCTGGTGTAGCCTTATGTCTAGGTTTATGTAAGTGGAAATCGTACCTTCTCTTCCAGGAAGTCTCCTTAAAGAGACACTGGATGCCCTTCTCTGTTCCTTTTCCATCCTGCTGCTTGGAAAAGGGATATGATAGTGTCACCACCTAGACCCCAATACCTGACCTTCACTGCCTACCTGCTTGTACTCGCCAACCTTTCCTTAAGCTCTTCTTTCCAGCTTATCTCTTAATTCAGGCAAATGGAAACTGAAACTATGCCTCAAGGGATAGTGATTGGCCTGACAAGACCTCTAGCAGTCCAGACCACCCAGGCCAGTTTGAGCATAACCCTTAACTCGCACCTGCACAGATGGACCATGGGGTGACCTCTAGAATGATCAAGAATTACCTTTATGTCATTATAATACTAAGGTCTCCACCCAAGGTGGAACACAAGCCTCATTTACATAACAAATATATGTACAGGCATGTTTCCTTAAGGTGCATGCATGACCTTTTGCCCCCCTCTACATATGATGACAATGTAACTGAACCAATGTGAGTTTGCTCCTTGGTGAGTCACAAAAACAGCACCAGGTAAGTTGTCACACAAAGAAAATTTTATTTGTAGCAATTAAGGATATCATAGGGAATGGTTTCCAAAGCCATGACTCCCTGAGAGAGGGTAAATGGGTTCCTTTTGTTGAGGGTTAGGATGAATATTTTGATAGGGAAGCCTTGTCATCATATGTAGAGCAAGCATAAAATTGTGCATGCACTTAAAGGAAACATACCTATACATCTATGTTAGTAAATGAGTCTGTGGCTCCTTGGGCAGAGATTTTAGTATTATAATGAGGTAAAGGTGATTGTAGGTCATTCCAGAGGTCATCCACGGTCCATCTGTGCAAGCACAAGTCAGGGATTTAGCTCAGACAGTCTGGGTGGTCTGGTCCAGCACGTGGTCTTGTCAGGGCAGTCACTGTCACCTGAGGAGTAGTTTTGGGTTTCATTTGCCTGAATTAAGACATAAGCAAGATATAAGAGCTTATGGAAATATGTAAGATAAAGGTCAGTGAGTACAAGCAGTTGGGCAGTAAAGGTCAGGTCTTGGGATCTAACTGGTAAAAACAAGGCTGCTCTATCTAAATATTCATCCTAACCCTAAATAAAAGGAACCCATTCACCCTTGGGGAGTCATAGCTTTGGGAGTTACTCCCTGTGATCTCCTTATTTGCTGCAAATAAATTTACTTTGTGAGACAACTCCATCTGGTATAATTTCTATCTGCAACTCACCAAGGAGCGAATGTTAGTTTGGTTACAATAGCTGGAGTCCTAGGAGCTACCTTGGAACACGAGATTGGGAACACAGCTAAGATTGAAAAGAACCATGAGCTGGTTCCACCAGGAACCACTCTGGTGGCCAGGGTGACCAGAACCCTGGCCACCTTACCACCACCCCCAGGCTTTTTTAAAGTGAGAAAAATAAAAGTCCATCTTTTATCAACCCCAGGTGAAAACAAGACATCAGGCCTAAAATGGAGTTGCTTATAATTAAGTCCCATTTTAACCAAACTTAAGGGGTTCACTGCTTGGGATGCATTAAATGGAATATAACCCAAGGAAATGTTGAAAGCAAAGAACATTTTATTACTTGTTACAAGTAAGGAGGCAGGGAGATAGCTCTCACCCAAAGCACTGTCCCCCTGTGAGATTAGTACATGAAGCTTTCATTAGGTATTAGGAGTTGGGGGCAGAGAGCTTACATATACATTAAGGAATTTACACATATTCTATTTCTTAGGCACTTCAGTTCAATTGCAAATGCCTAGCACATGAACATGATAGTGCATACATGTCTCTTCAAAAAAAAAAAAGGAAGAAAACCCAACCCATAGGAGTGATGTAGTTTGAAGTGTTGTGGTTCGGAGCTGATGGCCAAGAAAGAATTCTTGAGATGTCTTTGGTGCAAAAAAGTGGTTTTATTAAAGCACAGGGACAGGACCCACAGGCAGAAAAAGCTGCACTGGGGTCAGGAGAAGTGGCCCATTATATGCTTTCAAGTTGGGAGGGGGTTAGGGATAGCACAAGTCTCTAAGGAATTTTGGAAGCAAGGTGTCCAGGACCTTGAGGGGGCTAGCTATTATTAGGAAAAGGTCATTTATTACTGTCTAATAAAACCTTAGTCATAAGATCTTCAGATGTATATCAGTGGGTCATATGCTTTGGGGGGGGGGGATGATTGCCAACATGTATCTTGCAGGGAGGGTAGAGATAAAGGAAGTTTTCAAAGGAATTTTTATATGTTAAAGTAGACTCACAAGATCCTGGGGGGGCCAGGATAATGTTAAGATGAAATTGCTTTTTGCCCTTAGCAAAGTATTAACAGCAAGGCAGCTGAGTTCCTAGAGGAATGTCACTCTGCCTGTTTCAAGGACTTGTCAGTGGGCTGTAGCAGTAAGTGATGTGGTTTGGAGTGTTGGGGTTCAGAGCCTATGACCAAGAAAGAATTCTTGAGATGGTTTCAGTGCAAAAAGGTGCTGCACTGGGATCCTAAAGAGTGGCTAATTATATACTTAGGAGTTGGGGGAAGTAAAGACAAAAGATGGTTTCCAAAAGGACTTTCATATGCTAAAGAAGACTGACAGGACCCTGGACCTCTAGCTATTTTCAAGCTAAAGTTGTTTTTCCCTCTAGCAAAGCATTAGCCTTAAAACAGGGAGTTTCGTGGAGGAATGTTATACTCTGCATATCTCAAGTATCTGTCACTGGACTGAAGGTTATAAGGAAATTTTATTTTACCTAAATTTCCTTCTGCCTTTGTTTCCCACATCAGTAAGGAAATTTAATTTTTTCTTTTTCCTTTTTTTCCCATGTCAGGAGGAGATCTTAGCACTGTAATGAGCTAAAGATAACTTCAGGAGAACTCAAGGGGGATTCTGCCAGGTCCTAAGCTTCCAACTGGCTCACACTGGCTCATGAAAGGGACTATCAGATGAAACCACCCAGCCTGGTGACTCCTTGGCAGGTAGTGTTCATTCTGCAAAACAAAATACATTCCTTGGGGTATCTGATGGCTCAGTCGGCTAAGCATCTGCCTTAGGCTCAGGTCAAAATCTCAAGGCCCTGGGATCAAGCCCCATGTCTTCTCCCTCTCACTCTGCCCCTACCCTGATTGCACTCTCTCTCTCAAATAAATAAATAAAATCTTTAAAAAAACAAACAAAATACATTCCTTCCTGACTTCTGTTCCTTCCTCCTCCTCTCTTCTACTGATAGCTTTTAGCTTTCAGTCCTCTGATTTGAGTAACTTCCCATTGCATCCTAGCTAATACTATGTCACCAAACTGAGATTCAACTTAATTACAGTTTTGGCTCTCCCAGAAATGGAACCTTAAAATCAGTCACTCAGTAATCACCTAATCATCTCTAGTAAATAGACCCTTGCCATCCCCTAAAGGAAAGTAACCTTACAATAATCAACCCACTTTTTTGCCTGTTATAACCTCCTTGTTCCTGCTTCCTTCTTGCTGTAAACGTCTTTAATTTTGTATAGCTCCTTGGAGCAACTTTCTATCTGCTAGACTGGAAGCTCCCCAATACATGAATCATTGAATAAAGCCAGTAAGATCTTAAAAATGTACTGTTGAATTTTGTTTTTTACCAAGACAGATGAACAAGAGAAAAGCATACAAAGTTATTTAGCATAAGTTTTCCATGGCAAGGGAGTCTTTATTAAAAAAAAAAGAAAGAAAGAAAAAGGAGACTTAAAGAAGTGGTTAAAGCTGTTTTTTTGCTAGCTTTGATGAAGAATGGAAAGTCATGGGATGAATGATAGGACAAACAGTATGAGTAATGAAGTGGGGGAAACTTAACAAGGCCTGTTCTTTCTGATTCTTCTTAAAGTCCCCTGTTTTAGAGATAAGATACTCCTTTTTGATGTGGGAAATGATGAGGGAGCAGAAGGCTAGCTGAGGACAAAGCACAAGCTGACCCCCCCCCACACACACACACACTCCTGAGTGGGACATGTGTGACATTCCTCCAGGAAGTTCCCAACTGTCTTAAGGCCTAGCTAGAGGGAAAAACAACCTTGGTTTGGCAATAACTAGGCCTCAGGTATCCCCTGAGTCTTCTTTAGCATATGAAATTTCTTTTGAAAACCTCCTTTTTTCCTTACCCCCAACTCCCAAGTATATAATCAGCCACCCCTCACAATGCCTGGACAGCAGCTCTTTCTGCCCACAGGTCCTGTTCCCTGATTTAATAAAACTACCATTTTGCACCAAAGACACCTGATCTGAAGAACTTTTTCTTGATTCTCAGCTCTGCACCTCATCCCACCAAACCTCACCTATATTCCAAAACTACATTAGGAAACAAAGGCAGAAGAGAAATTATTAAATTTCCTAATACCTACAGCCCATTGACAAGTCCTTGAAACAGGCAGAGTAACATTTCTCTAGGGACTCAGCTGCCTCGATGTTAATATTTTGCTAAGGGCAAAAGGCAATTTTAGCCCAATTCCCAGGACCCTGTAAGTCTAATTTAACATAAAAATTCCTTTGGAAACTTACTTTATCTCTACCCCTGAGGATATGTTGACAATCATCCCCCAAGCATATGACCCATCAATATACATCTGAAGGGTCTCATGACTGAGTTTTTACTAAACAGTAATAAATTAATAAATGATCTTTCCTAACAATAGCTAGCCCCCTCAGAATCCTGGAAACCTTGTTTCCAAAATACCTGGGAGGCTTACACTATCTCTAACCCCCTCCCAACTTGAGAGTATATAATGGGCCACTCCTCCTGACCCCAGTGCACCTCTTTCTGCCCACGGTTCCTGTCCTGGTGATTTAGTAAAACCAACTATTTGCACCAAAGACATCTCAAGAATTCTTTCTTCGCCATTGGCTTTGAACCCCAATGTCTTTCCTAGATCACTTTCCTCTAGGTGTAGGGAGGTTTTATGACCTGCTTCAAGGGAATATTCTCAGATCCTTTCAGCTTAAAACATTCAATTTGCCACGGCGCCATATTTTGCAGTAGTGTGTCCTGTTCCAATACGTTTTTTTCCCCCCAAAGTATTTGATTACTGGGACCATGTTTGCCTGTGTGAGCTAAAAGGAGCATTTCTACCCACTTACTGGGAGTTTTCAGAGTGAGAATGGTTCCATGTGGAGATAATGCCCAGTGAAGCAAAGAAGGCAAAATCGGAAGTCGTTTTACAAAAACTAAATATTACACACATTTCTCATTGTGAGATAACCACTGTATCTCCATTTAAAGATATAAAATTAGATCTAGGGAAAAAGATGGCAGAGGAGTAGGGCACCCTATTCCAACTGGTCCCCGGAATTGAGTTGGATATCTACCAGACCACTCTAAACACCCACAAAATCAGCCTGAGATGTAAGAAGATAGATTTGGATCTCTACAAACAGAATATCACAGGTGGTTGGTTCCAAGGTACAAAGTGGAGAGCCATGATTCTGTGGGCAGGTATCAGAGGATAAACAGCAGCAGGAGGGAGCCTGGCAATGGGGATCCTACACTGCCAGTGAGTGATCCCTCCCGTGCTGGTGACCGGGCACAGACTCACAGACCAGTAGCAGGAGGGAAAGGACTTTAGACAGAAACCGGAGCAGCAGGGCTGCATGTGAGAACGGGGGGACAGATGGCAGATTTAGAAGCACAAAGGGCAGAGATGTGCCCTGACCTGGAGACGAGGACTGGGAGCCCTGCAGAGGGGCGCACAACCCAGGATGCTGCAGTTTATAGCAGCATGGACAGAAATGCCAGCAGTTTATAGCAGTTTATAGCAGCATGGACAGAAATGGAGATAGTATGACCTGGAGAGCTCACTGAAGAACAGACTGTGATCTCACTGCTCTGAGGCAGAGAGTTGGAAATGGTGTCTTCTGCTCTGAGTCTTGGAAGAGACAGGGAAAACTGCCAGGGAAATCCACCAGATAACAAAAGCCCCCCAAAACCAGTTTTCACTGAGCCTATCCCCCATCACAGGGAGCAGGACAACTCTGCCCATATAGGGTTGCCTGAGTAACAGCACAGGAGGCCCCTCCCCCAGAAGACAGGCTAGGAAAACAGGAGGCCAGCAACCCTAAGGTACCTAGAAAACAGGTGCATACTGCTTGGGTTATGGTCAGTAATTTGGACTCTATACATTCCCTCAACCACCCGTCAACAGAATGACTAGGAGGAGGAACCCCCAAAATAGGAAAGACTCAGAGATTATGATTTATGCCATAGATTTACAAATGGATTCTGATATAACCAAGATGTCGGAAATGGAATCCAGGCTAGCAATTGTGAGGACAATAGCTAGAATGGAGAAATCAATTAATGGGAACATAGACACTCTAAGGGCAGAAATGAAAGCTGAATTGGCAGAACTTAAAAATGCTATCAATGAGATCTACCTAATGTAGGTAATCTAGGTAATCTAACAGCTAGGTTAAGTGAGGCAGCAGAACGAATTAGTGACCTGGAAGACAATTTAATAGATAAAAAGGGAAAATAGGAGGCCAGGGAAAAACAACTCAGAATCCATGAAAATAGAATCAGACAAATAAGTGACACCATGAAACATTCCAATGTCAGAATTATTGGAATCCCGGAGGGTGTGGAAAGAGAGAGGACTAGAAGATATATTTGAGCAAATTGAAGCTGAGAACTTCCCTAATCTGGGGAATGAAACAAACATTCGAGTCCTAGAGGCAGAGAGGACCCCTCCCAAGATCAAGGAAAACAGACCAATGCCCTGGCATGTAATAGTAAAACTCACAAATCTTAGAACCAAGGAAGCCATCCTAAGGGCAATTAGGGGGAAGAGATTCCTTACATACAGGGGGAGTGACATCAGAATAACATCAGACCTATCCACAGGAACCTGGCAATCCAGAAAGGCCTGGCAAGACATATTCAGGATACTAAATGAGAAGAACATGCAGCCAAGAATATTTTATCTGGCAAGTCTGTCATTTAGAATGGATGGAGAGATGCAGAGCTTCCACAACTGGCAGAAACTGAAAGAATATGTGACCACTAAGCTGGCCCTGCAAGAAATATTAAGGGGAGTTCTATAAAAGGAGAAAAACCCCAAGAGAGATATACAAAAAAAATTTACAGGGACAATCTATAAAAACAATTTCTTCACAGGCAACATGATGACAATAAATTCATATCTTTCAATAATCACTCTCAACATGAACAGCCTAAATGCTCCCATAAAACGGCACAGGGTTACAGATTGGTTAAAAAGATAGGACCCATCCATATGCTGTGTACAAGAGACTCATGTGAACCTAAAGATACATCCAGACTGAAAGTGAAGGGATGGAGATCCATCTTCCATGCTAACAGAACTCAAAATAAAGCTGGGGTAGCAATTCTTATATCAGACAAATTAGATTTTAAACTAAAAACTGTAGTTAGAGACACAGAGGAACACTGTAACATTCTTAAAGGGTCTATCCAACAAAAAGATCTAACAATTATAAATATCTTAAACCCGAACATGAGAGCAAACATCTACATAAGCCAACTGTTAACCAAAATAAAGAGTCATACTGATAACAATATGTTAATTTAGGAGACCTCAATACTCCACTCTCAGCAATAGACAGATTATCTAAGCAGAAAATCAACAAAGAAACAAGAGCTTTGAATGACACACTGGACCAGATGGACCTCATAGATATATACAGAACATTCCACCCTAAAACAACAGAATACTCATTCTTCTCCAGCACACATGGAAATTTCTCCAGAATAGACCACATACTGGGTCACAAATCAGGTCTCAACTGATACCAAAAGATTGAGATTATTCCCTCCATAATCTCAGACCACAATGCTTTAAAACTGGAACTCAATCACAAGAAAAAAAATTGGCAGAAATTCAAACACTTGGAAGCTAAAGACCACTCTGCTCAAGAATGTTTGGGTCAACCAGGAAATCAAAGAAGAACTTAAACAATTCATGGAAACCAATGAGAATGAAAACACATTGGTCCAAAACCTATGGGATACTGCAAAGGCGGTCCTAAGGGGGAAATACATAGCCATCCAAGCCTCACTCAAAAAAATAGAAATATCCTGAATTCACCAACTAACTGTACACCTTAAAGAACCAGAGAAAAAGCAATAAATGATGCCTAAGCCATGCATTAGAAGAGAAATAATTAAAATTAAAGCAGATATCAATGAATTAGAAACCAGAAATACAGTAGATCAGATCAATGAAACTAGAAATTGGTTCTCTGAAAGAATTAATAAGATCGATAAACCATGGGCCAGACTTACCCAAAAGAAAAGAGAAAGGACCCAAATTAATAAAATTATGAATGAAAAGGAGAGATCACGACTAACACCAGGAAATAAAAACAATTATTAGAAATTATTATCAACAACTATATGCCATAAAACTGATCAAACTGGATGAAATGGATGCCTTCCTGGAAACTATAAACTGCCAAGACTGAAACAGGAAGAAATTGACAACCTGAATAGGCCAATAACCAGTAACGAGATTGAAGCACTGATCAAAAACCTCCCAAAAAACAAGGGTCCAGGGCCTGATGAATTCCCTGGGGAATTCTACCAAACATTCAAAGAAGAAATAATACCTATTCTCCTGATGCTATTTCAAAAAGTAGAAACAGAAGGAAAGCTTCTAGATTCATTTTATGAAGCCAGCATTACCTTAATCCCCAAACCAGGCAAAGACCCCATCAGAAAGGAGAATTTCAGACCAATATCCCTGATGAATAGGGATTCCAAAATCCTCAACAAAATCCTAGCTAAAAGGATCCAACAATACATTAAAAGGATCATCCACCACGACCAAGTGAGATTTATCCCCAAGATGCAAGAATGGTTCAACATTTGCCAATCAATCAATGTGATAGAACACATTAATAAGAGGAGAGAGAGGAACCATGTGGTCCTCTCAACTGATGCAGGAAACGCATTTGACAAAATACAACATCCTTTCCTGATTAAAACTCTTCAGAGTATAGGGATAGAGGGAGCATTCTACAAGTTCATAAAACCCATCTATGAAAAACCCACAGTGAATATCATCCTCAATGAGGAAAAGCTGAGAGCCTTTCCCTTAAGATCAGGAACATGACAAGGATGCCCACTCTTGCCACTATTGTTCAACATAGTACTAGAAGTCCTAGAAACAGCAATCAGGCAACAAAAAGAAATAAAAGGTATTCAAATTGTCAAAGAAGGAGTCAAACTCTCTCTTTTCACAGATGACATGATACTTTATGTGGAAAACCCAAAAGACTCCACTCCCAAATCACTAGAACTCATACAGTAATTCAGTAATGTGGCAAGATACAAAATCAATGCACAGATATCAGTTACTTTCTTATACACTAACAATGCAACTGTAGAAAGAGAAATTAGAGAAAGGATTCCATTTACAATAGCACCAAAAACCATAAGATACCTCAGAATAAACCTAACCAAAGAGGTAAAGGATCTATACTCTAGAAACTAAAGAACACTCATGAGAGAAATTGAAGAAGACACAAAAAGATGGAGAAATATTCCATGCTCATGGATTGGAAGAATAAACATTGTTAAAATGTCTATGCTACCGGAGCAATCTATATCTATACCAATGCTATCCTGATCAAAATTCTAACGACATTTTTCAAAGTGCTGGAACAAACAATCCTAAAATTTCTATGGAATCAGTAAGACCCCAAATCACCAAGGAATTGTTGAAAAAGAAAACAAAGCTGGGGGCATCACATTGCCTGATTTCAAGCTATATTACAAAGCTGTGATCACCAAGACAGCATGGTACTGGCACAGAAACAGACATATAGACCAATGGAACAGAATAGAGAGCCCAGATATGGACCTCAACTCTATGGTCAAATGATCTTTGATAAAGTAGAAAAAATATGCAATGGAAAAAAGAGTCTCTTCAATAAATGGTGCTGGGAAAATTGGACAGCCACATGCAGAAAAATGAAACTCGACCATTTTCTAACCCATGCACAAAAAATAGACTCAAAATGGATGAAAGACCTCAATGTGAGACAGGAATCCATCAAAATCCTAGAGGAGAACATAGGCAATAACCTCTTTGACATCAGCCACAGCAACTTCTTTCAAGATACGTCTCCAAAAGCTAGTGAAAGAAAAGCAAAAATGAACTTTTGGGACTTCATCAAGATAAAAGCTTCTGCACAGCAAGGGAAACAGTCAACAAAACAAAGAGGCAACCCACAGAATGGAAGAAGATATTTGCACATGACACTACAGATAAAGGGCTGGTATCCCAAATCTATAAAGAACTTCTGAAACTCAACACCCAAAAATCAAATAATCAAGTCAAGAAATGGGCAGAAGACATAAACAGACACTTCTCTGAAGATGACATACAGATAGCTAACAGACACATGAAAAAATGTTCATCATCATTAGCCACCAGGGAAATTCAAATCAAAACCACATTGAGATACCACCTTACACCAGTTAGAATGGCAAGAACAGCAAAAGTTGGTGAGATTGTGGAGAAAGGGGAACCCTTTTCCACTGTTGGTGGGAATGCAAGTTGGTACAGCCACTTTGGAAAACAGTGTGGAGGTGCCTCAAAAAATTATATAGAGAGCTACCCTATGACCCAGCAATTGCACTCCTGGGTATTTACCCCAAAGACACAGATGTAGTGAAAAGAAGGGCCATATGCACCCTAATGTTCATAGCGGCAATGTCCGCAATAGCCAAACTGTGGGAAGAACGGAGATGCCCTTCAACAGATGAATGGATAAAGAAGATGTGGTCCATACCTACAATGGAATATTACTCAGCCATCAGAAAGGATGAATACCGAACTTTTACATCAACATGGCTGGGACTGGAGGAGATTATGCTAAGTGAAATAAGGCAAGTAGAGAAAGTCAATTATCATATGGTTTCACTTATTTGTGGAACATAAGGAATAACATGGAGGACATTAGGAGAAGGAAGGGAAAAATGAAGCGGGGGAATCAGAGGGAGAGGAACCATGAGAGACCATGGGCTCTGAGAAACAAACTGAGGGTTTTAGAGGGGATGGGGGTGGGGAATGGGTTACCCAGGTGATGGGAATTAAAGGAGGTCATGGGTGGTTGGAGCAAGATGGCAGAGGAGTAGGAGACCTGGATTTCGTCTGGTTTCAGGAATTCAGCTGGATAGGGATCAAACCATTCTGAACACCTACAAACTCAAAAGGAGATCGAAGAAAAGAATAGCAACAGCTCTCTGAACAGAAAAGCGACCATTTTCTGGAAGGTAGGACGTGTGGAGAAGTGAATCCGAGGTGATATTCGGGAGGATAGATGGCGGGGGAGGGGCCTCTGTCAGCCGCTTCTGGCAAGTGATAGAGCCGTGGAGCACAAAATTGGAACTTTTAGAAGTTAGCTCCACTGAGGGACATCACTCTGGCAGCTAAGCAGGGTGGTGGAACCCTTGCTGGGACAGTGTGGTCTCAGGACCCTTGGGGTCACAGAAAGACCAGGGGTGCCTGAGTGTGGCAGAGCTCCCAGGTATCGAAGCAGGGAAGCCGGCTGCAGAGACGGAACCGAGGTGCGGGCTCTCAGCTCGGGGTGGTCATAAACGGTGATCCAGGGCATAGTCGGGCCACTGCTCCTCCAGCAGGGACCCAACAAGCGGCAGATCCGGGGAGACTCACCTTCCTCCCCCAGGGAGGAGAGGTGCAGTAGCGAACCCCAGGGATCTGTGGGGTTTGGAGACTCCATACAAGGTCGGGTGCCAGAAATAGAAACACGCAGTCACAGGCCTGGTGAGCATGGAGTGCGCCCAGAGACTGGGGAGACAGGAGTGACTGACTGCTTTTTCTGTGGGTGCACTGAGGAGTGCAGCCCCGAGTTCTCGGCTCCTCCGGGGCAGAGTTTGGGAGGCCGCCATTTTCACTCTTGGTGTCCAAAGCTGTACGGAAAGCTTACAGGGAACAAAAGCTCCCGAGAGCAAACCCAAGCAGATTACTTAGCCCAGACTGGGCAAGGGCAGGGCAATTCCGCCTGGCAAAGAAATTTGGGAACCACAGCAACAGGCCCCTCCCACAGAAGATCAGCGAGAACAGCCAGCCAAGAACAAGTTTACCCATCAATGAAAACGGCAGAACTCCAGCGCTAGGGGAATACTGCACATAGAATCCATGGCTTTTTTACCACGATTCTGTAGTCTCTCAAATTTAATTTTTTTTTAACTGTCTTTTTTTTTTTTTTGAAATTTTCTTTTTCCCTTTTCAACCAACATCTTATCAATCCATTCTTTAAAAAAAACATTTTTATTTGTTCATTTTAAGTGTCATATTCTATCCCTTCATAGTAGTTACCCGTATTTTTGGCATATATATATGTTGTTCTCTCTTTAAAATTTTAAGATAGTTTCTTCTAACAGATCAAAATATACCCTAAATCTCTAGTGTATGGTTTTTTTATACTCCCGTGGCTGATCACATTCTCTCCCTTCTTTTTTCTTTTTTTTTAAAATCCTGTTCTTTCTTTTTTCATACAACTTCTTATCAATTCCTTTTATAAATTTTTTAATAATTTTCATCTTTACAGTCATATTACATCCCTTCATCATATCAACCCTTATTTTTGTACACATATAAGTTTTTCATTCTTTAAAACTTTGGGAGGCACTTTCTTCTAACAGATCAAAATACACCCAAAATCTAGTGTGTGGCACTGATCTATGTTCCAGCCTGATTGTATTTGATCATAATCTTTTTTTGTTTTGTTTTGTCCTATTTTTGTTTGTTTTTATCTTTATCTTTTTCTTGTTCTTTTTTTTTTTTTTTTCTTTTTTCTCTCTTTCCCTTGCTTTTCCCCCTGCTTCAGGTCTTTTCTGATTTGTTTAGGGTATACTTTCTGGGGACGTTGTTACCCTGTTAGTATATTGTTCTCTCATTAATCTATTCTCCTCTGGACAAAATGACAAGATGGAAAAAAATCACCTCAACAAAAAGAACAAGAGGTAGTACTGACTGCCAGGGACCAACTCAATAAGGACATTAGTACGATATCAGATCTAGAGTTCAGAACCATGACTTTAAAGATACTAGCTGAACTTGAAAAAAACATGGAAGTTATTAGAGAAATGCTTTCTGGTGAAATAAATAAAATCTAACCAAGTCGAAATCAAAAAGGCTATTAATGAGGTGCAATCAAATATGGGGGCGCTAAGTGCTAGGATAAATGAGGCAGAAGAGAGAATCAGTGATATAGAAGACCAGATGATGGAAAATCAAGAAGCTGAAAAAAGAGAGATAAACAACTACTGGATCACGAGGGCAGAATTTGAGAGATAAGCGATGCCATAAGATGAAACCACATTAGAATAATTGGGATCCCAGAAGAAGAAGAAAGAGAGAGAGGGGCAGAAGGTATATTGGAGCAAATTATAGCAGAGAACTTCCCTAATTTGGGGAAGGAAATGGGCATCAAAATCCAGGAGGCACAGAGAAACTTTCTCAAAATCAATAAAAATAGGTCAACAACCCAACATCAAATAGTAAAACTTATGAGTCTCAGAGACAAAGAGAAAATCCTGAAAGCAGCTCGAGAGAAGAGATCTGTACCCTACAATGGTAGAAACATTAGATTGGCAACAGACCTATCCACAGAGACCTGGCAGGCCAGAAAGGACTGGCAGGATATATTCAGAGCACAAAATGAGAAAAATATGCAGCCAAGAATACTATAACCAGCTAGGCTGTCATTGAAAGTAGAAGGAGAGATAAAAAGCTTCCAGGACAAACAAAAACTAAAGGAACTTGCAAGCACGAAACCAGCCCTACAAGAAATATTGAAAGGGGTCCTCTAAGCAAAGAGAGAGCCTAAAAGCAACATAGACCAGAAAGGAACACAGACAATATATGGTAACAGTCCCCTTACAGGCAATACAATGTCACTAAATTCCTATCTTTCACTAGTTACCCTGAATGTGAATGGGCTAAATGCCCCAATCAAAAGACACAGGCTATCAGACTGGATTAAAAAACAAGACCCACCGATATGCTGTCTGCAAGAGACTCATTTTAGAACCAAAGTCACCCCCAGATTGAAAGTGAGGGGGTGGAAAACTATTTACCATGCTGATGGACACCAAAAGAAAGCTGGGGTGGCAATCCTTATATCAGACAAATTAGATTTTAAACCAAAAACTGTAATAAGAGATGAGGAAGGACACTATATCCTACTTAAAGGGTCTATCCAACAAGAAGATCTAACACTTGTAAATATCAATGCCCCTAACATGGGAGCGGCCAATTATATGAGCCAATTAATAGCAAAAGCCAAGAAACACATTGACAACAATACAATAATAGTGGGGGACTTTAACAACCCGCTCACTGGAATGCACAGATCATCTAAGCAAAAGATCAACAAGGAAATAAAGACTTTAAATGACACCCTGGACCAAATGGACTTCACAGATATATTCAGAACATTCCATCCCAAAGCAATGGAATACACATTCTTCTCTAGTGCCCATGGAACATTCTCCAGAATACATCACATCCTAGGTCATAAATCAGGTCTCAACTGGTACCAAAAGATTGGGATCATTCCCTGCATATTTTCAGACCACAATGCTTTGAAACTAGAACTCAATCGCAAGAGGAAAGTCGGAAAGAACTCAAATACATGGAGGCTAAAGAGCATCCTGCCAGGAAATTAAAAAGAATTAAAAAAATTCATGGAAACCAATGAAAATGAAAACACAACTATTCAAAATGTTTAGGATGCAGCAAAGGCAGTTCTAAGAGGAAAGTATATAGCAATACAAGCCTTTCTCAAGAAACAAGAAAGGTCTCAAGTACACAACCTTACCCTATAGCTAAACTAGCTGGAGAAAGAATAGCAAATAAAGCCTAAACCCAGCAAGAAAAGAGAAATAATAAATATCAGAGCAGAAATCAATGAAATAGAAACTAAAAGAACAGTAGAACAGATCAACGAAACTAGGAGCTGGTTCTTTGAAAGAATTAACAAGATTGATAAACCCCTGGCCAGACTTATCAAAAAGAAAAGAGAAATGACCCAAATCAACAAAATCATGAATGAAAGAGGAGAGATCACAACCAACACCAAAGAAATACAAACAATTATAAGAACATATTATGAGCAACTCTATGCCAGCACATTAAATAACCTGGAAGAAATGGATGCATTCCTAGAGATGTATCAACTATCAAAACTGAACCAGGAAGAAATAGAAAAGCTGAACAGACCTATAACCACTAAGGAAATTGAAGCAGTCATCAAAAATCTCCCAACAAACAAAAGCCCAGGGCCAGATGGCTTCCCAGGGGAATTCTACCAAACATGTCAAGGAGAATTAATACCTATTCTTCTGAAATTGTTCCAAAAAATAGAAATGGAAGGAAAACTTCCAAAGTCGTTTTATGAGGCCACCATTACCTTGATCCCCAAACCAGACAAAGACCCCATCAAAAAGGAGAATTACAGACCAATATCCTTGATGAACATGGATGCAAAAAATCTCACCAAAATACTAGCCAATAGGATCCAACAGTATATTAAAAGGATTATTCACCACGACCAAGTGTGATTTATCCATGGGCTGCAAGGTTGGTTCAACATCTGCAAATCAACGTGATACAATACATTAACAAAAGAAAGAACAAGAATCATATGATCCTCTCAATAGATGCAGAAAAAGCATTTGACAAAGTACAGCATCCTTTCATGATCAAAACTCTTCAGAGTCTAGGGATAGAGGGTACATACCTCAATATCATAAAAGCCATCTATGAAAAACCTACAGCGAATATCATTCTCAAGTGGGAAAAACTGAGAGGTTTCCCCCCAAGGTCAGGAACTTGGCAGGGATGTCCACTATCACCACTGGTATTCAGCATAGTATTAGAAGTCCTAGGCACAGCAATCAGACAACAAAAAGAAATAAAAGGCATCCAAATCGGCAAAGAAGAATTGAAACTCTCACTCTTTGCAGATGATATGATACTTTACGTGGAAAACCCAAAAGACTCCACCCCAAAACTGCTAGAACTCATACAGTCATTCAGTCAAGTGGCAGGATATAAAATCAATGCACACAAATAAGTGGCATTCCTATACACCCACAACAAGACAGAAGAAAGAGAAATTAAGGAGTCGATCCCATTTACAATTGCACCCAAAACCATAAGATACCTAGGAATAAATCTAACCAAAGAGGCAAAGGATCTATACTCAGAAAACTATAAAATACTCATGAAAGAAATTGAGGAAGACACAAAGAAATGGAAAAACGTTCCATGCTCATGGATTGGAAGAACAAATATTGTGAAGATGTCAATGCTACCTAGAGCAATCTACACATTCAATGCAATCCCCATCAAAATACCATCCACTTTTTTCAAAGAAATGGAACAAATAATCCTAAAATTTGTATGGAACCAGAAAAGACCCTGCATAGCCAGAGGAATGTTGAAAAAGAAAAGAAAAGCAAAGCTGGCAGCATCACAATTCTGGACTTCAAGCTCTATTACAAAGCTGTCATCATCAAGACAGTATGGTACTGGCACAAAAACAGACACATAGATCGATGGAACAGAATCGAGAGCCCAGAAATGGACCCTCAACTCTATGGTCAACTCATCTTCGACAAAGCAGGAAAGAATGTCCAATGGAAAAAAGACAGTCTCTTCAACAAATTGTGTTGGGAAAATTGGACAGCCACATGAAGAAAAATGACACTGGACCATTTCCTTACGCCACACACAAAAACAGACTCAAAATGGTTGAAACACCTCAATGTGAGACAGGAGTCCATCAAAATCCTAAAGGAGAACACAGGCAGTAACGTCTTCTACCTCAGCCATAGCAACTTTTTCCTAGAAACATCACCAAAGGCAAGGGATTCAAGGGCAAAAATGAACTCTTGGGACTTCATCAATATAAAAAGCTTTTGCAAATCAAAGGAAACAGTCAACAAAACCAAAAGACAACCGTCAGAATGGGAGAAGATATTTGCAAATGACATATCAGATAAAGGGCTAGTATCCAAAATCTATAAAGAACTCATCAGACTCAACACCCAAAGAACAAAGAATCCAATCAAGAAATTGGCAGAAGACATGAACAGACATTTTTCCAAAGAAGACATCCAAATGGTCAACAGACACATGAAAAAGTGCTCAACATCACTCGGCATCAGGGAAATCCAAATCAAAACCTCAATGAGATACCACCTCACACCAGTCAGAATGGCTAAAATTAACAAGTCAGGAAATGACAGATGTTGGCGGGGATGCGGAGAAAGGGGAACCCTCCTACACTGTTGGTGGGAATGCAAGCTGGTGCAGCCACTCTGGAAAACAGTATGGAGGTTCCTCAAAAAGTTGAAAATAGAGCCACCATACGATCCAGCAATTGCACTACTGGGTATTTACCCCAAAGATACAAATGTAGGGATCCGAATGGGTACGTGCACCCCAATGTTTATAGCAGCAATGTCCACAATAGCCAAACTGTGGAAAGAGCCAAGATGTCCATCGACAGATGAATGGATAAAGAAGAAGTGATATATATATAATGGAATATTATGTAGCCATCAAGAGGAATGTGATCTTGCCATTTGCAACGACGTGGATGGACCTGGAGGGTATGATGCTGAGAGAAATAAGTCAATCAGAGAAAGACATGTATCATATGACCTCACTGATATGAGGAATTCTTAATCTCAGGAAACAAACTGAGGTTTGCTGGAGTCGGGGTGGGTGGGAGGAATGGGGTGACTGGGTGATAGCCACTGGGGAGGGTATGTGCTCTGGTAAGTGCTGTGAATTGTGCAAGACTGTTGAATCTCAGATCTGTACCTCTGAAACAAATAATGCAATATATGTTAAGAAAAATAAAAGAAGATAGCAGGAGGGCAAAAATGAAGGGGGGGAAATCGGAGGGGGCAATGAACCATGAGAGATGATGGACTCTGAAAACAAACTGAGGGTTCTAGAGGGGAGGGGGGTGGGAGGATGGGTTAGCCTGGTGGTGGGTATTAAGGAGGGCACGTTCTGCATGGAGCACTGGGTGTTATGCACAAACAATGAATCATGGAACACTACATCTAAAAGTATGATGTAATGTATGGTGATCAACATAACAATAAAAAAAAAAGGAGGGCATATACTGCATTGAGCACTGAGTGTTATAGGAAAACAATGACTCGTGGATCACCAAAAACTAATGATGTATTGTATGGTGACTACCATAACATAATAAAATAAAATTAAAAAAAGAAAGAAACGTAAAGATCTAAAACTTTTTAAAAATCATTTTTAAGGTAAAGAGAGGGAAAAATATTTGGGATCAAAGGTCTGAAGCAGATGTCAAACAGCCTGTTTTCTTATGGGAATTATGTGGCCCCAGGCAGGGCTGGAGCATTTGCATTTCAACCAAAAGTTCTGCTAGAGTCAGGGCCAAAAGGGTTGGAGGCTTCCTTAAAAAGCATTGAACCCTACAATTGGGAATTCAAAAAGCAAGTGAGCTACAATAGTAGGCTTTAAAAGAAGAAGAGTTGCTTATTGTCCCTACTGTGCTCTTGTTCCACATCCCAAGGTCTCTGAATTTCATTCTGATGTACTAGAATGCCACTACCCTTCCTTTGCCTCCTAAATTCTGCAAGACCCAGGGCCCATCCTTTGTGACCTAGACAGCTACCCTCATCATTTCAGGTGGATAGTGTTTTGAGTTTCCACATCTTATTATTTTATTATGTTCTGCCTTACAGTATTTCTAGGATTCTTACTTTGGAACAGTTGTATAATTAACTCAGGGACATCAGATTGTAAACTCCCATATCCCCTATGGCATTTACAGCTCATTTTATATATTCATTGTTCAATAGATGCTTATAGATAGACTAATTGGTACCTAAGTGCTACAATAAATATTGCTCTAAACAGTCCCTTCTCTCACAAGGCATGTAAATATTAGTTGTGGGCCCTTGAGTATTCACTGCTGTTTTGTTATGCTGGAAAAGCATTTGGCTGGATCCTGAGGCCACATGATTCATGGAAACCTAGACCCTGGAATCCATACATGTAGTTTTGTATTCTAGTTCAGCCACTTACTATGTGACCTCAGGCAGTTTATTTAACCACCCTGAGGGTCAATGCCCTCATATGGTAACATGAACATTGATAAGATCATATACAGAACACAGCAGACCCTCAGGAAGTGTCAATTTACTTTTTCCTCCTATAGGAGATATAGAAGAGAGATTTTTAAATGTCAACTCAGGATTTGAAGTAAGAATTGTCTTTGAGAGTTAAATTATAGAACCAACATATAATAAACTAAAACAGAGAAGTCTAAATTCACAAGGAACACCATGATTGAATGAAGAGTCTTTTACACAAGACTGCCCAGGCCAGTTTTCTTCTCTGTATGGTAGACATTGTGGAAGGGAATGTAGCAGGCTTTTTTACATTCATCTATTCAATATTTAAACTATAGAACCCATTTCTTTCTGGGCAGTCTTTGGTAATAAAACTTCATAGGTGCTTACCTGTGGGGCAAGAAGTCCAGGGTTAGTGTGTATGAATGTTTATGCACCTGTGAACTATTTCTAACTATGGTTGAATAAGTTGACATTCTATTTTATACTTTAATTTCTTTTGAACTTGTTAAGTCTGTAGGCCCATGTGCTTTTATCAATTGTCCACATTTCATGGACTGTAGCTTTAAATGCTCACTCAGCCAGATGGACTGAGTATGAGACAATAGGGAACACTGGAGACTGTGGCAAAATAAAGAATATGATCCACCTACAGCCGTACATATGCAAATTATTTTAGATACTGTATGGGTCAAAGAGTTATCTCCTGGCTGGATCTAGGCCATTCCTTGGGCAATTGTTTTGTATCCCTGGTTTTCTGTCCTATGTAGAGTTGT
Organism: Neomonachus schauinslandi; assembly: GCF_002201575.2. Lineage (NCBI taxonomy): Eukaryota > Metazoa > Chordata > Mammalia > Carnivora > Phocidae > Neomonachus > Neomonachus schauinslandi. The sequence goes on along the minus strand of NC_058411.1, from coordinate 118,048,540 downwards.
GGTATTTTTCAAATCTCAATAGCTGGAAGAAAACCAAACCACCCCCTTCTTGATCCATTTATCTAATGTCAGCCACCCGAGTTCCAGAATGGGTTCTCAAACTTTGGTTTGCATAAAAATCACCACGTGTCCTTTAAAACAGGGAGTTTCCCAAGGCCTGACTGCACATTCTGGGACAATGGCTATATACATGGCTCAGGAATCAATGTTTTTAATTACCACCCAGCCACATTGATTCAGGTGTTCCTTGGACCTTTCTGAGGAACACTGGTATTAATATTGGTGGTCTCAAAATTGAAATCTTAAAGGATGTCATATGTAATACCTTCTATTCCTACCTATATAAATTTGAGACCAGAATTAAAGAATCCTTCATTTTACTGGTTTGGGAGTCTACACTTCTTGCATTCCTCCTCTTTCTGTTTGGCACTGGAGTACTGAAGAGAGAAGCAGGACGGAGCCTAGCTGGCCTGAGGTCAGATTCCCTTCAGGGAATTTGTAATCTATTTGGGAAATCAAATGATGGAATACCAAGCACAATGATTAGCCTATTCTTTTTTTTTTCCCCAGCTATTACTGAGGTATACTTGAAAAATAAAATTGTAATATATTTAAAGTGTACAATGTGATGCCTTGGGGCGCCTGGGTGGCTCAGTCGTTAAGCGTCTGCCTTTGGCTCAGGTTGTGATCCCGGAGTCCCGGGATCGAGCCCTGCATCGGGCTCCTGCTCTGCGGGAAGCCTGCTTCTCTCTCTCCCACTCCCCCTGCTTGTGTTCCAGCTCTCGCTGTGTCTCTCTCTGTCAAATAAATAAATAAAATCTTTAAAAAAAAAAGAAACAACAATGTGATGCCTTGACATAGGTATACATTGTGAAGGGATTCCCACAATCAAGTTGATTAAAATACCCATCACCTCAAATAGTTAACCTTTCTTGTGTGTGTATGTTTAAGATCTACTTTCTTAACAAATTTCAATTATATGATACAGTATTATCAACTACAGTCATCAGATCCCCAGAAGTACTTAGTCTTCTTTTTCTCTTTCCATTTTACAGAAATGTACTTGACATAGAGCACTGTATAAGTTTCAGGTATACAACATAGTGACTTGACTTACACAGATTGCAAAATGATTAACACAATGAGTTTAGTTAGCAACCATCATCTCATATACACACAAAAAAAGAGAAAAGAAAGAAAAATATTTTTTTTCTTTGTAATCAGAAATGTTAGGGTCTACTCTCTTAACAAGTTTCAAATATGCCACACAGCAGTGTTAACTATAGTCATCATGTTGTACATTTCATCCCCAGTATTTATTTTTCTTATAACTGGTAGTTTGTAACCACACATCCAATTCCCCCATCTCTGCCTCGGATAACCACTAATCTGATCTCCTTTCCTATGAATTTGGTTTTTCTTTTTAAATTTCACACATGAGTGAGATCATACAGTGTCCATCTTTCTTTACCTGACTGATATCACTTAGCATAATGCCCTCAAGATCCATCCATGTTATTTCAGTAATTAACCTATTCTAAAGCAACTTACTCAAAGTCTGTGCTGAGCATGTATATATTTATGTGGTTCCATTATCTGACCTTACTAGATTTTGATATATTATCATATTTTCTCATCTATTGTACCTAGGGTCCTAAAAATCCCTGCTGTGTCCCTATCACCTCTTTCTCCTGCTTTTGAGTATGACTCTCCTAGCAGTACCTGAAGAGAGCCCATGGTTGAAGCAAGATAGAGACCATTCATGCATGCTTCATTGTACACAATGTGTATCAAGTATAGACAATTTGCAGCCATAACTTCAGTTCCACAGAAGAGAGATGGACCCATGCATGCTTAAATTTAGTTCAGAAGAGCACATAGCAATAATAAAGATCTCGGGGCGCCTGGGTGGCTCAGTTGGTTGAGCGGCTGCCTTCGGCTCAGGTCATGATCCTGGAGTCCCAGGATCAAGTCCCGCATCGGGCTCCCTGCTCGGCGGGGAGCCTGCTTCTCCCTCTGACCCTCCCCCCTCTCATGTGCTCTCTGTCTCTCTCATTCTCTCTCTCAAATAAATAAATAAAATCTTAAAAAAAAAAAATAATAATAATAAAGATCTCATTCAAATACTTTCCTTCCATTGGGGTGTTTTTTGTATCTTTTAAATATGGAAAACAAAGAAATTAAAGCTGTTTTTATACAGTGATGTTAAGGAGGTCAGTAGTTTCTGGACTCACTCAATCTGGCAGAGTTCCTAGAGAAGACTGGACTTGACAGGTATACTCAATGGGAGAATGAAGGCTGGCTCTGAGAGTCAAGGAGGTTCACCTGTGTGGAGAGCTAGCGGACAACAGAAGATGGACTCTGAGCAGACAAGGGCAGCCATGCAGGGGTGCTGCTCCTCAGAGGCTGACAGAAGTGTGCAGACAGAGCTTCCAAAGGGGGCCAGATTTTGCACTCTCAGGGTTGAAAAGGCTCTTGTAGGTGCCATGATTTGAAAAGTATCTATAAAATTACCCAGCTGTCCTTTGGGTTTTGTAGGCTTGTGAAGCTCCAGTAGTCTTTTAGGAATGTTGAATGGCCTATAAAATCTTCTCTGCAAATGAGGAGCTTGGCCAGGCCCCAATAGGCCTAAATTTTTTCATTCTGATTCAAAGATACAAAATCCCCCCTGGGTTTTCCTGGCAAACAGTCTTGGTATTTCACTCTCCAGAAGTAAAAAGGCTTGCTTGGTTCTGTGGAAGGGTAGATGGCTGGTGTGCAGCAGGGCAACATCAGGTGAGCCATGCAGCCAAGGGCTTACAGCAATCCAGAGGCCAATCCAGAGGTCACCATATCATTTCTCCGGCTGTTCCCCTTACTTAGTTATTGGGAGAGTACTTAGCACTCCAATGCCTTTCTTGTTTATTGACTGTTTTTTAATGATTAGAATGGTAGCCCCGTGATTTTGTTTTATACACTGCTTATCCCTGGTGCCCAGAGCCTAGAACATAGGAGGCGCCCAATATCACTTAATGGAAGGAAGGAATAAGTAAAAGCATGAGTAAATGGGTAGATGGCAATCAAGAGTGGAACCAGAAGGTTGCCACAAACTTTGGCATAGAGGCAGGTTCTTCTGGTTGCCTTTTCCTGAGGCCATTCTAAGGAAGAAAGCCAACCACCCTGATTTCCTATTCTTAGATGTAGTATACTTTTTGGTCCATTCCCTAACAAAGGTGGAAAGCCATTCTTCCCAATGCTATGGCCAACAATTAAGCAAATATATGAAATCCTAACGAGCACTCACAGAAGACTGAATGCCTTTCTCCTATAATGTCTATAACACGAATTGCCTGCCATCGCTGATTTGTTCGACCACATCAGTATCTTTCTTTCGAGGTCTGGAGAATACTCTACTTTGTGCTTTAGAAAACCCTTGCTGCTGGTGTCCTAAATGGAAGTTATTTATTTTGAGGATGTCAGTATTTTAACAAATGCCATTGTCTTCCATGATAATAGCATCATATCAGTATGCAGTATCATTTTCCATAACAGCATATATAGTGTTCCTTTATGTTTGGTAAATGTGTTCCATAAATGAAGCACTATAAAGCTTTATTACTTATAAGCCACATTACTAAAATAGAGGTTTGATATTTAGAAATGTCTGGTTTCCATAGTTTCTTGTTCTATAGAAAAAAGTTATTTTCTATTAAATTAAATATATAACATGTACCATACTTCACATCTCATATAGTGAAAAATTTTGCTTTTTGCAATAATTACTTTTTAAACAGCTCACGAGAGAATTTAAGTTCTCTTCTTTTTGAAGAGCTATGGCTTTCATTAAACCAAACTGAAATAATTAATAACTATCCTAGTTCAGCATTGATTCTTCTAAATATAACAAAATGATTGAAACTTTCTGTTTAAAAAGTGTCATGGCTACAAATAATGTGGTAAAACCATATTAATTAGGATTAAAGGGTAAAGACAAGGGGTTCTAAATTAATGTGTTATTTAAAATTTTATAGTTATACTTTCCTTTCCAATGCTTACAACAACAAAGTCTCAGCCAATGAAGCCTGGCCAGTAGAGACATTGTCGAGAGGCAAGAAACAAGTTTGTTTTTTTTAAGATTTTATTTATTTGTTTGACAGAGAGAGAGATAGTGAGAGCAGGAAAACAAGCAGGGGGAGGGGGAGAGGGAGAAGCAGGCTTCCTGCAGAGAAGGGAGCCCGATGCTGGGCTCGATCCCAGGACCCTGGGATCATGACCTGAGTGGAAGGCAGACGCTTAACAACTGAGCCATCCAGGTGCCCCGAGTTTGGAAGATATTCATGAAACCATCACCATAATCACTAATAAACATATCCCACCTCCAAAAGTTTCTTCATGCTTCTTTGTTTTTAGGCAAAAATATTATTTTTTTTTTTAAGATTTTATTTATTTGACAGAGTGAGATAGCGAGAGAGGGAACATAAGCAGGAGGAGTGGGAGAGGGAGAAGCAAGCTTCCTACGGAGCAGGGAACCCTACACGGGGCTCTATCCCAAGACCCTGGGACCATGACCTGAGCTGAAGACAGACGCTTAATGACTGAGCCACCCAGGTGCCCCATAGGCAAAAATATTTTTAATTAGCACATAGAAGAAAACATTTAGGATACCTAAAATTATTAGTATCATATTATGGAAATAATCTTAAAGATTTACCTTGTTTTCATATTTTGTTTATGAATGACAAGAGGCTCACAGGGAGTTTAACTAGCTCATTTTGGAGCCACACTGAGAGGAATCAGGAGTTTTGAGCTACAGCCTTTTTTCACACCACTTTTTTCCCTCCTGGTTACCACCTACCTGATTTGGCCTCCAATGCAAATCCCCTTTGTCCATTTGATTTAGCTTGTTGTTGTTTTTTTTTTACTGTTTTCTGTAAAACAGATAAAAGTTATTGAGCAGCAAGCAGTGGTGTGAAGGCAGAGCTGGATAAGCAGAGGCTTCAGCACCCCACTCCTCAATGCAGCGTCCTCCACTTGGCCTTCTAACCAGGTGTGACCCTAAGGGGCTCCTTCGTGGGAGATGGTGGCTTCAACTTAGGGCATGCCAGAGTTTAAGTATGTTACTTCTACTGATTTTTATATTTTAAGAGTTGTTTCTATGAAATAGGAACAATGACTACTTCCATTTTACACATGGGGACACAGAAGTCCTGAGAGTTTCACAGCCCAAAGCAATAGAATGGGCACTTGATCCTGGAGCCTTCCTTAACCACTGTAAAATGATTTCCCAGAATCTGAATTAACAAGCATTTATTGCTGCACTTAACTATGTGGCATTACATGAGACTGGGAGAAAATATTCTTAGGGTGTCTCAGTAATTCTCTTAGGCCCCTGATATGATGCCCTCAAGTAAAGCAGCTATAAGTGTGAAATGCTTGCTTTTCTCAAAGTGTGGTTTCCAAACTAAGCACAGAGTGGGAGACATTTTCAAAATGGAAAAATGTTTCTGCTGTAGAAATTTATTGGCACCTATTCATTCTCACTTGGAAACATTTCCCACTAATTAGGGACTCCAGAAGCGAGTGTGGGGCTTCATGAATAGAGGTAGTCTGTCCCATGGGCCATGACAATGGCAACAAGTTCCACTACCTTGATGAACGTTGAAATTCTCACTCTACCACATGATAGATGCTTAAACTTTTGGTGCAGAAAGGTGGTCCCAGAGTGGCACTTCCACATAGCTGAAATACAGTTGGCAGGGATTAATAGACACACTTTTGGTCAACAGCATAGTCCTACATATGTAGAGAACACATTTCCAATCACACGAATTGTATAAAAACTTTGAATTTCAGATGGATAAATAGCATTGAGATTCCATGCAGAGGGGTTAAGGAATATGGGACAAGCAGGTTCATGATGATAATTGTAATGCTGATGATTTTTATTAAGGTTTTTTCTTTATGTTATGTTAATCACCATACATTACATCATTAGTTTTTGATGTAGTGTTCCATGATTCATTGTTTGCGTATAACACCCAGTGCTCCATGCAGAACGTGCCCTCTTTAATACCCATCACCAGGCTAACCAACCGCCCCACATCCCTCCCCTCTAGAACCCTCAGTTTGTTTTTCAGAGTTCATAGTCTCTCATGGTTCATCTCTCCCTTCGATTTCCCCCCTTTCATTCTTCCCCTCCTGCTATCTTCTTCCCTTTTTTTTTCTTTTTAATATATAATGTATTATTTGTTTCAGAGGTATAGGTCTGTGATTCAACAGTCTTGCACAATTCACAGCGCTCACCATAGCACATACCCTCCACAGTGGTTATCACCCAGCCTTCCCATTCCTCCCAACCCCCACCACTCCAGCAAACCTCAGTTTGTTTCCTGAGATTAAGAATTCCTCATATCAGTGAGGTCATATGATACATGTCTTTCTCTGTTTGACTTATTTCGCTCAGCGTAATACCCTTCAGTTCCATCCACGTCATTGCAAATGGCAAGTTTCATTCCTTTTCATGGCTGCATAATATTCCATTGTATATACATACCACTTCTTCTTTATCCATTCATCTGTCGATGGACATCTTGGCTCTTTCCACAGTTTGGCTATTGTGGACATTGCTGCTATAAACATCGGGGTGCACGTACCCCTTTGGATCCCTACATTTGTATCTTTGGGGTAAATACCCAGTGGTGCAATTGCTTGATTTTACGGTAACTCTATTTTCAAATTTTGAGGAACCTCCATACTGTTTTCCAGAGTGGCTGCACCAGCTTGCATTCCCACCAACAGTGTAGGATGGTTCCCCTTTCTCTGCATCCCTGCCAACATTTGTCATTTCCTGACCTGTTAATTTTAGCCATTCTGACTGGTATGAGGTGATATCTCATTGAGGTTTTGATTTGGATTTCCCTGGTGCCAAGCAATGTTGAGCACTTTTTCATGTATCTGTTGTATATCTTCTTTGGAAAAATGTCTGTTCATGTCTTCTGCCCATTGCTTGATGGATCATTGTTCTTTGGGTGTTGAGTTTAAGAAGTTCTTTATAGATTTTGAATACTAGCACTTTATATGATACGTCATTTGCAAATATCCTCTCCCAATCTGTCGGTTGTCTTTTGGTTTTGTTGACTGTTTCTTTTGCTGTGCAAAAGGTTTTTATCTTGATGTGGTCCCAAGAGTTCATTTTTGCCCTTGCTTCCCTTGCCTTTGGCAATGTTTCTAGGAAGAAGTTGCTGCGGCAGAGATCGAAGAGGATGCTGCCTGTGTTCTCCTTTAGGATTTGGATGGACTCCTGTCTCACATTGAGGTCTTTCAACCATTTGGAGTCTATTTTTGTGTGTGGTATAAGGAAATGGTCCACTTTCATTCTTCTGCATGTGGCTGTCCAATTTTCCCAACACTATTTGTTGAAGAGACTGTCTTTTTTCCATTGGACATTCTTCCTTGCTTTGTCGAAGATGAGTTGACCACAGAGTTGAGGGTCCATTTCAGGGCTCTCGATTCTGTTCCATTGATCTATGTGTCAGTTTTTGTACCAATACCATACTGTCTTGATGATGACAGCTTTGTAATAGAGCTCAAATTCCGGAATTGTGATGCTGCCAGCTTTGCTTTTCTTTTTCAACATTCCTCTGGCTATATAGGGTGTTTTCTGGTTCCATACAAATTTTAGGATTATTTGTTCCATTTCTTTGAAAAAAGTGGATGGTATTTTGATGGGGATTGCATTGAATGTGTAGATTGCTCTAGGTAGCATTGACATCTTCACAATATTTGTTCTTCCAATCCATGAGCATGGAACGTTTTTCCATTTCTTTGTGTCTTCCTCAATTACCTTCATGAGTATTTTATAGTTTTCTGAGTACAGATTCTTTGCCTCTTTGGTTAGATTTATTCCTAGGTATCTTATGGTTTTGGGTGCAACTGTAAATGGCACTGACTCCTTAATTTCTCTTTCTTCTGTCTTGTTGTGGGTGTATAGGAATGCCACTGATTTCTGTGCATTGATTTTATATCCTGCCACTTGACTGAATTCCTGTATGCGTTCTAGCAGTTTTGGGGTGGAGTCTTTTGGGTTTTCCACGTAAAGTATCATATCATCTGCAAAGAGAGAGAGTTTGACTTCTTCTTTGCCAATTCGGATGCCTTTTATTACTTTTTGTTGTTTGATCACTGTGGCTAGGACTTCTAATACTATGTTGAATAGCAGAGGTGATAGTGAATATCCCTGCCACATTCTTGACCTTAGGGGAAAGCTCTCAGTTTTTCCCCCATTGAGAATGATATCCGCTGTGGGTTTTTCATAGATGGCTTTTATGATATTGAGGTATGTACCCTCTATGCCTATACTCTGAAGAGTTTTGATCAAGAAAGGATGCTGTACTTTGTCAAAAGCTTTTTCTGCATCTGTTGAGAGGATCATATGGTTCTTGTTCTTTCTTTTATTAATGTATTGTATCACAGTGATTGATTTGCAGATGTTGAACCAACCTTGCAGCCCAGGGAAAAATCACACTTGGTCGTGGTGAATAATCCTTTTAATGTACTGTTGGATCCTATTGGCTAGTATTTTGGTGAGAATTTTTGCATCCATGTTCATCAAGGATATTGTAATTCTCCTTTTTGATGGGGTCTTTGTCTGGTTTTGGGATCAAGGTAATGCTGGCCTCATAAAATGAGTTTGGAAGTTTTCCTTCCATTTCTATTTTTTGGAACAGTTTCAGAAGAATAGGTATTAATTCTTCTTGAAATGTTGGGTAGAATTCCCCTGGGAAGCCATCTGGCCCTGGGCTTTTGTTTGTTGGGAGATTTTTGATGACTGCTTCAATTTCCTTAGTGGTTATAGGTCTGTTCAGCTTTTCTATTTCTTCCTGGTTCAGTTTTGGTAGTTGATACATCTCTAGGAATGCATCCATTTCTTCCAGATTATCTGATTTGCTGTCATAGAGTTGCTCATAATATGTTCTTATAATTGTTTGTATTTCTTTGGTGTTGGTTGTGATCTCTCTGCTTTCATTCATGATTTTATTTATTTGGGTTCTTTCTCTATTGTTTTTGATAAGTCTGGCCAGGGGTTTATCAATCTTGTTAATTCTTTCAAAGAACTCAGCTCCTTGTTTCGTTGATCTGTTCTACTGTTCTTTTGGTTTCTATTTCATTGATTTCTGCTCTGATCCTTATTATATCTCTTCTCCTGCTGGGTTTAGGCTTTATTTGCTGTTCTCTCTACAGCTCCTTTAGGTGTAGGGTTAGGTTGTGTATTTGAGTCCTTTCTTGTTTCTTGAGAAAGGCTTGTATTGCTATATACTTTCCTCTCAGGACTGCCTTTGCTGCATCCCAAAGATTTTGAATAGTTGTGTTTTCATTGTCATTTGTTTCCATGAATTTTTTAAATTCTTCTTTAATTTCCTGGTTGACCTGTTCTTCCTTTATTAGGATGCTCTTTAGCCTCCATGTATTTGAGTTCTTTCTGACTTTCCACTTGTGATTGAGTTCTAGTTTCAAAGCATTGTGATCTGATAATAGGCAGGGAATGATCCCAATCTTTTGATACCGGTTGAGACCCTGATTTGTGACCTAGGATGTGATCGATTCTGGAGAATGTTCCCTGCGCACTAGAGAAGAATGTGTATTCTGTTGCTTTGGGATGGATTTTTCTGAATATATCTCTGAAGTCCATTTGGTCCAGTGTGTCATTTAAAGTCTTTATTTCCTTGTTGATCTTTTGCTTAGATGATCTGTCCGTTTCAGTGAGGGGGGTGTTAAAGTCCCCCACTATTATTGTATTGTTGTCAATGTGTTTCTTTGCTTTTGTTATTAATTGCCTTATATAATTGGCTGCTCCCATGTTAGGGGCATAGATATTTACAAGTGTTAGATCTTCTTGTTGGATAGACCCTTTAAGTAGGATATAGTGTCCTTCCTCATCTCTTATTACAGTCTTTGGTTTAAAATCTAATTTGTCTGATATAAGGATTGCCACCCCAGCTTTCTTTTGGTGTCCATTAGCATGGTAGATGATTTTCCACCCCCTCACTTTCAATCTGGGGGTTTCTTTGGGTCCAAAATGAGTCTCTTGCAGACAGCATATCGATGGGTCTTGTTTTTTTAATCCAATCTGATAGCCTGTGTCTTTTGATTGGGGCATTTAGTCCATTTACATTCAGGGTAACTATTGAAACATATGAATTTAGTGTCACTGTATTGCTTCTAAGGTGACTGTTAATCTATATTGTCTGTGTTCCTTTCTGGTCTATGTTACTTTTAGGCTTTCTCTTTGCTTAGAGGACCCCTTTCAATATTTCTTGTAGGGCTGGTTTTGTGTTTGCAAATTCCTTTAGTTTTTGTTTGTCCTGGAAGCTTTTTATCTCTCCTTCTATTTTCAGTGACAGCCCAGCTGGATAGAGTATTCTTGGCTACATATTTTTCTCATTTAGTGCTCTGAATATATCATACCAGTCCTTTCTGGCCTGCCAGGTCTCTGTGGATAGGTCTGTTGCCAATCTAATGTTTCTACCATTGTAGGTTACATATCTCTTCTCCCGAGCTGCTTTCAGGATTTTCTCTTTGTCTATGAGACTCCTAAGTTTTACTATTAGATGTTGGGGAGTTGACCTATTTTTATTGCTTTTGAGGTAGGTTCTCTGTGCTTCCTGGATTTTGATGCCTGTTTCCTTCCCCAAATTAGGGAAGTTCTCTGCTTTAATTTGCTCCAATATACCTTCTGCCCCTCTCTCTCTTTCTTCTTCTTCTGGGATCCCAGTTATTCTAATATTGTTTCATCTTATGGTATCACTTATCTCTCTAATTCTGCCCTCGTGATCCAATAGTTGTTTATGTCTCTTTTTCTCAGCTTCTTGATTTTCCATTATTTGGTCTTCTCTATCACTAATTCTGTCTTCTGCTTCACTTATCCTAGCACTTAGAGCCTCCATTTTTGATTGCCCCTCATTATTAGCCTTTTTGATTTTGACTTGGTTAGATTTTAGTTCTTTTATTTCTCTAGAAAGGGTTTCTCTAATAACTTCCATGTTTTTTTCAAGCCCAGCTAGTATCTGTAAAATCATCCTTCTGAACTCTAGTTCCAACATCATACTAATGTCTGTATTGATTAGGTACCTGGCAGTTGGTACTGCCTCATGTTCTTTTTGTTGAGGTGCTTTTTTCCATCTTGTCATTTTGTCCAGAGTAGAATAGATGAATGAGAGAACAAAATGTTAACAGGGTAACAACGTCCCCAGAAAATATACACTAAACAAATCAGAAAGGACCTGAAACCAGGGGTAAAGAAAGGGAAAGAAGGAAAAAGAAAAAGAAAAAGAAAAAAACAAAAAGAAAAGAAAACAAAGAAAACAGAATATGATCAAATATGATCAGGCTGGTTCAGATTTTGGGCATATTTTGGTCTGTTAGAAGAAAGTGCCTCCAAAATTTTAAAGAAAGAGAAACTTATATATGTACAAACATAAGGGTTAATAAGATGAAGGGATGGAATATGAGTATAAAGATGAAAATTATAAAAGATTTTCTAAAAGGAATTGATAAGATAAGAAGTTGTTTGAAAAAAGAAAGAATAGGATTTAAAAAAAAAGGGAGAGAATGTGATCAGGCAGGAGACTAGAACAAAGCCATACACTAGAGATTTAGGGTATATTTTGATCTGTTAGAAGAAACTGTTTCCCAAAATTTTAAAGAGAACAACTTGTATATATATACCAAAAATAAGGGTAACTACTATGAAGGGATAGAATATGAATCTAAAAATGAAAAATAAAACAGATTTTTTTAAAAAAGGGATTGACAAGATGTTGGTTGAAAAGGGAAAAAGAAAAATTAAAACAAAAAAGACATTTGAAAAAAAATTAACTTTGAAAGACTAAAGAATAAGCCATGAATTCTATGTGCAGTATTCCCCTAGCGCTGGAGTTCTGCCATTCTCATTGATCAGTAAACTTGGTCTTGGCTGGCTGTTCTTGCTGATCTTCTGGGGGAGGGGCCTGTTGCCATGGTTCCCAAATGTCTTTGCCGGAGGCGGAATTGCCCCACCCTTGCTGGTCCGGGCTAAGTAATCTGCTCGGATTTGTTCCCTTGAGCTTTTGTTCCCTGAAAGCTTTTTTGTAGCTTAGGAGGACGAGTGAATATGGTGGCCTCCCAATCTCCACCCTGGAGGAGCCGCGAATTTGAGGGCCCCACTCCTCAGTGTGCCCCCAGAGAAAAGCAGTCACTCCCATTTCCCAGGCTCCAGCTGCACTCTGTGCTCAGCCAGCCAGGTATCGAGTGTTTCTATCTCTGGCACCCGACCCGTGTGGAGTCTCCAAACCCAGCAGATTCCCCACGGTGCACTCCCACGCTGCTCCTGCAGGGGGAGGAAGGAGAGTCTCTCTGGATCTGCTGCTTGTTGGGTCCCTGCTGGAAGAGCAGTGGCCCAACTGTGCCTCTGATCATGGTTTATGGTAACCCCGAGCTGAGAGCCCGTGTTTCGGCTCCGTCTCTGCAGCCGGCTTCCCTGCTCTGATACCTGGGAGCTCCGCCACACTCAGGCACCCCTGGTCTTTCTGTGACCCCGAGGGTCCTGAGATCACAATGTCCCAGTGAGGGTTCCACCCCCCCACTTAGCTGCCGGAGCAACATCCCTCACCGGAGCTGACTTCTAAAATTTACGATTTTGTGTTCCGCGGCTCTATCACTTATCAGAAGCGGCTGACGGAGGCCCCCTCCCCCGCCATCTATCTTCTTGAATATCACCTCAGATTCACTTCTCCCCACGTCCTACCTTCCAGAAAGTGGTTGCTTTTCTGTTCAGAGAGTTGTTGCTATTCATTTCTTTGATCTCCTGTTGAGTTCGTAGGTGTTCAGAATGGTTTGATCCCTGTCCAGCTGAATTCCTGGGACCAGACAAAATCCAGGTCTCCTACTCCTCTGCCATCTTGCTCCTCCAGGCCTTATTAAGGTTTTTGCTTCTCATGTTTTATACTTGAGTTAAAGCTTCTCTTAACCATTGGTTCTCAAACTTTGTTGTGCACCAATATTGCCTGGCGGGCTTGTTGAAACAGTTTACTGGGATCCATCCCCAGGTTTTCTGGGGTCTCAGTGATCAGGGAACAGAAGGCGGGCTGGGGACAAAGGAGAAACTGACACCCCACAACCCACCCCCCATGGGATCTATGTGCCATTCCTCAGGCACTCCTGGCTGCCCTAAAGGAAAAACAAATAGTTAACTTATAGAGATCACAATCCTCCAAGACAGGAGTCTCCTGCAGTTTACAAATGTTTTAGCAATCTACAAGAACAAAGCATTTCTATCAGTGGCCTAGCTTCCAGAAGGGAATGTAGATACAATTAAATGTCCTTGTGATCTGCAGCCCATTGACGGATACTTAAAGTGGGCAAGGTGTAATGTCTCTCCAGGAAGCTCCCAACTATCTTACTGTAAATGCCTTACTAGAAGGAAAAACAATCTTAACTTGACAATGGCAAAGCCTCTGGTATCCTGTGAGTCTTCTTTAACATACAAAAATCCTTTTGAAACCTCTCTTTTCCTTACCTCCCCCAACTCCCAAGTATATAATCAGCCACCCCTCACAACCCCAGGGCAGCAGCTCTTTCTGCCCATGGGTCCTGTCAGTGTGCTTTAATAAAATCACCTTTTTGTACCAGAGACGTCTTAAGAATTCTTCCTTGGTTGTGGGCTCCGGACCTCACTTACATTCTAAAATTTCATCATTAGTGGGACCAAGCACTTGCATTTCTTTTTTCTTTTTCTTTTTTTAAATTTTTTATTGTTATGTTAATCACCATACATTTCTAATGGGTGCCGTGATAACCTTGCCCAGGGTCCCACTTTGAAAGTCAGTGTCTTAACAGGTATAATTTGGTTTATATAAATTTCCACAATTAGTCCAGAATCATGAATTCCAGTTAGTATTTTTTAGTTAAAGGAGGATGATTTATAGTTAAGTTGAAGTCCAGGAATTGAGAAAGTTAAGATAGTCTTCAAATGATAGTTGCAGTTTTAGTTTGGAGTAAGGTGAAGTTAGAAGTTCACTTCCTTGTTCAACATCCTTGGTAGCACGCTGAAAATAATTTTCTCGGAGGGCTAAAGAGCTAGATCTGGAGTTACTTGGCTAGGACTGTGTCCCAAACCATGTGGCAGAGCTGGTCAGGTGGGGATACAGCTTACCTGGCTGCACAGTGGACACTGTACTGGCCTGGGGCCAGTTGGCCTGGGCACTGGATGTAGATAGCAGCATTGTTGCCCAGTGTTATGGACTGAATTGTGTACCCTCAAAATGTGTATGTTGAAGCTCTAACCCCCAATGTGACTGTATTTGAAGATAGGGCCTTTAAAGAGGTAATTAAGGTTAAATGAGGTCATAGGGTAGGGCCTTAAGCCAATAGGACTGTGGCCTTATAAGAAGAGAGAGACACCAGAGATGTACACACAGAGAGAGGGATCCTGTGAAGACAGTGAGAAACAGGCTCTCTGCAAGTCAAGAAGATAAGCTTCACGAGGAACCAACCCTTCTAGTACCTTGATCTTAGATTTCCATATCCCCAGAACTGTGAAAAATGAATGTCTGTTGCTTAAGCCACACAGTCTGTGGTATTTTGTTATGGCAGCCCCAACAGACTAATACTCTCAGAAGCTTGATGTCTCTGCATCTTTTGCCAGTCACTGATGTTGCTTACTAGCTCTACTTCCCTGCTCCTGATTCAGAGTCTGGTTGTCTGAAATGGCCAGAACCTGTATCTTGCTACAAAGAATGTCAAAACAGACCACCATGTGTATCCAGTTTCTGCAGAATATATATGGAAGTAGATTCTACCTCCTACCGACTTGCATTAGGTGAGGAATTCCCCATGCATAGGAAGGATGTGCAAATGCCACGCAACCAGTGTGAACTGTCTGGTTCCAGAAAAGAAGCTTAAAAATTAGGCATTGGGTGAGGGGCTGGATAAAAGCAAAGGAAATCAGGGGGGTCAGTAATGCACAGAAAAGGAGAGATATTTTTTTTTTCAGAAGAGGAGAGATTTTGAGAAAAAACAGAAAATATCCCATGTGAAGGATTATCCAACTGTTGGCCAAAGTTCCTCTAATCTGGCTAGATTGCAATTCCTATGCAGGTGCCAGACACTGTGGTCCTCATCTGTAAGTTGAGACCAAGCTGGAATAAAAGTCATTTTTATATATGGGCCCCTTTTTCTCAAATACTAACATGCTCTCCAGGGCAAGGGAAGCAATGGCTACTAGGGAAAGAAGTCCACATGATGTGGAATTAATAGGTAGACAGATACATACAGGGTCATAGATCACAAATGATGGTGCCTTCCCCAAAATGAAATGAGGCTCTGGGGAAACATTCAGTTCTCAATCTGAAGGAACCCTGATCTCTAAAGCAAACATTTCAGAAAGGACTTTGTCACTACAGCAATAGATCCCCAACTAAGGTGAGCCTGTGCTGGAATTCAGGGTCCTCCCCATGCAGGTGCACTGTGCACTGGTTGGTTGTCTAGGCAATATTCTGGATTCTTTGGAGGAAGAGAGATCAAACAATTTCCTAGTTATAACTCAACTGGACAAGAATTTCAAGGCTCTTACTTAATTATGCTGTTTGGGAAATGATTCTCTGAGTATTTATTGCTCTATTGAAAATGGCATCATGCATCTTAAAGAACATTTGAAAAGCAGGAGCTTATTAGTCAAAAATGCTGAAATCTCATTTTAGTTATTCACCTATCATCTCTATTTTTGGGTTACCCATGTCATAGAATCAACCTCTCTCATGTCAAACCTCAATTAAAATATACCATATGAGATAAATTATTTGGTTATAAAAAAACAATGGAATTAATACAAGAAGACAATTGAATGTCAAATAGTAAACCAAAAATGTGAGTTTAAAAGTATATGAAAACAAACATTGCTTTTAGTTATTTTTAGATATTTCCTGGCATTGCTGCTGTCTTTGTTTACTAGCAAATAGGAAACTACTTTGCAGTTAGTCTGTCTTTGAGCCCTTGCAACAGCAATGAAACTTCAGGCAGTATGTTTTGTCTATAACCTATCATCTGTAGTGTCCCCGTCCCACATTTGCTAAGGCACTAAGAGAGATGGGGTCTCAGCCCAGCAGGCGGACTCATCAGGGAGGCACTCTGGGTGACCATTAGAATTTTTGGCAGGGTTTCATCAATGGTCCCAGCACTGTACCTCACTGACATAGAGCTGCACTCAGGCCATGATTCTGGCCCTCAGGGCAGTGCTGGGTCAAGGCACCCAAGGACTTCCAATTGGCTCTGTTGTTATTGCTGCACTTGGACAAACACCCTGCCCATCCTGAGCTGTGTGGTTTGCTTGTGAGCATCTCACACTTGTCATTCCTTTCTGCTGCTGCCTCTTCATTTTCTCAAGCAGGAAGAGAAATAGAAGATGTTATGGACTGGTTTCACCACCTGACTTCTATTTGGGGAAGTTGGAAAATGAAAAACTATCTCCTACACTCCCTTGCAGCTAGGATTCTGAGTGTTAGTGTTAACCAATGAGATAAATTTGCATACAATTTGAAAGAGAGACTACAGCAGAGGCCAGAGTCCTGTCCTGTGGAGAGGCAATGTCATGGGAATAGGAGGCTTTCTGTAAGAGTTGGCTTCTAGTGGCACTTCTCCAGATTCCTGTGTAAAAAAAGAGGCAGCAGCAATGGCACACAGCTTTGCAATACTTGGTTTCCAGTTGCGGGGGCAACTCACAGGCAGCATTTAACAGCCTTGACATAGTAACTTCCCTATGGTAGTGAGGTTTGTGTTGCGCAAGGAGTCTTTCTTGGACGTCCAGCTTACACTCCATTCCTTCGGCCATTCCACCTATTGTGTACGTATCTACTTCTTTGTATTAAACCATATCATGATGAAAATCTCTGGAGTGATGGACTTCCTGTTTTCTGCAGGGAACCAACTCTTACAGATAGGTCAGAGGGGTGCCTAGATATCATCCACATTTACTGCCCGAGGTTCAGTGTTAGGAAGAATTAGGTGCAATGCTTTTCTTATATGTTGCACAAAGAAGACACAAAGTGTGACAGTTCCCGATTTGAATGTACATAATAACACACAAACTGGTAAATAGCACTTTCATGTAAAGATATGTCAAGAAATGAACTACAGAAGTTTCTGGTTACATGTCTTGTGCCTAATTTAGTATTTTGTATATAGAAATTTCTTAGGCAGTGTAGAATTTTTAGAATTTTTTTAGGCCACGTTAGAATCATGTGTTGAAGAAAAGCACAGGACCTACATACTCTGGAGGAAAGACTGGTTGATTATCTTTCCTTCAAGTATGCATAATACTCTATCACTTTTTCTAAAAGCAATGAGGGAGAATTGTTTTTGCTAAATTTCAAGACTAGATTGAGGCTTAAGTCTTTAAAATCTGACTTTTGTTGGCCAATCTGAGCACTGACCTATAGATGTTTCAAAAGAAAGACCAAACTGAAGGACGAGGGGAGCTGCAAGGTACCCAAGGCCTGGGGACACCCTTGGGCCAGCCAGGTGGTCAAGAAAGGACAGGTTTCAGGAGAGAACTTCACTTCATCCTCGTGGTTTATTTCTCAACTGGTCCTCTCTCCTCAAAGATGATTCTCCTCAATAGGTAACTTTTCCCTCAAAACTTTTCATGTTCTGGTATATTGTTCTCTTTCTGTCCAGGTAAAAAGTCTCCCGACCTGTAAACTACAAGTCCAGGTTGTATACAAAGTTTCAAAAGTAGTGTAATATATTCTATCCTGAAAGTAAAGTTCTCAGTGGACTCCTGTTTTAGTTCATTCAGGCTGTTCTAGCAAAGTACCACAGGCAGGTAGCTTACACAACAATTTATTCCTCACAGTGCTGGGCGTTGAAGTCCAAGATTGGGGTGTCAGCATGCTTGCATTCTGGTGAGGTCTCTCTCCTGGTTTGTAGACTGCTAACTTCTTATATACTCACATGGTGGAAGAGGCAAGAGAACTCTCTGGGGTCTCTTTTATAAAAGCAGTAATCCCACTTGTCAGGGCTTCACACTCATGACCTAATCATCTCCAAAGGCCCCCACCTCATAACACTATCACAATAGAGATTAGATTTCAGCGTATGAATTTGGGGGGAACACAAACCTTCTATTGACCGAATTGTCTTCTTTTTTCAAGCATGTCAGTGTGGGTGGATAGTGTGTGTGAAATGAACCACCTTTTCTTTGTATCCATGTTAAGATAAGGCCTGACAGTGATTTTTATTTTCTGTAATGTAAATGCCGGACTTAAGCTTTTGATTGCTGAGGCATTCACTTCAAAATTGGCTGTGTCAAAGAAACACATTGCCAGCTACAGGACCAGATAAGGAGCCAGGTCAACTCCCCACAACTCCAACTCCTCCTTTGTTTTAGAGATCTTGGTTGATTTCAGTAACTGATCACTTGGCCACATTTTATTTTTCTTCCCACACTTTAATTCCCGTTCTTCTGTTTAAAATTCACCAATAAAGAATGAACTGATGAAACCTTAGGCTCCCACCCTCAACACAATAAAAACAGAGACCCGGGCGCGCTCTCTCTCTCCAAGACCTCAATGTGTGCCCCAGGTGTGCTGTATACCCTCCACGACTTGTGAGTAATAAGCCTTGTTTCTTTTAAAGTTTCCTAATGATTGCTGCTGAGGATGTCATATAATCATAATAAGAACCACATGGGTTGAGACACAATGTTGGTTCCAAAAGAGGAACCTGGGCCTAGGTGAATGCCCCCAGGCATTTCTAGCCAGCAGTATCATTATCCATAGGCTGAGACCAGCACAAAACAAGCCAGCTCTTATAAATATTTATCTTGTTCCATTCCCTTTTCTATATACAGGAAGGAAACACTTACGAGAAGGGGAGTTGTCTTGTTCAGTACATAAGGGAGGCCAGTCTTATTTTATGCCTGGCTCCTCACCACCCCTAACCCTTCACCTATATTCTGTCTGCGCATTCCCTTTCCATAGAAGCAGCTGTGAGATTACCATCATCTGCGGGAGAGTGGTAAGAGAATCATCCCTAATGAGGTTCGGAAATGGGCTTCAATATTTAGAGATTTTCTGGGCTGGGCACTTAAGTTTTGTTGAGGAACAGGATGAGATTTCCAGCAAATTTTCTGGTGAGACTAAAGTGTGGTAACTCTCTAGTCTCCTGAGTTCCATTTCCTGACACTGATTTGGCCAAATTCCTTTAATTTAGCTTTTTTTTTTTTTTTTTAGGTAGAAGGGAAAGAAGAGAAAATGTTCAAGGATATGCATTTTTCTTAAAATGTGCTAAACCACACCAGGATGTTATCAAATTGAAAAGGTAATACAAACACCAAGGCCTGCCAAACTATAAGCCCTCTTAAGCTCAAATGAGAGAGATTACTAGGTGCTATTTTTACTGTGTGAACAAGAGAAACCAGATTTGAACTGAAGTATAACCACATTCACTGCTTGGTATTTTACATATGTTTTTATCTTACTCCAATTAGCTATGTTACCTAACCTCTTGTTCTGATGTGCAAATAGACAGTAAATTAGAGACGACTCTTGAAGCTGGTGGTAACTAGACTTGACAGATGCTGAACGAAGAACCAGCTGCTAAACAAGTGAAATATAGAACTAACTCCATGCTGCTGGTCTAATTTGATCTAATTTGTACATTTGTCTTGATTCATGATCTTATGGAAAAAGATTGTTGATAACAGCATTTCAGGTAGGGGTTTTGTAAATCCTCAAACCTGTGAAAGTTTCTCTTAATCTGTCATATTTGCATTGGCAAGCAGCACACACCTCAGTGCCACCCACATCCACGCTTTATGGAGCTAGGTGTTATCTGGCTAGAAGGAAAAATATATATATTTGCCTACCTACAATAGAAACTTTTCCAAAACTTTTCACTCACTGGTCTGCTTTTTTGCTTTGACCACAATTTAATAGAGTTGCCTGATTTCTTAGCTCTTGAGAGAATTACAAGGACACTTTTCTTTGTTTCTCCTGGCTCAAGGCTTAGGAGAATGAGTTTATTCTCTGTGAAGAAGCAGTGAGGAATTATTTCATAAAGAGAAAAAGAGTGAAAGTGAACAAGGTACTGATAACAAGGAGTTCCTGCAAGGAAGTAGGTGGGGCAAATTAGAGAAACAGAGAAGGAGATGATGGGTGCCTTTTTCATCTCCTCCTGCCCCTGTGTGCCCAGTGCTGTGTGGGCCGACAAAAGGTTTAAACCCATTGCTGTGTTCATTGTTTAACATTCAACCAGCAACGTGGCTTTAATTGTTTTCATGTATTTACAATGACTAATTTTTCTTTGATTTTATTAACTATTGCAAATCTTCAAAGTTGAAAAAGATGGCCCTGAATTAATCATAAATAATAATATACCATGTTAAAATAATTTGACATAGTATGCAAGTTGCATTTTTTAAATGTGCTGAAAATTTCTAGTCAACTGGTTTTTCAAATCTGCAGGTAGATTTCTTTTTCTTTTCTTTTTTTTTAGATTTTAATTATTTATTTGTCAGAGGGAGAGAGAGAGAGAGAGAAAGCACAAGCAGGGGGAGTGGCAGGCAGAGGGAGAAGCAGGCTTCCCACTGAGCAAGGAGCACAATGCGGGACTTGATCACAATCATGACCTGAGCCAAAGGCAGAGGCTCAACTGACTGAACCACCCAGGAATCTGTGCAGATTTCTGAAAACCAGCTGTAGCATATAATATGGAAGGTTGTGTGTCTTGGTATGTTTGGTTTGTAGTTTCATCTAAGATTAAGGACTAACACGATAGGAGAATCATTTCTCAGGACTAAAACAATAAGAGAATCACTTCTCCAATTTATAGTAATGGTAACAGTGACCATTTGGATTGTGAAAGGAAAAAGAAGTAGCACATTCATTATGTAGGTGAATGCTGTGATACCCCTTAATAAAGGTTAAAAAAAAAAGAAAAAGACTCAGAATTTGAGTACTCCTTCAAGCCTCATGTTCCTAACAGAAAGGAAAGGCAGTCTATATTAACTTGGAATAAGTTCTATCCTCCTAGCAGGGTTTCTGTTTTTTAATTCTCTGGGTCACATACATTTCTTTTTTTTTTTAGTGTTATGTTAAGGTAAGTCATAAAGTAATAAAGAATGTGACATGAAAACAATAGGGCAATTTCTTTCCAAGGAAAATAGGTTTTACTCCATTACATTTCTTAGAAAGGAAACTTTCTTCTTCCCAAATCCTTATAAAATCATCTATGGGGTGCCTGGGTAGCTTAGCTGGTTAAACATCCCATTCTTGATCTCAGGGTCATGAGTTCAAGCCCTGCACTGGGCTCCATGTTGTGTGTGGAGCCTACTTTAAAAAACAAACAAACAGACACAAGGGTTATATTACCAGATATCCCTTCTGTACACCATAATAGTGTGTGCATGTGCACACACACATGAGCTAGATGATCCCAACAGAAGTCTAGCAGTTTGCCCTCTCAGGAGAATAACACAGAACACTGTTTGCCCTAAGCCATCTGGAACAGTTGAAGCAGGGAAAGATGGGTATAATTCTGAAAACAGGAGCATTAAGTGAACATTATATACTGAATATTGAGTTCCCCAGCCCTCTTCCCTACTGGGTACCTGAAAATTTGTAAGATAAGCTAATAACTCCAGGCAGGAGATGAAAACTCTTCTGCACAGAGTCTGAACAGCCTGAGGAGATAAACCTACAAACAATAAGATCAGAGGCTCTCCTATGAAGTTGTCCATCCCATTTGTGCTTTGTAAAGCCCACTGTTGATCATTCTACACACAGATATCCCAATTATTATTTTGGTGGTCCATCTTTAAATAGGAGCCAACAGGAAGAATGACTAGATAGCTGATGGAAACCTCTTATATCAAAGATAACAATGAAAATCAACCAATAGGGGAAAGTCTACTCAAACAGAAACCACACAGGACAATAAAGCCTTAATAATACAACTACTATTATAGAATCTCTATCTTATACTTTTATAGTATCTCTAGGGAAAAAAGGGAAGAGGTGGCATCCACAAAATAAGAACAGAATGTTGACTAAAAATGTATTATTTTTTTAAAGGCAAGAAAGAACTCTTATAAATTAAAATTAAATATATGGAAATTAAATATATGTTGGAAGATAACATAAAGAAATTTCCCTGAATGTGGAACAAAAAGTCAAATATACGGATATTAGAAAAGAAAATTAGAGGATCTGTTCAGAAGATCTAACACTCAAATAAGAGTTTCAGAAAGAGCAAAAACCATTAAAAGAGAGTAGAAAATTGTTTTTAAATGTTCAAGGAAATTTCCCAAAATTAAGAGACATGAGTTTCAAATTGAAAAGGCTGATAAAGTACTCAATACAATAGATTAAAAAAAAAAATCAAGCCTAACATTATGAAATATCACAATCCTGGGAAATATAAGTTTTTAGAGGAAAAAAATTTGTCAGATACAAAAGATTAAGAATAAAAATGTCTGGGGTGCCTGGGTGGCTCAGTTGGTTAGGTGACTGCCTTCAGGTCAGGTCATGATCCTGGAGCCCCGGGTTTGAGTCCTGCATCGGGCTCTCTGCTCAGCAGGGAGTCTGCTTCTCCCTCTGACCCTACCTACTCTCATGCTCTCTCTCTATCTCATTCTCTCTCTCTCAAATAAATAAATAAAATCTTAAAAAAAGAAAAAGAATAAAAATGTCTGTGCTTCTCAATAGTGAAACTGAAAGCTGAAAACAATGCAGCCAAACTTTTAAAATTCGGAAGTCGGGCACCTGGGTGTCTCGGTCACTTAACATCTGCCATCAGCTCAGGTCATGATCCCAAGGTCCTGGGATCGAGCCCCGCATCGGGCTCCCTGCTCGGCGGGAGGCCTGCTTCTCTCTCTCCCTCTGCCTCTCTCCCTGCTTGTGCTCTCTGATGCACTCTCTCTCAAATAAAAAAATAAATAAAATCCTAAAAAAAATTTTTTTTAAATAATAAAATTTGGAAGGGAAACTCTTTCTGACCTTAAACCTAGAAAAATTATCTATTAAGCATAAGGGTGGAATACAAGTACGCCCATTTTCACAGGAAGCTCCTTGAGAAACAGCTATACCAAATCAGCAGAATAATTCAACAGTGAGGCCTCAGCCTCCAGGACATAGGGAGTACATGTCAGTGAAAAGCCAAGGATATTGAGGAGGGGAGATCACAGGCTCAGCTCTGAAGGTCCCCAGGGTGCTGGAGGGCCCGAAATCTCTTAGAGAACTTTCTTTAAGAATATGGAATTTATGTTTTCAAAAATTTTTAGACATTTGGGGCTGGAATGGTGATAAGTTCATAGGAAACTAAGCAAATAAAAATAAGACAACTAACTTTGAGGACAAGAATAAATGCAAAAAAGGAAAAAGTAATTGTAATGTGCCAGGTGGTTCATCTATGAATAACATTTACATAATAATAATGATGCAAACAATAAATACTGATTTAAACTGCAATATGTCACAATCATATTATGAGCATTGGAGCTGAGGAATTGGAGAGAGAGAGAAAGACCGAGGGAGAGAGAGTATGTTGGTAGCAGGAGGAGTTCTCATAGATATTGTCAAAAATTAAAAAAACAAGAAGTGGCAACCTAATCATGCTATATAGAGTTGTAAAAATAAAAGACCAAAAGAAACACTTAAAAATGTTAAGGGCTCTGTGGAATAGGATACTGAGGGCATATTAGACAGTATTTTTTCAATAACAATCCTTGTAAAATTGGTTGTTTGAAACTATATGGATGCATAACATTGATGAAAGTAAAAAACTAAAATAAAAAGAGAGACTTCTAATGTCTTGCAACCCTTCTTTCTTTAAAAAAAGATTTTATTTATTTGTGTGTAGCAGGGAGCAGAAGAGGAGGGAGATGTAGAGAGAGAGAATCTCTAGCAGACTCGGGCTAGGCACTGAGCCTGATGTGGGGCTCTCTCTCAGGACCCTGAGATCATGACCTGAGTGGAAACCAAGAGTCAGACACTTAACTGACTGAGCCACTCAGGTTCCACTGTCTTGCAACATTTCTTAGATAATGCTCCTATTTAAGGTAAGCTCACTCCAGAATCGCACGGTTGTCCAAAGCAAAGATGAAGTTGCTTTTCCCAGAAGTAATCCACCTGGAGTCCAGGTGAGGGCATTACATTCAACACTATCCCAAATCCTAACTCCTGGGGTATCAGCCTAAAGATAAGAAACCAGTTCAAGAGGCAAAGCATTTATTTGGGTTTAAAGAACTGCAATTTGGGGCACACAGATTTAGGTAGAAACCCAAATAGTGTCCCAGTTACTGGAGATGGACTCAGGGTTTTCATGGAAAAAAAAGGAAGATTAGGTAAGTTGTTTTTAAGAAGAGTTCATTGGTGCTAACAAGGAGGGCTAGGTTTGAATGTACTTCATTGATTTGTCAGGTGAAGGGGTCACTAGGCAAAATTTTACTTTGATCAGTCTTTTCAAACACGATTTTCTTGTTCTTGCCGACCTCTTAGAATGTGGAGGTTTGGCCCAGTTCAAAGGTTTAGAAAACAGGATGTGTAAGGAAATTCCATTTGACTTCTCTGGCTCTACTTTAAAAATGGCTCTACTCATGTAATTTTTCACAAAGGACACCCACTGATTGGGTAAAGAATTAGGATTGCCACAGACAAATTTTTTTTACTCCCAATCAAAAATAAATTAGTGGTCCAATTACCATTTCTCCCAAGTTTCTGCCTTCTTTCATTTACACCATATTATTAATTTTCACCACAATTTATTGAGGGATATTTTAGACTACATATATCATAGACTAGTAGAAGGTGTTCTGAGCTAGAAATCAAGAGAACAGTACCTTCTATGAAGGCTTACTGTGTTTGTTATTCAAAATGGGTTACGTTTACACTGCTGTAACAAACTATCCCACAATTTCAGTGACTTTAACACATGCACATTATTTTTCTCTGAGTTTACTCTATGGAAACAGAGAAACTAGAGAATCATGAAAGTTTTTCATTACTTCAGTTAAAAATTTTCTCTTTTGCAAAATTAGGGGATGAAACTAGTTGCTGGTTTCCAAAAACACCCAGCCCTTTTCATCAACCCCTCTTCTTCTACCATAGATTGGGACATCTCATAGGTGATGAAATTGATGGTGATGATGAACATGTCACCAATTAATATGAAATTAATTCTAACAATCTATTTAGCTCTTAGTATATGCCAAACACTGTGCTATGTGCTTTGGAGACCTTTTTGCCACTTAATCATGAGGAAAACATTGTGAGGTGAATACTCTTAAGAAGTAAGGAAATAGGGACAACTGTCTTGATCTCAGGTTTGCAAGTTCAAGCTTCATGTTGGGCTCCATGCTGAGCATGAAGCTTACTTAAAAAAAAGAAAAAAGTAAGGAAATAGAGGCTCTGATATTTTGTCAAACCTGCTCTACATTAAGTCTCCTACAGTTCAGTTAATGACAATCCTACCTTTCTAGTTGCTCAAACCAAAATCTTAACTCCCTTTTTCACATATCACACATCTAAAGTATTGACTCTACATCAAGATATATAAAATATCCAGCTACTTCTGATTACCTCCCTTGATACCACCTTCACCTGACCTGCTCTCATTTTTCACCTCTATGTAGACTGCAGGGTCTACATACCTCTACCTTTACCACTTAACAGCTCATTCTCAATGCAGCAACCAATGTGATACCTAACAAACCTGCATTTAATCTGGCCACTCCTCTGCTCAAAGCCTCTGGACTTACAGTGACCTAGAGAGCCCTAAGTTATTTGGCTCTCTGTGATCCTTTCTGTTGGCTTTCCTCTTGGGCTTCTTCTCCTGTTCCTTTCCCTTCAGTTACATTGGCCTTTCTGGTATTCTTAGACGAAACAGTCTTCCTCATGCTTAAGAATTTTCCACTGACTTTCTCTTCCTTGAATACACCTTATCCAGATACTTGGTAGTCAATTTCTGTTATGGACTGAATGTTTGTGTCTTCCCAAAATTCATATATTGAAGCCCTAAACTCTAATGGGTGACATTGAAGGGAGGGTCTTTGAGAACTAATTAGATTTAGATAGGTCACAAGGTGGGATCCTCTTGACAAGATTATTGCCTTATAAAAAAAGGAATATAGAACTCTCCAATTGCAATAGGTGAGAAAGGCCACATAGGTAAACAGCAAGATGGCAACTATCTACAAGCCAGAAAGTTGGCCCTTGCCAAGAATTGAATCTGTCTGTACCTTGATCTTGGACTTCCCAGCCTCCAGAACTATGGGAAATAAATGTCTGGTTTTTAAGTCATCCAGTCTGTGGTGTTTTATTATAGCAGCTAGAGACAACTAAAACAACTTCCTTACCTCCTCAAGTCTTTGCTCAAATGTCACCTTTTCAATAAGGATCATTCTAATCTTTCTATTTCATATGGCATTGTGATCTCTATCAAATCCCCACTGTCTCTAGCACTTCTGTTTCCTTTCTCCCTGCTGAATTTTACCGTTAGCATTTAGCACCTTCTTTCAGAAGATTACTACTTATGCTCCCTAACTAGAATGCAAATCCCAAATGGGGGAGATTTTTGATCTGTTTGTTCACTATTATTCATCAAGTTTCTAAAACAGAACACTTAATAGGTGCTCAATTATAGCATCTATATCTTGGTTCCTAATACTGTTTTCCAATAGAAGGATCCAGGGCTCCCTGAAATCGTCTGGGACAGCAAAAACGCAAGATAAAACTGGAGGATCTTGTGTGTCAGAAAGCAAGGAAGAGCTTACAAAATGATGGTGACTGTACACCTGAAACTAAGGTAATGTTGCGTATCAACTATACTTCAATAAAAAATATGTTTAAATGATGGTGACATGTTGAAGGATACAGAAGCCAACTCAAAGGAACACCCAGTAGCCAAATCTGAAACATTTTGATCAAGAAAATAAACAGTAGTAGCAAGTCATAAGATAAAATAAATATATATGCTAATATATTGCTATACACAAATGATTAAATAAATAAATAAGTAAATAAGTAATAAACCAACTCTTTGTTGCAGAAAAATTCCAGTTAATGAGTGTAGAAGAAATGAGGGACACACAGAATGATCATGAAGAAAACACTACAGTAAAATTACTGTAGGCAAGGTCCACTAATAGATGCTAAAATCAGTGGGGAAAAAGGAGAAACAAGATATTTGTATAATCTCAAAGTATCTCTCCCAGTATATTTATTAATTACAAAGGGAAAAATCGTAACTTTTAGTGAAGAAACCAGAAGACACCGCCTTAACAAAATGATCAAGATGTAATAAGGCATCATGCATTACCTGATATGATGCACGAACAAAAAAGGGTAACCTCAAATGAACTGTGTGAAAACATCAGATAAACCCAAGTTGTGACCAGTACTCTTTAAAACTGCCAAGGTCATGAAAGACAAGGAAAGTCTGAGAAGCTGTCCCAGACTGAAGAAGACTCTAATGAGACATGGCAACTAAATGCCAGATCAGATGTGAAGCCCTGGCTTAATTCTAGAAAAAGGACATTAGCACAAAAACTGGTGAAACGAATCAAGTATAGAGGTTATTAAATTAGTGATATACTATATTAGTCTTGATAAATTTATTATGGTCATATAGGATAACATTTAGGGAAGCTATGTGAAGGATATACAGGAACACACTGTATTATCTTTGCAATTTTCTGTAAGTCTAAAATTATTTCAAAATAACATTTTAAAAATAGATGCATAAGTTATTTGTTAAATGAATATATTTTCTCATCTGTAAAATTAAGAAGTTGAATGAATTCTCTCAAAATTTTTTTAAAGATTTTATTTATTTATTTATTTGACAGAGAGAGAGAGCATAAGCAGGGGGAGCAGCAGAGGGAGAGGGAGAAGCAGGCTTTCCCCTGAGCAGGGAGCCTGATGTGGGGCTCAATCCCAGCACCGTGGGATCATGACCTGAGCTGAAGGCAGACACTTAACTGACTGAGCCACCCAAGCACCCCTAATTCTCTCAAATTTTTAATAAATCCATGAAAAAATGTGAAAACATTATATTCTATGAAGAAATTTTAGGATCAGCTTGGGGTAAATCTGTTATCACTGTCAGTCTAAAATAGAGGCAGTTATTGACAACTTATCAAAATAATTTAACATGTTAGATAGCATTTCTGATTGATTAGACTGAGAAGAACAGATATTTTGGCACCAAATAGATGAATAAATGGAATAAGTTAGTGGCTAAGCAAAAGATTAGTTAAATGCTTGGGTAAAGAAAGAAAATACATTTATAAAATAGTATTGAACTATAAACTATATATATATTCTAAATATATATATTTATATAAATAAAACTAAATATATATAGTTTGATGGCTCTGAAAATATTAATTGGTTGACAAAACATTCTACAAAAAACACACATAGTTTTCACTTTCTGAAGCTTGAAGTTGGCTCAGATATGGAGGAGGGAAGAGATCTACAAGTTACAGTGACTTGGACTTGAATCATGATGTGGCTACTGACTTATAAATCCTATGATGTGAAATGAGAAAAGAGTTCCTTCTACATTTTACATACACAGCAAGAGCCAGCCTGGGAAGGATACATGATACATGTTCATTTGGTTCTGTCAAACGTCAAGCATTTCTGAATACTCCAGATTGCCAGTGACACATCTGCTAAATTCTTACTTCTTTTTTGATGTGATGCTGAACATCTCTTTAAGGTAAAAAATGTTTTCTTTTTACCCTTAAAATATTAAGATCTTCAGAATTCCCATTTCCTTTTGACTATTTCTTAGAATGTTTGATAATTTGAATTTCCACAAAACTCCAGCACACTTCATTATAAGTGGGTCTAGCTATTTATATAACACTGTATATTTGTTAGAATTTATAACTCAGTAACCACAAACTTGGTAACTTACGGAGAGATTTGTTATGAGAGGCCAAGTGATACCTTTAAGGTTCTTCAGGAAATATCTTCTGTAACTTTATACAGTCAATCTAAATCCTCAAATTCTTGAGTATTCTTTTTTTTTTTTTTTTTTTTTTTTAAAGATTTTATTTATTTATTTGAGACAGAGAGAATGAGAGAGAGAGAGCACATGAGAGGGGGGAGGGTCAGAGGCAGAAGCAGGCTCCCCGCTGAGCAGGGAGCCCGATGCGGGACTCGATCCCGGGACTCCAGGATCATGACCTGAGCCGAAGGCAGTCGCTTAACCAACTGAGCCACCCAGGCGCCCAAATTCTTGAGTATTCTTTACCCACACTGTTTAATTTCAGATGATTTTCCTCATTCAAGTGATTAAAGTTAGTAAAGAAAAATAATTATCTTGAAATTTTACTTCTTATGTTATATAATATTGAAACAGGTAATCTTGACAAAAAACACACAATCACTCACAATATAAAAGTAAATATAAGAAAGATAGAAGAGAGGCACCTGAGTGGCTCAGTTGATTGAGCGTCTGACTCTTGGTTTCAGCGTGGGTGGTGATTTCAGGTGAGATTGAGCCTAGAGTCAGGCTTCATGTTCAGCAGGGAGTCTGCTCAAGACTTTTCTCTCCCTCTCCCTCTGCCCCTTCCCCTGCTCCACTCTCTCTCTCTCTCTTAAATAAATAAATAAATCGTTTAAAAAAAGAAATATAGAAGAAAAATAAAAGGCAATGTGATAATATGTATATTTCCTTTACAAAACTGACATGAAGTTAAAAAGATGGGTATTGTGTTAGTCAGAGTTCTCTAGAGAAACAGAACCAATAGGGTGTGTATATATACATATATATATCCCTCTTACCTTTGCTTCCTATTGTGAGGGTGGCAAGAGAATCAGTGATATTGGAGATGACTAGTTGCTGTGTTATGAGTTTGGGTTGTATTTGGCTATAAAACAATTATGTCAGAAAAAGTATGTGGGGAATAGGGGAACAGGAGAGGAGAGAGAGAATGCCTCTTCCCCTACTCACACTGAGACTTATCAGTCCTTCTCTAAATCTTGTTTGTAGGGATTCTGTTGATTGAATGCCTGAAGAGAAAAGTGAGATGGCCCTCAGCTTGTAACATTTTAGTTAGAATTGCTAACCAACTACTGCAGGCTCTGAAAAGAAAAACAAATTGAACCCATTAAAAAAACATAAAATATATATACATACACCTATAACGCATATATATTTAGTGTCAGAGAGACAGATTTATTATGAGGAATTGGCTTATGCAATTATGGAAACTGAAACGATCTGCCATCCGCAACCTGAAGATCCAGGAAAGCCAGTGGTATGATTCAGTCCAAGTCTGAAGGTCTAAGAACCAAGGCAGCTGACTGTGTTAAGTCTTATTCTGAAGGCAGAGGATGAGATATGATGTCCCAGCTCAGTTAGGCAGAACAAGCAAATTCTCCTTTCCTCCACATTTTGTTCTGTTCAGGCCCTCAACAGATTGGAGGATACCCACCTACACTGGGGAGAGCAGTCTGCTCTACTAAGTCCACTGACTCAAATGCTAATCTCATCCAGTAACACCCTCACAGGCACACCCAGAAATAATGATTAGCCAAATATCTGGTCACCCCATGATCTAGTCAAGTTAACACATAAAATTAGCCATCATAGTATACATGTTTCTCGTGCTTTTCTTGTTTATTTTTACCTGTTAACAAGTGATAGGTAAATATGAGCTTGAATAATTAGAAATACAATGTCAATCTATGTATTTATATCAGAAACTCTGACTTAGTAACATAATTCCGTCCTATGAAGGTAATATAGATCAGTCATCAAGATTTTGAGCACCTGCATTTGACTGATTTTGCCAATTTCTTGTGCCAGGATAGATGACAAGTAGAGAACGTAGGAAGTAAAGTGAGTTCATATACTTGCTGTTGCAGTGGGCAGGAATCTTGGAAATCCTTTGCACGAAGAAAAGAAATAATAATGTATAAATAAATAAAATCTGAAAAAAATAATAAATCTAAAAAAATATAAAAGAATGAATGGGAACAGCACTTATGCTATATTATTATTTAATATCTGTATTCCACATTACAAAGTGCATATAACCCTATTAGTTTATTATGACCCATAACAATTTTGTGAAATATGCATAGTTTTAGTGATCAATAAGATTATATAGCAAGTAAGTAGAAAAATTGACTAGAAGCTAATTTTCTAATTTTTATGGGTACTTTTCATTATGCCAGGCAGCCCTGCTGACAGCATTCATGACTTAATCTCAGTGGAAAAGCAGACAAACAAATCAAAGCATATGTGTGTATGGCAGCAGAGTGGAAAAGGAGGGATCCTAAGGACCATTAGTAAGAAATAAAACAAAATTCTAACGTGAATGGAATTAGAAAGACCCTTAACAGATCATTACATTTTTTTCTACTTTTCATTTGTGTTCATAAGCATATTTAAGTAAAAGAAATATGATTATCTCCCTTGGTGGTCTATTTCAGTATTAAAAATTTTTAATGAATTTTCTTATAATAGACCTAAACCAAAACTGCTAAGTTTAAGCATTTTCTTTTTTTAAATTTTTTTTTAAGATTTTTTATTATTATTTATTTGAGACAGAGAGAATGAGAGACAGAGAGCATGAGAGGGAGGAGGGTCAGAGGGAGAAGCAGACTCCCTGCCGAGCAGGGAGCCCGATGCAGGACTCGATCCAGGGACTCCAGGATCATGACCTGAGCTGAAGGCAGTCGCTTAACCAACTGAGCCACCCAGGAGCCCTAAGCATTTTCTCTATGTTTTAGCCATAGTGTAGGTGTCCATATTGAAAACAGTTTGAATTTTTAACCTTTGGAAAACCATCAGTTTCCATTGGACCTACTTTTAGTTTTTGAGTTTCTTTTTTAAGCAGTTCAAGCTATTTATAAGGATTTACATTTTGTAAGACTTTTATTCTTTCTTAGAGGTCACCCCACCAAAGAAGAACAATTTTACTTATTTTTAATGAAATGAAATGTATTTGTAGCATAAGCCCTGGCAGTTGGTTTTTCTTTTCTTTTCTCTTCTCTTATTTTTATTTATTTATTTATTTATTTATTTTGGAATTCAAGCACCTGACTTAAACTTTGATCATGGAGGGATTCACTTCAAAGAGGGCTATCTTGAATAAACACATTGCCAGCCATGGAATTGAATTAAGAGCCAGGCCACCCCACCTTGAAGTTCTTTTATTTAAAGATCTTTGGTTGATTTAGATAACTGGCCATTTTTTCTTTTCTTTCTCTCTTCTTCCGGATCTTAAAATTTAAACTCACCAATAAAGGGTGAACCTGTGAAATCGTAGGCTCCCTCCCTCAACCCTAATAAAAACATCTCTCTCTCTCTCTCTCTCCAGCTTTGATCTCTTTGTGTGGTTCCAGGCATGCCTTGTACCCTTTAGTATGTGTGAGTAATAAACCTTGTTATTTTTTCAGTTTCCTGATGGTTATTGATGAGGGTGTCTTGCAATCATAAGAACCACAAGAGCCAGTCTGACCATAACACTGGCTATCAATAGGCTGAGGCCAGCAAAGAATAGTATTATATTTTATAATCAATATATGGGTCTATTGGATCCTTTAATAAACCTAAAATTAATTATGAGATCTTAAGTGATTTTATTTTTCTTACACCTTGAAACAATATTTATATCTTAAGCACCCCACAAGTTATTTCATCATTGCCCGTTAGTTACTTCCAATGACGCTACAAAAAAAATATAGAATATTAAGCAAGTAGAAGAATGATGGTGTGGTAAGCAGAATCAGAACTTTTAGAATTAGAACTTTTAGAAGTCAGCTCTGATGAGGGACGTTGCTCCAGTGGCTAAGTGGGGGGTGGTACCCTCGCTGGGACATTGTGGTCTCAGGACCCTTGGGGTCATAGAAATACCGGGAGTGCCTGAGTATCAGAGCAGGGAAGCTGGCTGCAGAGAAGGAGCAGAGGAGTGGGCTCTCAGCTTGGGGTTGCCATAAACCATGATCAGCGGCACAGTTGGGCCACTGCTCCTCCAGCAGGGACCCAACAAGCGACAGATCCGGGGAGACTCCCCTTCCTCCCCCAGGGCAGCACGGGAGCGCACTGCAGGGATCTGCTGGGTTTGGAGACTCCACACGGGGTTGAGTGCCAGAGATAGAAATGCTCAGTCACAGGCCGGGTGAGCACGGAGTGTGGCCGGAGACTGGGGAGAAGGGAGTGATGACTGCTTTTCTCTGGGAGCTCACTGAGGAGTGGGGCCCTGAGTTCTTGGTTCCTCTGGGGTGGAGATTGGGGGGCCACCATTTTCACTCTCGTCCTCCAAAGCTGTATGGAAAGCTTTCAGGGAACAAAAGCTCCCGAGAGCAAACCTGAGCAGATTACTTAGCCTGACCAGGCAAGGGCAGGGCAATTCCGCCTCTGGCAGAGACATTTGGAAATGATGGCAACAGGCCCCTCCCCCAGAAGATCAGCAAGAACAGCCAGCCAAGACCAAGCTTACCAATCAATGAGAATGGCAGAACTCCAGCGCTAGGGGAATACTGCACATAGAATTCATTGCTTTTTTACCATGATTCTTTAGTCTTTCAAACTTAATTTTTTTTACCTGTTTTTTTTTTTGAATTTTCCTTTTTCCTTTTTCAACCAACATCTTATCAATCCCTTTTTTTAAAAAAATCTTTTTTTATTTTTCATTTTTAGAGTCATATTCTATCCCTTCATAGTAGTTACCCTTATTTTTGGTATATATATATATACAAGTTGTTCTCTCTTTAAAATTTTGAGATACAGTTTCTTCAAACAGATCAAAATATATCCTAAATCTCTAGTGTATGGCTTTGTTCTAATCTACTGCCTTATCATATTCTCTCCCTTTTTTTCTTTTTTAAATCCTCTTCTTTCTTTTTTCAACCAACTTCTTATCAATTCCTTTCATAAAATCATTTATAATTTTCATCTTTATAATCATATTCCATCCCTTCATCATATTAACCCTTATTTTTGTACATACATAGGTTTTTCTTTCTTTAAAATTTTGGGAGACACTTTCTTCTAACAGACCAAAATACACCCAAAATCTACTGTGTGGCACAGATCTATGCACCAGCCTGATTGTATTTCTCATATTCTGTTTCTTTGTTTTGTTTTGTTTTTGTTTATTTTTATCTTTCTCTTTTTCTTTTTTTTTTCTTTCTTTCCCTTTCTTTTCCCACTGCTTCAGGTCTTGTCTGATTTGTTTAGTGTATATTTCCTGGGGATGTCATTACCCTGTTACCATTTTGTTCTCTCATTCATCTATTCTCCTATGGACAAAAACAAGATGGAAAAAAATCACCTCAACAAAAAGAACAAGAGGCAATACCGACTGCCAGGGACCTAATCAATATGGACATTAGTACGATGTCAGACCTAGAGTTCAGAATGACGATTTTAAAGATACTATTTGGGCTTGAAAAAAGCCTGGAAGTTATTAGAGAAACACTTTGGGGGGAAATAAAAGAACTAAAATCTAACCAAGTTGAAATCAAAAAGGCTATTACTGAGGTGCAATCAAAAATGGAGGCTCTAACTGCTAGGATAAATAAGGCAGAAGACAGAATTAGTGATATAGAAGACCAAATGATGGAAAATAAAGAAGCTGAGAAAAAGAGAGATAAACAACTACTGGATCACGAGGGCAGAATTCAAGAGATAAGTGATACCATAAGATGAAACAACATTAGAATAATTGGGATCTCAGAAGAAGAAGAAAGAGAGAGAGGGGCAGAAGGTATAATGGAGCAAATTATAGTAGAGAACTTCCCTAATTTGGGGAAGGAAACAGGCATCAAAATCCAGGAGGCACAGAGAACCCCCTTAAAATCAATAAAAATAGGTCAACACCCCGACATCAAATAGTAAAACTTATGAGTCTCAGAGACAAAGAGAAAATCCTGAAAGCAGCTCGGGAGAAGAGATCTGTAACCTACAATGGTAGAAACATTAGACTGGCAACAGACCTATCCACAGAGACCTGGCAGGCCAGAAAGGACTGGCATGATATATTCAGAGAACTAAATGAGAAAAATATGCAGCCAAGAATACTATATCCAGCTGGGCTGTCACTGAAAATAGAAGGAGAGATAAAAAGCTTCCAGGACAAACAAAAACTAAAGGAATTTGCAAACACAAAACCAGCCCTACAAGAAATATTGAAAGGGGTCTTTTAAGCAAAGAGAGAACCTAAAAGCAACATAGATCAGAAGGGAACACAGACAATATACAGTAACAGTCCCCTTACAGGCAATACAATGTCACTAGATTCCTATCTTTCAATAGTGACCCTGAATGTAAATGGGATAAATACCCCAATCTGAAAGGAACACAGACAATATACAGTAACAGTCACCTTACAGGCAATACAATGGCACTAAATTCCTATCTTTCAATAGTTACCCTGAATGTAAATGGGATCAATGCCCCAATCAAAAGACACAGGCTATCAGACTGGATTAAAAAACAAGACCCATCGATATGCTGTCTGCAAGGGACTCATTTTCGACCCAAAGACAGCCCCAGATTGAAAGTGAGGGGGTGGAAAACCATTTACCATGCTAATGGACACCAAAAGAAAGCTGGGGTGGCAATCCTTATATCAGACAAATTAGATTTTAAACCAAAGACTGTAATAAGAGATGAGGAAGGACACTATATCCTACTTAAAGGATCTATCCAACAAGAAGAACTAACAATTGTAAATATCTATGCCCCTAACATGGGAGCAGCCAATTATATAAGGCAATTAATAACAAAAGCAAAGAAACACATCGACAACAATACAATAATAGTGGGGGACTTTAACACCCCCCTCACTGAAATGGACAGATCGTCTAAGCACAAGATCAACAAGGAAATAAAGACTTTAAATGACACACTGGACCAAATGGACTTCACAGACATATTCAGAACATTCCATCCCAAAGCAACGGAATACACATTCTTCTCTAGTGCCCATGGAACATTCTCCAGAATACATCACATCCTAGGTCATAAATCAGGTCTCAACCGGTACCAAAAGATTGGAATCATTCCCTGCCTATTTTCAGACCACAATGCTTTGAAACTAGAGCTCAATCACAAGAGGAAAGTCAGAAAGAACTCAAATACATGGAGGCTAAAGAGCATCCTACTGAAGAACGAATGGGTCAACCAGGAAATTAAAGAAGAATTAAAAAAATACATGGAAACCAATGAAAATGAAAACACAACTATTCAAAATCTTTGGGATGCAGTAAAGGCAGTCCTAAGAGGAAAGTATATAGCAATACAAGCCTTTCTCAAGAAGCAAGAAAGGTCTCAAGTACACAACCTAACCCTACACCTAAAGGAGCTGTTGAAAGAACAGCAAATAAAGCCTAAACCCAGCAGGAGAAGAGAAATAATAAAGATCAGAGCAGAAATCAATGAAATAGAAACTAAAAGAACAGTAGAACGGATCAACGAAACTAGGAGCTGGTTCTTTGAAAGAATTAACAAGATTGATAAACCCCTGGCCAGACTTATCAAAAAGAGAAGAGAAATGACCCAAATCAACAAAATCATGAATGAAAGAGGAGAGATCACAACCAACACCAAAGAAATACAAACAATTATAAGAACATATTATGAGCAACTCTATGCCAGCAAATTAAATAACCTGGAAGAAATGGATGCATTCCTAGAGATGTACCAACTACCAAAACTGAACCAGGATGAAATAGAAAACCTGAACAGACCTATAACCACTAAGGAAATTGAAGCAGTCATCAAAAATCTCCCAAAAAACAAAAGCCCAGGGCCAGATGGCTTCCCAGGGGAATTCTACCAAACATTTCAAGAAGAATTAATACCTATTCTTCTGAAACTGTTCCACAAAATAGAAATGGAAGGAAAACTTCCAAACTCATTTTATGAGGCCAGCATTACCTTGATCCCAAAACCAGACAAAGACCCCATCAAAAAGGAGAATTACAGACCAATATCCCTGATGAACATGGATGCAACAATTCTCACCAAAATACTACCCAATAGCATCCAACAGTCCATTAAAAGGATTATTCACCACGACCAAGTGGGATTTTTCCCTGGGCTGCAAGGTTGGTTCAACATCCACAAATCAATCAATGTGATACAATACATTAACAAAAGAAAGACCAAGAATCATATGATCCTCTCATAGATGCAGAAAAGGCTTTTGACAAAGTACAGCATCCTTTCTTGATCAAAACTCTTCAGAGTATAGGCATAGAGGGTACATACCTCAATATCATGAAAGCCATCTATGAAAAACCTATAGCGAATATCATTCTCAATGGGGAAAAACTGAGAGCTTTCCCCCTAAGGTCAGGAACACGGCCCGGATGTCCACTATCACCACTGCTATTCAACATAGTATTGGAAGTCCTAGCCACAGCAATCAGACAACAAAAAGAAATCAAAGGCATCCAAATCAGCAAAGAAGAAGTCAAACTCTCACTCTTTGCAGATGATATGATACTTTATGTGGAAAACCCAAAAGACTCCACCCCAAAACTGCTAAAACTCATACAGGAATTCACTAAAGTGGCAGGATATAAAATCAATGCACAGAAATCAGTGGTGTTCCTATACACCAACAACAAGACAGAAGAAAGAGAAATTAAGGAGTCGATCTCATTTACAATTGCACCCAAAACCGTAAGATACCTAGGCATAAATCTAACCAAAGAGACAAAGGATCTGTACTCAGAAAACTATAAAATACTCATGAAAGAAATGAGGAAGACACAAAGAAATGGAAAAATGTTCCATGCTCATGGATTGGAAGAACAAATATTGTAAAGATGTCAATGCTACCTAGAGCAATCTACATATTCAATGCAATCCCCATCAAAATACCATCCCCTTTTTTCAAAGAAATGGAACAAATAATCCTAAAATTTGTATGGAACCAGAAAAGACCCTAAATAGCCAGAGGAATGTTGAAAAAGAAAAGCAAAGCCGGCGGCATCACAATTCCAGACTTCCAGCTCTATTACAAAGCTGTCATCATCAAGACAGCATGGTACTGGCACAAGAACAGACACATAGATCAATGGAACAGAATCGAGAGCCCTGAAATGGACCCTCAACTCTATGGTCAACTCATCTTTGACAAAGCAGGAAAGAATGTCCAATGGAAAAAAGACAGCCTCTTCAATAAATGGTGTTGGGAAAATTGGATAGCCACATGCAGAAGAATGAAACTGGACCATTTCCTTACACTACACACAAAAATAGACTCAAAATGGTTGAAAGACCTCAATGTGAGACAGGAGTCCATCCAAATCCTAAAGGAGAACACAGGCAGCAACCTCTTTGACCTCAGCCGAAGCAACTTCTTCCTAGAACCATAGCCAAAGGCAAGGAAAGCAAGGGCAAAAATGAACTATTGGGACTTCATCAAGATAAAAAGCTTTTGCAAAGCAAAGGAAACAGTCAACAAAACCAAAAGACAACCGACAGAATGGGAGAAGATATTTGCAAATGACATATCAGATAAAGGGCTAGTATCGAAAATCTAGAAAGAACTCATCAAACTCAACACCCAAAGAACAAAGAATCCAATCAAGAAATTGGCAGAAGACATGAACAGACATTTTTCCAAAGAAGACATCCAAATGGCCAACAGACACATGAAAAAGTGCTCAATATCGCTCGGCATCAGGGAAATCCAAATCAAAACCTCAATGAGATATCACCTCACACCAGTCAGAATGGCTAAAATTAACAAGTCAGGAAATGACAGATGTTGGCGGGGATGCGGAGAAAGGGGAACCCTCCTACACTGTTGGTGGGAATGCAAGCTGGTGCAGCCACTCTGGAAAACTGTATGGAGGTTCCTCAAAAAGTTGAAAATAGAGCTACCATATGATCCAGCAATTGCACTACTGGGTATTTACCCCAAAGATACAAAAGTAGGGATCTGAAAGGGTACGTGCACCCTGATATTTATAGCAGCAATGTCCACAATAGCCAAACTGTGGATAGAGCCAAGATGTCCATCGACAGATGAATGGATAAAGAAGAAGTGGTATATATATACAATGGAATATTATGCAGCCATCAAAAGGAATGAGATCTTGCCATTTGCAACGACGTGGATGGAACTGGAGGGTATTATGTTGAGTGAAATAAGTCAAACAGAGAAAGACATGTATCATATGATCTCACTGATATGAGGAATTCTTAATGGCAGGAAACAAACTGAGGGTTGCTGGAGTGGGGGGTGGGTTGGGAGGGATGGGGTGACTGGGTGATAGACACTGGGGAGGGTATGTGCTCTGGTAAGCGCTGTGAATTGTGCAAGACTGTTGAATCTCAGATCTGTACCTCTGAAACAAATAATGCAATATATGTTAAGAAAAAAAGAAGAAGAAGAAGAAGAAGGTAGCGGGAGGGTAAGAATTAAGCGGGGGAAATCAGAGGGGTAGACGAACCATGAGAGATGATGGACTCTGAAAAACAAACAGGGTTCTAGAAGGGAGGGGGGTGGGAGGATGGTTTAGCCTGGTGGTGGGTATTGAGGAGGGCACATTCTGCATGGAGCACTGGGTGTTATGCACAAACAATGAATCATGGAACACTACATCTAAAACTAATGATGTAATGTATGGGGATTAACATAAGAATAGGAAAAAAAAAGAAAAAAAAAAGTCCTAAACAAGCCACATTAACCCAGTTTTCAGCCCTGCCACAAAAAACTAAGGCCAGATGCCAGACTCAAACCCCAAACAAGCCCCTATGACCCAGTTTTTAACTGGTTTGATCCAGTTCAGATGCCATGCTAACCCTCCATATTGCCTCAGGATCATTACCATCTAATAAAAACTTCCAATAGTTTTGTCATCTTCTTTGCTTTCATAGATCATATTCTTCCACACAACAACCTCCATTATTCAGAGCACTGGGGAGAGGTGCATGATAGCCTGGAGAATATAATCTTTACAGATATGATTTTCTAGGGAGAGTGAAGGTGAGAAGAAAGCTAGCAGCAATGCATTGTGTCTCCTTCACCATAGATTGTAGCACTAAGGCTACCTGTAGCAAAGGAAAGCTTGCCAAACACTGAGAATCAGGCTAGATGTCTAGTTTACCTTGCTCCTGGTAAATCCGAAGTGGATTTGACTAGTATGCAGGAGGGGAAAAAAGAAAGGAAATCCAAAAATCCTGGCTGGAAAACAGAGTTTGATGTTTAACAGAAGGACTAAAGAAAAGAGATAGCTAGGATGAGCCCTTCTGGGTCACCCTCAGGAGGGATCATAGAATGTGCACATGCCCTAGACCGCACCCACTTAGGAAAATCAAAGCAGGATGTGGTTCACACTTGAACAAATTCCCCAAGCCACCCATACATCTATCAGTAAAGGCCCTTGATTTTTAAAGGCTCTAGAGGCTTAAAAACAACCTGTGACCAACACTGGTAGACAAATAAGCCACTTGAAACTGAGGCAGCTCATAGGAAGCCAGGCTTAAAAATAGAATCCCACACATCCCTGAAAAAACTGATGGTTGCCAGAAGGGAGGTGGAAAGTTATTAAATAGGTGATGGGGATTAAGGATTAAATAGGTGATGCACTTGTTATGATGAGCACCAGGTGATGTATGGAAGTGTTGCATCGCTATATTGTGTAACTGAAATGAATATTACACTGTATGCTAACTAACTGGAATTTAAAAAACTTAAAAAAAATCATACTCATCCCTGATGATCAGGAAGATCATGCACATGCCCAGGGTTGAGACCTTTCGGAAGCAACTGGAGGTTTAACCTCGAAACTACTAGTTTCTAGAGGAATGTGACAGGAAGGGAGGACACAAGATTCTAAAGTCCTCAAATAGTAAAAGCAGTCTCTAAGCCACACATGCAACCACCAGTAAAAGGTAAAAATGTAACTCGTTAAAAGGGTTAAGCACAACCTTTGACCAAAAAGTAGTTAATGCAGACCCAGGATGTGACCCTTCGAAAGCCAGGCTACAAGAGAAAAATAAGGGGAAGTGCCGAGTAAAGGCATTAGGGACTGCACACTGTGGGTAAAATGGACTTCACAGATTTGGTCCAACAAAACCACTACACAAAATCACCAAACATGCCACTAAATGACCCCAAACTAGAAATCCCGGAAAGGGGAGGGTATGTGTCATTATCCAGAGTTGCTACAATATATTACTTACAGTTTATGGTTTTTATTAATGAATTATGATGAGATGGGCAAAGCAATAGGAAAGTCTAGCCATGCACAAGATGTTAAACAGGAGATAAAAACTGACTCTGAGAGAACCAGGATGCTGGACTTCACAGATGAAGATTTAAAAACAGCTATTATCAAATATTCAAGGAAACTAAAGACAACTATGTTTATACAATTACATAAATGTGTGGTAACAATAATTGAACAAATGAAGGATGCCAATAAAGAGATGAAGTTATAAAGATAATCAAACCTAAATTATGGAGTTGAAAAGTATAACTGAAATGAAAAATTTGCTAGGGGCTCAGCAGTAGGTTCGAGTTGATAGAAGATATCACTGACCTTACAGAAATATAAGGGATTATAAGGGAATACTATAAACAGCTGTATGCTGACAAATTAGACAACAAAGGAAAATGACAAAGTTGTGGCTCTGTTCCTACCCATGCTTATGCAGGACACTGGACAAAGTAGTTTTGCCTTGGCAGAGCTATGAGGTGGGAATACTTAGGCAGGTGGGTCTAACTGTCCTTATTAATCAACATATAAAATCACGCTTTTTTCTTATTGCAGTATAGTCAACACACCATGTGATGTTAGTTTCAGGTGTACAACACAGTGAATCAACAACTCTATAGGTAATGCCATGCTCACTGCAAGTATAGCTACCATCTGTCATCATACAACACTATTACAATACCATTGGCCATTTTCCCCATGCCCTACCTTTTATTCCTGTGATTTATTCATTCCATAAGTGGAAGCCTGTAACCCCCACCACTGTCCTTCACCCATTTTGCCCACCCACTCCCCTGCCAGTTGCCATTTGCAACAACATGTATGGACCTAGTGGATATTATGCTAAGTGAAATAACACAGGGAAAGACAAATACTATATGATTTCACTTATATGTGGAATCTAATAAATAAAATCACATGTTAAAAACTTGGCTGATTATTTTCATTACGCAGGCTATAATAATTCATTAAATGTCTAAAACCCAAGTTTCTTTTCTAGGAAAGTTTTTGTTGTGTTTTGTTTTGTTATTTTATTTCTTTTTAAAATTTTATTAGAGAGAGAGAAAGAGAGGGAGGGGAACAGGGAGAGGGAGAGAGAGAATCTTAAGCAGATTCCACATCCAACGTGGAGCTGGGGGGGGCTTGATCCCACAACCGTGAGATCATGACCTGAGCCAAAATCAAGAGTCAGACACCTAACTGATTGAGCCACCCAGGTGCTCCCAAGTTTCTTTCCAACTGGGTGTTCTTATATTATGTTGAGGAGAGAAGATCCAATCACAGAAATTTAACATTTTACATGTTAATTCAAGATGAAACAAAAAGGAAGATAAATCACTACTGAAGCACTGCAAGCTATAGGCAAATACAGAAGTTTGCAAGATGCCCAAACCCTTAGGGTTCAAAGAGATAGGAATATTCCATAATTAATATACAACCAGGGTCACTTGACACACCACCATCGGAAATTATTCTAGTATGAATTTAAGTTGAATCTCGGTTTTCACATTAATTGTCCCATTAGTTTTCATTTTTTTTCTAGTAAGATAGAGATAAGGACTGCAAAGAAATGTTTAGTGAACTCAGTTTGGGTAACTTAGGTTGGATTTACCCAAGAATATGTACCCATCTAATTTAATTCTATTGCCAAACTAATTAATCAGAAGTATAGGGAGTGTTCATAATATTTTAATTTTAAGTTAGATTGTGGAAAGTTCACCTAATTGGCCAGGGTGCTCTTCCCTAGTTAAAAAAATCTCACCTGGAATCTATGAAACACTGAGGAAAAAATAGAGATAGAAGGATGGTTTTGTTAAAACTACTTTCTTAAGAAAAGTCTTGGGATGTAATGTAGCAAAGTCTCACAGTAACTACAGTTA
Organism: Neomonachus schauinslandi; assembly: GCF_002201575.2. Taxonomy (NCBI): domain Eukaryota; kingdom Metazoa; phylum Chordata; class Mammalia; order Carnivora; family Phocidae; genus Neomonachus; species Neomonachus schauinslandi. The sequence continues at coordinate 118,005,444 of NC_058411.1, read as the reverse complement.
ACAATATTGCTTTGTATGTTTGAGAGTTGCTGAGAGTAGATCTTAAAAGTCATCACAAGAAAAAGAATTGTAACTATGGGTAGGGATGAATATTAACTACACTTACTGTGGCGATCATTTCACAACATCTACATGCATCAAAGCTTTATGTTGTATACCTGAAGCTAATATATTATTATATGTGAATTTCATGTCAATAAGAAAAATAAAGTTTATAAAGGATAAAAAAAGAAAACTTTATTCAAATTTGTCTTTTCAATCATCTGTATCAAGCAAAGAGTTATTCCTTATATTGCTATTTTCTATTCACTGAGCTTTTATAATAAATGCTTGCTACTAGGAAAGAAAAAGGAAAGACGATTGGTAAGGACTGGGTAATCTTATTTTTTCCTTTTTTTAATGAGATTTGAATTTCTATAATTACCTTAAAGAAAAAAAAATTAAAAAGAGAGGGTGGGGCGCAAAATAAAATCACCTTCTAATGCAACTAAATAAAATCACTTCTAATTCAATAAAATTAGAATATTGAAAGATGAAAACTAAAGATTTCTTCTGTGTGACCTTTTGTAATATATAGGCATCTGGCTTTTTTTTTTTTTTGGCATCTGGCTTTTTAGATCAAGTAATCACCATGCTAATTAAAACTGCATTTTTGTGAATGTCAAAACTGTCATCTGCATTTTCAGTGTTATAACTGTGTGAAATTAAAAGAAAAAGAGAGATTGCACATCGGTGAGATCACCGTTATAATATTATCCCAAGGACTATGTAGTGAAGAAAAGGGTGTTGCAATCCAGTGCATGTGGGTAAACTGGAGGACGGCTCCAATTTGCAGGCACATGATCTAGCTCCTTGGCCTGAAAGCCCTTGACTGCCTACATATACAGCTGCACACTTAATCAGAAACAAAGGAGGGCTGATGTACAGTCATGCTTCTCACAGAATCACCTGATGGCTTGTTAAACTCTCCCCAGAGATTTCCATTCAGTAGGCCCTGGGATGGGAGGAGCCTGGAGTTTGTATGTCTAACAGGTGCCAGGTAATGCCTGCTGGAGGCAAGTTTCCATGGTGTTTCTACATGTCTTGTGGTATCCATGGAAAACAGAGACAGCATCTCCCTCAGGACAGAGGCATATTTTTCTCTTGAACAGGTAAAGAAAGTGAAATAGTTCTCCCTGGGGCCCCTTGTAAGATCAAAGTTTCCTAAGTTCCAAGTGGCTCAGCTGCGGCACAGACCCACTGCATGTTCAGTGAGCTCCTGCACCACCCTGCCTCACTCCTTGAGAATCAGGGGCAGGGGGAACTGATGGACACATAGAGCTTTGACTCCTGAATGTTATATATATATATAGATTTCCCTCAAATCATTGCTGCTGAGGTGAAGGCACTGCCAGTTCTGAACTGACCGCTGTTATGAACATTCATGTAGTCCTCCTTTAACTAGAAGGTTACCCATCAGACATCAAACATCAGATAACAGAGTTTTTTCCATTGGTCTTAGCAATACATAAGGAAATACAAACAAGGAATTCTTCCTTTCTCCTTTTGATGGGCTTACATCCTCCTCTTCTCTGCTACCATAACCTTGGACTTTCTAACTACAGATGAACAAGACATTAATTAGTAAATTAGTCTCTTTTAACCCACTAGCACTATCTAACTCAATTTAGACCAGAGGTTCTCTCAGCTCTTTAACTTATTATGTAACTTTGGCATAGCAGCTGCAGGTTCTCCATTTGTCAAATGGAGCTAGTAACACTACTTTCCTATCATTGTTTTAAGGCTTTGAGAAAACAGACAATACAAATGTATATGAAAGTGCTGGACACAGCATCCAGCTTATAGAAGAATCTCTAATGATTATTTTTTAAATTGCTTTCTGACCTCTTTGCACTGAATCAA